>NC_085141.1:429501280-429825469 GCF_024139115.2 Armigeres subalbatus
ATCAACCGCGGGATGTAGTCAATCTGCAATGATCGGTCATCAAAATAGGACTAATCGTCAATTCGCTACAATATCAACTTACATGCATCACAGCGCCCTGTTCATAGCCCAAGAACACAAAATCTGTATTTGGCATTTCAGCATCCTCTGGTAGGAAGTGTGGCTTCGGGTAGAGCTTCCTTAACTCCGCCAAAATCAAAGGATTGCAATTACTCCAACCCACGTACCATGGTTTATGTCCGGTGCGAAAATCCTCCGACATGCGGAACACATCTTTGAGCGTTTGAAAGTTGGATTTGAAATGTAAAAACTGGCAATCTTCATGGAAGCTGTTCAGCGCCGACGGATGTTTGTAGTAGAGATCTTTCAGGAAAGTGAAATTGAGCAACCTTGCAGCCGGCCAGTGTGATATCGCTTTCTTTATTATGATTGGTCTCGACGAATAGGCGTACGGTTTGAACTCCTCTCGGGAGAGATTCGACAGAATGATTGGTCCTTGAACTCCTGTGGTAAAATTAAGTATATTTAAGAAGCATTCTACCTTCTCAATAAAAGGATTACCTACCTCTGCAGAAATCACAATCGGACAAGGGTCGTGTTGCCTCCCACACCAGATAGTTATTCGGAACGATGCACCTTGTTCCGAGAATAACCTCGATAAACGAGGCCAGAAACGGGGTCAATACAAATAGCGCTATCAAAAAGATTACACTGTACAGTATCGAAAGTGTGCCGTCATTCCACTGGGTCCAGGATAGTCGACTTGGACGGTAGCCGATTGATTGTTTGAAGGCTTCTTCCATTTCCCGCTCGGTCACTCCCTTCTGGGATACTGCATTATTCAGCACATTAAGTTTGTGCAAGAGAATCTGATCACATAGTTTCACTCGCACATTGCTCAGTCTTGCCATGTTTGCCTTTATTGTTACAGCGTTTGTGTTTTTGGTGCAAAACCATTCGAATTTATTTGTTTTCTCTAAATTGAATCCATCGCGTGAAAATATTATTGCGATTGTTTATTATGGATAGAACGATGTTCATCATTTATGACAGATGCTGGAGATTGTTATGACATGACTATTGGAATTGGATTGGATTCGAACCATTGAAACCGACTGAATAGAATCCATCACACGAATTCATGCAATTCGAATTAAATATTTTTTTACGTAGTATAACTATTTATAAAAATATGGTCTTTAAAACAAAATCAGTTCGCATAGGAATTCCAAAAGAGGACCCTAGCCGAATGCCGAAGTGCCGAATGAAGACGTCATCGTGCAGGGATTTTTTTTCTGAGCAACCGATTATTCTATCCCTCTACAAACACTCTTGCAATATTTCTCATAGCCACATTTTTGTTATTATTACCTACATAAATGAATCAAATTGAGATAATTATAATAGTTTGGTTAAACATATTTAGAAAACATTTACAATCTAATTGATAAATACAAAGTTATATTCAAAACTACGTTAATAGAAGCATATAACAATACATTCAGGTAAATATTTTAACAAGAAAAACCAAAAAGTGTATAACTCTGCTTCGTCGCCATTTTTAAGTAGCGACTCATTCAAATTTAATATATTGCTGTCAAACATAGTCAGTGATGCGAAATGTCACAAAAATGTCATGGGATAATTATTACTTTTATTATTACTATTATTAACAGAGATTGAATTCAAAACAGAATGAAAAAGTCTCTCACCTATCATCTCTGTATACATATACGATATGTAGCATACCGTGAGAGACTAGCTCGCAAGCTGTCATGATAAAGCACTGATTTGGAGGCCCATGATACCCCGTGATAATTTTTTTTTAAATTTCTAACGCGGGGAGCACTGGTTCTGATGATGCATTTCTACTTGCTGCGCGGTATTCAACAGAAAATGAGCGAAAAAAAAGCAAAAATCATCACTTCTCTGTGGTGGCTGCCTATCCGATTCTGTTTTTTCGCACTTGTATACAAGTTTGATAAGTTTGTTATCATGGCTTGTTATGATTTGTAACAGTTTTTGCCTTTCTGATCTGTATGACGAAGTTCTACCTAGGATCCTTAAGCATTATATGTTAATCAAAAAAACTAAATTGTAATAGTAATAATCAGGGTTTGCAGAAATCGCTCTTAATAGCTGTGGTAACCGCAGTCCAGAAGTTCTCTCCAAAATACGGACAATAAAACACAATCTGTTTTTCAGATAATATCCAACAATATATGTTTATTTATATATCCCTTTCTTTTAATCCCCATATCCAGGCCCGTATTGTCCTTTCTTATAATTTCTCGCCCAGTGTCGGACTTAGGCACCACATCTCCCCTTTTATCAAATTAAGTATCAAAGTTGGTAATCATTAAATCTAGTCGGCGGTTTGCGAGTTCTCTGTTTCCTGTTTATCGACTCCTGAACTGATGTTCTAACTGTTGCTGCCTCATTTTCGAAACCGGCGAAATCCTCCTCTGAAGTGTCGTCACTTACTTCTTGGATCATAGCTCGCTGAATATCATCCTTTGGAGTTTCTGTAACGTCTGTAGAAACTTGTGCTGGTTCTGGTACTTTCTTTAAATGGGAAACGTTTCGGTCGTACGATTTCCCGCTTTCCAAATCCTCAATTGTTACTCGTGGTCCGGAACGATCTACTACCTTGTACTCTTTTTGACCAAATGTTGTTTGGAGCTTATTGCCAGGCAAGAGGTTCTGCATCAATACGGTGTCTCCGAGATCAATTGACGATTTCCGTGCTCTTCTACGTATATCCTCATTTTCCTTCCCCTTATCCTTTAACAAACGATCTCTGTCTGCAACATCCGAAAAAGATGGCGCCGTCTCGATGTCCTGAAAAGCTGGGATTTTGGATCTGATTGTCCTGCCGTAGAGGAGTTCGGTTGGAGTGCGGCCTGTCGTTGAATGCGGTGTGGTGTAGTACATCACTAAGTACTCTTGTAGATCTTGGACCCAATTCCTACCAAGGGCATTACTGATTTGCAGCCGTTTTAGTAGTGACCTATTCTGCCTTTCTACCAGCCCATTTTCCTGGGGCCAATATGGTGTCGAGTGGTTCAAGTGTATGCCATGCTTCCGGCTGTATTCCTCGAGTTCAATGCCAACAAATTGTTTTGCATTGTCTAACGTAATCGTTCGTGGGTAACCTAAACGAGTGAAGATGCTGTTCAACCTTGTAACCGTTTCTTTAGCCGTGATCTTGTGCATAATCTCAACTTCTTTGTAACGACTATAGTAGTCGATAACCACCAGTAAGTATACACCACTTGGCATTGGTCCCAAGAAATCGATGGCTATATCGACCCATGGTTTGCACGGCAATTGCCGCCGAAGCATTGGTTCAGGTTTGTTTGGAATTGAGACTAAACGACATCCTTCACAATTTACAACGCGACTGGTAACTTCGCGATCCATCCCAGGCCACCAAACTCGATCCCTTAGGCGACGTTTCATGACGGATTCGCCAGGGTGCCCTTCGTGAGCCAAATCCAACATTCTTGACCGCAACTTCAGCGGCACGACTAGTTTGTCGCCACGGACAATCACATTTCCTACCAACCCCAACTCGCTTTTGAACGGTGCGTATGGTTTGACTTCTGGTGTATCCCACAAGCCCAAGTATAGACACTTTTTTACCGCAGCTAGAATTGGATCTGTTTCCGTTGACTCCTCAAGCTCTTCGATGTCGATCGCTGCTGATTCTAGAATCGCCAGGACCATAAACTTATTCTCAGCGTCGAAATCCTCACATACATTTTCAACCACTAGTCGCGATAACGGGTCCGCAATATTACTCGAACCCTTGCGATACTTTACGGTGAAAGAAAACGATTGCAAACGGAGCACCCATCGTTCTATTCTTGAGCACGGTCGAGAAGTCGGTTTGAATATTGCTTCCAACGGCTTGTGGTCCGTTTCCAGCTCGAAAGTGCGGCCCAACAGGTAGCACGAAAAACGCTCCACTGCCCAAACCAACGCGAGAGCTTCCTTCTCGGTTTGGCAGTATCTGCGTTCAGTTGGTGTTAGACTTTTGCTCGCATATGCAATCGGACGAGGATCATCATCTGTTGTACCCTCAAACTGAAGCAGAACGGCTCCAAGAGCCACTGGTGAAGCGTCGGCGATAACACGCGTTCTTAGAGAGTTATCAAAGAATCTTAGGAGTTTGACATCAGCAATCATTTTAATTAGTTTTTCAAATGCTTGTCGTTGGTCTTCTCCCCAAGAAAATTTCACCCCAGAATGCGTAAGTTCTCGTAGAGGCGCAGTTGTGGTCGCTAGGTCTGGTAGAAAACGTCCTATATAAGTCACTAGACCAAGGAAGCTTCGCAACTCTTCTTGATTGGTGGGGGGGCGAAACTTTGTCAGTGCTTCGATCTTTTTACTCGATGGTAGTATACCCTCCGATGAAATGGTATGACCCAAAAAATCCAATGTCGTAACCTTGAATATACATTTGTCCTTGTTCAACAGTACCCCATAATCACGGAGTGTAGACAGTACAACTTTTAGAGCTTCATCGTGTTTCTCTTCAGTTTCCGTGAAGATAAAAATGTCATCAATGAAGTTGACAGCAAATTTACTGCAGCGGCTAAGGATCTGCTCAAGAATCCGCTGGAATATCTCCGGTGCAATAACTATACCGTACATGAGTCGTTTATATCGAAATAAACCAATGTGCGTGATAAACGTTGTAATGTACCGGCTGCTTTCATCTAATTCGACTTGGTGAAAAGCCTCTTTTATGTCTAGCCTACTAAAAAAGTTTGCTGACGTGAATCTGGGAAGAAAATCCTCAATAGTTGGCATCATGTGTCTTTCTCTGAGGATTGCCGCGTTTGCTCTACGCATGTCTACGCATAGGCGTAAGTCGCCGTTGTCTTTTACCACTGTAACTAACGGGGACACCCATTGGCAACCCCCTTCAACCGGTTCAATGATGTCATTGGCAAGTAAGGATTTTAATTTCTCTTCTATTCTGGTCGTAAGCGCAATAGGTGGCCTTCGGGGATGTTGACAAACTGGGTTGACCGTGGGATCGATGGGAATACTAACCTTGATACCTTTCATTTTAGGGAAACAATATTTGGAGGTCATTTTAAGCGACGCCACTCCATGTGAACTAGGCATGCCAATGACCAACACCCCCAAATCTGTAGCAGTTGCACGACCTAGTAAACATTGCTGTCCACCTTTAACAACGTAGAACGTTGTTTCCTGAAATTAATATTATTCAAATAGGACTAACTTCAAGAACTATTTTTATCTTTACCTTCTCATAAACCTGCCCTGCGTCTACAATTTTCACCAGGGTTTCAAATTTACCCAGTACAGTTAATGGTTTTGCCTGATCACCGTACGGCAAGAAAACCTCATCACATTCTTTTTGTTGGTTCCAGACCTTGGCTGAATTGGCTTTCAGATATTCCCAAGACTTCTCATCGATTATATTCTGTTTGCATCCTGAATCAACTAGAACTTGCAGCAGAACGCCTCCGACATCTAGCCATAGTAACTCGTCTCCATCACTGATTTGGAATATGAAGTTTTGACTTGTGCTCTCATTACATTTATCTTCGTCACGTTTGTAAACTTCAATTTCACGAACCCGCTCGGGTTGGAATCGTTTCCCGCCCCGAGTCGTACCTACGTATTTCCGTTTCGATGTTAGAACGGTGCGGCACTGAGTTGCGAAGTGCCCTATTCGCTTACATTTATTGCACTCTTTACCGCGAGCAGGACAGGAAATGTCTGTCGCAAAATGCCCTCTACGCCCACACCGTGTGCACTCTTTTGAGGAGTTTTGCTGAATTCTATTTATACCTTCGAATGGTTCATAGGTAGTCGAAGGATTTGCAGAAGTAGCGGCATGAATGCTCATCGATTCGGCCTGCTGTTTCACCGATTCGTAGGTTGTTACAATCTTCGTGACATCATCAATACTCAACGAATCACGTTGCAGTAGCTGCTCCTTGAGCTGAGTGGGCGCAAAGGGATCACTTTGTCGATCACGCTAATTGATCTGCTTTCCTCAGTTGATTTCCCAAAATCGCATTTGTTCGCCTGGTCATGACAGCGGAGCATAAACTTCTCAAGAGATTCTTCAGGGTTCGGTTTCAATAGCCAAAACCGGTTCCGTTCGAACGTATCGTGTTGCTTCGGTGAAAAGTACGAATCTAATTTCTCTAATGCAACAGCGTACGGATCAATCGATTTCTCTGCATCTTCTTCTACATCGGCACCCGGTATTGATGCGAATACCTCCTGGAGGTCTGGTCCGCCCTTCGCTAGTAGAATGTTTCGTATGCGTGTCTTGTTCGTCTCATTGGTGGCGGATACTATGTAGCCGAAGTTCCTTTTATACTTTATCCACTCATCACGCACGATATTTCTTGAGAGGGACTTAAATTTGAACTGCGGAATATCCCACTTTTCCATCGCCGGAAATGTTTTAGAGATCCTAAAAGTTTCCTCTTTTTATTTATTATTATTTGCATCGTGATTTCAATCAACTTACCAATCGGTTACAATTTGTCAATATTATTATTTCTTTCACTGACAGTCAGTAAAGCTTTTGCTTTCAATCTGCTTTGCGTTGGATAAAACAGCCACTTCGAAATGGTATCAAACTCACTGCTCTTAATAGGCTCTACGTTTCAGTAGATAGTTTTGCTTCCGAGCCGTCACTTTCAAATGACCTACAACTCGCTGACTGGCAGCCGCCGCTCTCTGGTGGCTTTTATCGCTGTTCTTTACAGCTACTACCCTTTGGTAGTGTAGTATCGACTCTACCGCTCTTGTAGCTAATCTGGTAGCCTTCGTTTCCGCTGCGATACAGCAGCTACTACAGGTGTAGTTTAGTGTATACTCCTGAGAACCAAACAAAAACATAACCTCAATTCACGCCATAATCAAACAAATAAAATTTCCCCGTTTTCCCTATTTAAAATGTTTTTCCTTCGGTCTTACCTTTATTCTTCCACGGCACGCTCACCCTCGTCGCCAAATGTGGTAACCGCAGTCCAGAAGTTCTCTCCAAAATACGGACAATAAAACACAATCTGTTTTTCAGATAATATCCAACAATATATGTTTATTTATCTATCCCTTTCTTTTAATCCCCCATATCCAGGCCCGTATTGCCCTTTCTTATAATTTCTCGCCCAGTGTCGGACTTAGGCACCACAATAGCTAACGAACAATTCCCATGGTAAAACTGTCAAAACGCACGCAAACTTATCCATTCTGCTCAGCTCTTAACCAAAGAAATGTAACGCATAGTCGGCTAACTAAATGACAAATCACATATCTTGAATTGAAGGCACAGCCTACCTGTAAAGGCCTGATACAACAAAAAATCAGTCCCATGACATCTGAATGACATTTCCCGTTACTGAACCTAGTAGGGGAAAAGACGGCTTTGGCAGGTTTTGTTCTATTATTGGCAGGGAGGTTTTTGTCGACCAAATTTTATGAAATTTCGCCACAATATTCTTCGATATGCAAAGAATGTTTTGGCCAAATTTGAGCATAACCAGTCATAAAAAACCCTCTGACAATAATAGAACAAAACCTGCCAAAGCCGTCATTCCCCCTACATAACAATATTTCACATTCATGCATATAGGAAAACGGCTCATAGCTTGTGCCCTACAAGCTAGTCTTTACCCTATACGTAGCCATTGATTCATCATTATTAATATGTTTTTGTGGAATAATTGTATGACCTTTCGGTATAACTAAAGTAGAACTTGAATTATTTGGTACACTAAATAAAACTTCGCCATATTTAAGTTCCGTTCACTCTATATGCATACTCCGTGCAACTCTATATTCGTTTTAAATAGTTTAAAAAATTAAATATATCATCCGTAGTAAAATACTAATCTATGTATTTGGAATGTAGCTTTTCTGCTAAAAAGTTTTCCATGCCCTTCAACTTTATTTTGTATTCTTTTGTTTTATGACAAAAGTATTTTTTTACCAACTTTCATTTTGGTTAAAGATACTTATTTTGCACTCAGTTTCGACGTGTGTTTGTGACAAGTCAGAAAAAAGATCTAAATAATCAATATTTTGCGATTGAAACTTTGAACTCTTGGAGCACTTTTTTATATTCTTTCATCGAGTTATCAAATTGTCAGAATAAATAAAGAAATGAGCGCGACGCTGGTCAGCATCGCTGAGGAGGACATCTTCGGTACCGTTATTCGCTACGGATTATACGCTGGGGCGATATTTCAGATGGTTTGCCTAGCCGCTTGCATTGTGCTTCCTGATAGTGGTGCTGACGGCTTGTCTGGTTCCAAGGTATGGGATGATGCTCATTGGTTTTGTGCTTCAGCTTATCGATTTGTAATCAGCAGGCAAACGACAGCGAAGATTCCAGCTCGGAACATTCGTCTCCTCAAAATACTCCCCGACGTCCGTATCACCGAAGCCGCAAGCAGGACAAGAAAAAGAGGCGTTAGATTTATGGTGATGTAAGATTAAGCAGTTTAGAGTCTCGCATTTATGTTGTATTTTAATCAGTATTGAATTAATTTGCCACTTTAAATCATCGAAAACAAATTGTTAATAAGTTGGAGGTGATGTTTAGTGTAAGAGGAACTCAAGTTGCTCGAAAACCGCGTAGAAACTTAAACATGATTTCCTTTTTTACTTTTTACTAGATTAAAAATTATTTTTGGTAAAGAAATAACCAAATTTATTGGAATAGGTACCAAGTACATATGAAACTATGAAACTTGTCTTGTGAAAAAAATCCCCAAAGTATAAGTTTCTAAAACATTGAGCTGTTTTCAACTTTAATGCTTTAAAGTATTACTTCTTCTCATTTTTATTATTACCTTTGTTTAGCTTAGACTGTATGTTCCTAAATGTCAAAAGTAATTTCAACTCATCATTAAACCTTTAGAGCTTAATTTGTTTTACATTCATGGACAACCTTCAATGGATTTACATTTAAATTAAAAATTACCCGTATTTGTCGTATGAAACCAATATAATAATGGAATTTAATAAAATAGTATCATGTACTGAATTATCCGTCTTTTATTGAATCTAAGTAATATACATTTGTTTTTTCCTTGGGATTGACCTGCGATTCTATTAAAATTATGCAAAAACAAAAACTTGAACACTGTTGTTTATTAAGGACCTATCTTGAAAACGCAAACAATTGTGCATATTCTGCGTCTCGAATGATTCGAGATTTGTCAATTTCGACACGCCTTATGTCCTTACGTTAATTTAAATAGGAATTATCAACAATTGTTACTTCATTCGAAATGCTTCACCACATACCGTGCTGTGCCCTCATTCCAATCAGCGCCTAATTCCGTTCACGCAAGACAAAATGATAAATAATGTAGAATTGTTGTATAAAAATAACAGAAACATATTTTTGTATTTTTCTTTGGTTGGTTTGGTTTCATTTCTAGCGCTAAATAGTGAAAATTTTAACAAACATTGTAGTGTATAACCTAATAGTTGTCTGTATTTTGCCGATATAAAATGCTAAAAAATGAGAAATATTTTGACTGGAATTAAGGGTACATCTAAATCAACTCTTTCCTTATTCCGTTCTATAGGTCTGGAGGATGGATTCCGAAAATTCCATTCGTGAGAATATAATATATGAGTTAGAAAAGATACATCGTACATTATTGAAGCCATATGAAATATGAATGATGAACTTTAGAAATTTTTTCCTGCAAGCAGTCAGACCGAAAGGAACTCCGTTAAAACTTTACGCAAAATGGTTATGTGAACGTTTTTCGATTCATGCCGGGAAAACGCAGTTTTTTTTGTCAGTTGACGGTAAATGACGAATTGTCAAGTGGTTGCTGGACAATATTAAAAAAGGGCTTCCGAAGAACAATTCCAAACAAACATAGACATTGGTTTGGAAGATTCAGGTCAAAATTAAAGGCCTAGTATCCAGGCTCAAATAAAAAATACGCTGAGGATAAAGTGGGAAACTCCGTTAGTTAATCGTATCTCTCCTTATCAGGGGTACCTAATGCTACAGGGCAACTAGCATTAATGTTCATGTTGAAATCAAATAGTGAGTGAAACAAACGAAAAAACAACCAACTTATCATTCATTGTATTTTAAATTAGGAAGAAAATAACATTTTAAGTTTTTTATTTGCAATAATAAATAATAAATTTTTATTTGCAATAATAATGAAAAGATGAATTTGTGAGAAAAATTATGTCTGATATTGACATCTGACAAATGTTTTTCGGGTGATTGGAATTAGGAACACGAATAAACGGAACTAGGAACAATGCCATTTCAGACGATTGGAATTAGGACCACAGAATTGTTCAAGTTTGTTTCAACTGTTGGAACCTAAGCTTATGAATGCACCCCAACAAATTTTATTTTCAATTGTATATAGAAAATGACACTATTAGGGTCTTGCCGACATTTCTCACCAACACGAACGCACGGTTCGTGGTTGCAAACAATCTCATTTGATTTCGTCGTGACAGCTGCTCGTGGTTGCAAACAAACTGAGTAAAAGTGTGAGTGAAATGTGCGTGTGCGTACACGCTCGCAGAAAACCCAATGTAGCGAAATTGCAGCTTCAAAATACTTAAAGGCTATTTTTTAGAGTTTTTAGGCATAGCTTATTGTCTTAGGTGAACGGAATAAGGACACATCACGGTATGTACGAGATGCAGAACAAGCACGAATATTACCTAGGAACAAATATTTCAAGCATAATTTTTCATAAGGGCGTATGTAACAAAAGTAAACAAAACGAGGTTTTTAATACAACGTGACAATCACACGCGGCTTTATATAATACGCATCGATTTTACTGATTTCAGATCTTAAAATTCTTTAATTCAATCTTTTTGCGAATCGACGTATGTAAAAATTTCTATTTTTGAAGTCTCACTGTTACATGCGTCGCTTTAACATATGGGAACTAAGAGCGACCTATGTACCAAAAAAGCAAAACAAAACAAAACTGCAGTTGCGTCAATCGTGCACTATGGAAAACCGACCAATGTACCAGCGACGTATGTACAGTATACCGGTGTATGTATAATTTTATCGTTTTTCACAGGGAATTTGTATTAGCTGAGCTATGACGTGAAGCACGTCTATTATGTACCATGAATTGATGCATGCCAGCGGAAAAATATATTGAAACAGGATTTAGTTTTTAAACAGTTTAAAAAAAAGTTTTGCCAACTTTCTGCAAAGGATTTCTCGAATCCTCATAATTGTTACATACGTCGTTATGAAAAATTATGCTTGATTTGTTTTATCTTTCTCGTACAACCAAATTTTACCGAATTTTTTTATTTTTATTTTTTAAATCTTTATTAAAGTGTTTTTTCTTATGGTTTTATAAGTTCATCACTGTAAAATTTTACCGAAAAGTCTTGTACTATTATTATAATATAATATAATATTATTATTATACACAGGATTTTGTTTTTACACGATTTTTTTTCGCTCGTATTTTGATCGTATGACTTCAATTTACCACCAAACTCTTCGCAACATGTCTCAAAAATCCAAAATAAATCGAAGAAAAATCACATGATAATTAATATGCGTTAAACATTTAGGATGAGCGGAAAATTGAGAAAATGTAAATCGCGTAAAAACAAAATCCAGTGTAATAACAATTGACAGACTCAACTTTTTTTCGGTGTGTTTGTGTGTGTGCACACACCACGTGTGCAGCCAAGAAAAAAACGGTATCTAGAAAGGCATAATTACCACTGGGGGATGAATTTGATTTTGAAATAAGGCATTTTATGAGACGTTTCGCGGTGGCCCGTTTATTTACTTCTAATGTTTTGATTTGGTATGATTCTGCGTGAACATTCCGTTAGGTCCGAACACAAAATAATGTTTGTAACGTTTTACTTTTCATTCGTGTTTTCTTCAGCATTTCATGCTTAGAATGCAATGGTATGAATTATCTAACGATACATTTTAAGAATCATGTGAAAAACTATGTTCTAAAACCCTGGTAAACGAAAAGTAAAACAGGCAGAATTGATACTGGGACCCATCGGAATGTTCGGCGCGAAATTACCAAACAAACGGGCTCCCACTAATTGTCAAAGTAGATAAACACGAGAAAAACAGCTGTTTCGATCTGTCTCATAAAATGCCTTATTGCATTCTGCATCATTATTTTGTCATCATAATTTATAATAATCTTCTCCTCAAAAGTCATAAAAAATATATTATTTTCACCTTTTAAACTGGTTTATTGTACAAAAATATCCACCCAAACCAATAACAATCTACTCTACCAAATTAGACCTATGGAATTATTTTCCACCGCGAGAGAGAATCTACAGGGGCACTTACTTCACGCCTAGGCTTTTGAGTGAATTTCATTTTGGGCACACTTCATTACTTCCAGAGCTCCTTTCGAAATCAGAAACTTGGCCAATTGATGGCCCAGTTTCTCGCACGCTTCGAACGTTGTTTTCTCCACGTCATCGTGACGATGCATGCCACAAAACAGTTGCTCGCTGTTGTCTTCCAACGTAGGTGCTTCACGTTGGACATTCTCGTTGTAATCGAGAACCTTTGCTTGTGCCAAAAAGGGACACTTTTCCGTTGTAGGGTGATCTTGCGTCTCGATTGCTAGTTTACCGCTTATGGGACAAAGCATTCCAGTCTGAGCCGTCTGCTCAACCTTTTGCTCGGTACTGACGTATGGACAATCGCCCATAAAATCAACCCCTACGGGAAACGTACCGCTAGGACATTCCGGAGAGTAACCATCACCTTGGCCTTGCTCGGAGACTTTCTTGACCTCCGCAGCGCTTTGCAACTGTCCCGAATACGGACATTTTTTAAACATTTCTCCATGGACATCCATGAATTTGGTCATGTTTAACTTGATGGCAGAATTTGAGCATCCTGGCTGCAAGGATTCGTCCACTATTTCCGGACTCTTACGCTTTACATTAGTAGTGATCAAGTCTGCCTCAGTCTGAATGTGAAGCGCATTATCCACGTCATCCTCCGTTTTGCTCCTCTTTGCTGGTACTTCATTTCCATTGTCAATGTCTAATTGCACATGCTTTAGCTCCAGAGAGTACCCGTCATCGGCTCGAATTTCTGTTTTGCCATCCAAGCTCCACACGGCACCTTGTATGTTGAGGTAGTTGAGATTTGAGTCATGCTTACGTTTTAAATTTGTACACACTGCAACCGGAGCGCTGCATCCTCCTCCCAATGTTTTAAGGAAACTTCTTTCCACCAAAATCCGACATTGAGTATCCACGTGGCACAGTTTTGAAAGCATATCGAGTATGAACTCATCGTTGGAACGACACTCTACAGCCAAAGCGCCTTGGCCTACGGCATACAGAATCTCGGTGGGCTCAATTACCTGGTCAACTCGTTTTTCCCATCCCATTCGAACAAGCCCTGCTTGGGCCAAAACAATTCCGGCAAACTTGGACCCGTCGGCGTCCAACTTTGCCAAACGAGTATTCAGATTCCCTCGAATGTCACAAACGACTAAATGAGGATGCAGCCTCGCCAACTGAGCAGATCTGCGTAGAGATGATGTCCCAATGATGGAGCCTTTCGGCAACGTAGACAATGTTTTTCCGCGATACTTTTCATTGAGTACCAATGCATCGCGAGGATCCTCCCGTTCTAAAACGGCTCCGATAGCCATCCCGATCGGCAGTGATGTCGGGAGATCTTTCAGGGAATGCACGACAAAGTCCACCCCACCATTTCGTAGGGCGTCCTCCAAGTCTTTCGTAAACAGCGACTTTTCGCCAATTTTCGGTAGGGATTTATTGAGTACCCTGTCGCCAACTGTAGTCATTGTATCTACAAAAAAAAAATAGACACATTTGATGAATATATAAAAGAGAAGCTTTGCTTGCTTGTGAATATAAAAACCCATACTGTATCATACTAAAGATATTAAGCTGTTTTTTCAATTAATTTAGCGTATTGTCATCGGCACTACCATACTCAATGATCCGACTAGCGACTTATTTCTTGATAAAAAGATAAATAAAAGTAGTTTTCATATTTCATATTATTCTAACAATTCCTAATTTAGTTTTTTTCTTCTATGATACAAACAGAGAAACGATTTTTTTCATCGCAGTTCCAATAAATAAATATATGTACTTACGAATTTCGTACAATACATCAGGATTTAACTTTTGTAAGCATGCAATCACATGTTTAGTTTGAATTAGCGCCAACTGCAGAAGAACATTATTTATCAATTTTTATCGATCTTCATTGGAACATTACTACATTACCTCGCTTTTACGGGACCCGACTCTTATTACTTTTTCTTTCGAAACGCCAGTCATCTTGGTCTGCTTTCGTCACTCTTGCTTGTGTGAATACTTCCAATAATCGAGGCCGCTTAGTAAGTGGAAACTAGAAGAAATAAGAGCATTGCGAGTCAGACAGATATAATAATCATCACTCAGGTTGCTGGTGTCAGCTTTGCCACAGTATGATTAGATAGCTATGTATGTAGATTTTAGGTACTACCTCGTGTGAACTGGAAGAGAGGCCCACTAAATGCCGTTTCACGATTGGTCCCCGTCAGATGTCAATCCCCTTTGAACATTCACTTTTTTCGGATTGGGACTGAGTATTATCTACTGTTTATGAATTGATTTGTGTATCATGTCTTCTGTATTTCACTTTTGTAGAATGTTATGATTCGTTTCGGTACTAATGAGAACGAATATCAAGGAATAATAATTTAAACAGAGTAGAAATTGTATTATCTTTTACATAACGAAGTGTCCACGAGTCGATCTTGCTGTTCTCGCTGTTCTCTTCTCTGTTGCATTCATGGTGTGCGTAATGTAGTGGGTTATGTTTTTATATAAAACAAAAATGACATTTTGTATATAATACATACGTGCAAAATATATACACGCACAGCTGAAAGTATGCTCTTTTGGGGAGAAGTACACTCTTTTCCGGGAGAATGGGACTACCCACAAAAGGAGTAAAATTTGACGCATAAAAAGAATAAGTTTTACACACTTTTCCTGTTTTTACGCATAAATGTTATTCATTTGTGAATATAAGATAGTCATAATTGTGCATAATATTTATTCCTTTTTATGTGTAGGGTAAAACGTCCTATCGTTGTGGTATGTCCTAATGTTACGGTAGTGTTAAAAACGTCCATTTTGGATTTAACAGCATTAAAAACAATGGTGGATACGCTAAAACTCATCGAATTGACGACTAGAATAGCTTTTGTTTGACAAAATTCCGTTCAAATTTATGAAAAATCAACATTTTTCATTCAAAATTTGAATCCTTTGAGCCTATTATTGCGGTACAGTGATCGTTCGCTAATTGGGGCACGACCTCACCCCAACTAGCGAATGCCGTTCGCTAATTGGGGCGGTTTGACAAGCGTCAATGTTGTTTACTTTTTGCATTGAACAAAAGAAAATTTTACGCGCCAGAAAATATCGATCCCGCCAAACACGGAAACAAAACGTCAACGCGTTTTTGACATCACTTTCTGACGTTTAGCTGCTTTTTAATTGGGTTTCGCCCCAATTAGCGAACCCCCAACTAAAAAGCGCCCAAACCTCGGCCCAAACTAGAAAAACCCAACTAGCGAACGTTCACTGTACTGCTAAGGTCCTATTGTTGTGGTATCGATTTCCCTAAGAATTGCATGCAATACCGCAACAATAGGACTGACCTTGAAAAAATGTCGCAACGATAGGCAACTACGTCCTATTATTGTGGTAGTTTGTTTTTATGGTGATAAAAACAAAACAACATAAGTTTTGCACAATTAACGTAATATTTACGAAACTATAAGTTAACGAGCAACCTATTCGACTACTGCAATGTGGAAAAAGGCTAACAGGTGATTTTTAAAGAATTTTTGAAATCAATTTTATTTTGACACGGTGCTTAACCCCTCCATAATGGGTCGTTTTACCTGGGAGCTGCGGACTCGATCGATTCTAATTTTCAAGATGTTTTGCTTGAAACCCGCAAATTTCCTCTCAGTGTTCAATGTACACGCTACGATTTTCTCACATTGAATTATCATTATGTTTATCTTTATCTAATTAATTTTATGGATTTCGTCAATTTACTGCATTGCATAAATTATTGTGCCGATCGTAAAATTGAATAATGTTGTTCACTTATTAAAATTCCTCTATAGGTTTGAAACGACACCAAATAACTGAGTTTTGTTAGAAATGAACTATAATTAGTATGAGTTGATTTACACGTGCACTCTCTCGGCTGCGCTCAGAATGCTCACAAACTCTCTCGATGCGATGGATACTTTTTGACAGCTTGCTTTGGAGATTTTTTGACAATCGTTTTGACTCTATCCGCTGCTCCCAGGTTTTACCCATTCTCCCACGAAAGAGCGTACTTTCAAGTCATATTGTCTATCCGGAATAAATTTATACCGCTTTTTATACCGAAGTTGGATTTTTCTCCAGATGCAGGCAACTTTCCCACTTCGAAAGTAGTGCGCTGGATTCGCCTAAAGATGCGCTAAACAACGAATCAATTAGTTTGACAAATAAAACTTCGGAAGAAAGTTCGGTTCGGAAGTCCCGACTTCCGAATGCTAACTTGGTGCTACGCCGACAATAATTGAATACTTTATAGTCAAAAAGCATACACTGAAAACCAAAACTACCCAAAAGTGGGTTGTTTGCACTCAAAACCGTGGTTTGGGCCAATAACCCAAATTTGAGTAAAATGACTTTTCTGGCACTAGGTAGTTTGCCTTTAAGCCCATGTAAACAATTTACCCAAAGCTGAATTTAATTTATCCAAAGCGGACCTTAATCAACCCAAAATAGAGAATATTGGATTTACTTTAATTTGGGTTATTGGGCTGAAGCAACCTCGGTGAGGTGTTTGCATCTTGCTCTAGTTTTGATAGCAATCATGGGAAAGAAAGGAAAACTACCCAAATTTGGGTAAATTTTTTTGTGATATTCTCATCAGTGCGTATATTGAACTCAAAGTTTGGGTTTATTTATCTGTCCGTGTACTTCAAAGTCTTTTGTGTGTAAACTTTTTTAGCAGTGTAAGAAAAATATGTTTTGTCAACAAGACACGGTTCTTCAGATTCAGGCAATTTTCCCAACTTCGGAAGAAAGTGGATTCGCCTAAAGATGCGCTAAACAACGTATCAATTAGTTTGACAGATAAAACTTCGGAAGAAAGTTCGGTTCGGAAGTCCCGGCTTCCGAATTCTAACGCTGCGCGAAAACTGCACGCAAAGAAATAATAATCAATAATAAGGAGCTGTCAAATCGTATGGACGCTTCGCTTCGCACTTCGCGTCTACTCTGGCCGCACCCTAAGTTGGTGCTACGTCGACAATATATCCAGCATACATTTTGAAAAGTACCCGCATAACGAAAAACGACATGCCATGCAGTCAAAATTACATATGCGTTATAAGATATATTGTCACTATTCACTTCATTGTTAGCATACAATTTTAAGCTTGATTCACCATACCAAGCCTACATCAACACTTACTGTTAATACATAACATGCTGTCGATGTGTAATTATATAGTTCTTGAATTGTACATCTACCAACTGATGCATGGTACATCAAAAATTTTGTTCGAAAAAACGACCAGATTTAAATGTTAATTATACTTAACCGCCCATTACTCATATGGTAGTTTGGCCGTTTACCATCTGAGCTACTGTTGAAACAGTATATGAGACTGTCCATTTATAGTTAACTATTATTAGTGAGACCATCGCTACAATACCACTTATTCTCTTCAATTATAACAGATGCGGTCTACGTATGGTCCATGATTATGCGGGTACCCACACTCAGAAATTTAAAAAATCATTTATAGTATGAAATATAATCTGATTTACATTAAATGAGATTTATTCATACCGTAGTATAAAGTGTATACTATCATAGCATAGGAATTAAACTGAGGCCGATTTTCGTGAAAGTATTCTCTTCAGCATAACCGGTGTTGACAGTTTCCTTCCATTTTCGCTAAAAAGCTGTTAGCTCAGGAATTTTAAAAGATTAACTTTTTTCAAGTTATAAAGATTATATCTTTAAAAATCTATGCCAGATGATGGTGAACACATTAAAAAGGTAAGCACACTGCATTCAAAAACGAAATCTTTCTATAATTTCTTTCGCGAAACATAACTTCAAATGGTACTTTTCAGGTTACACCGGAAGATGAAAAAGCCGCTGCCGAAAACCATACGGAATCTTACGGAAAAACATTTTAAACGACGGAGGACTTTGGGAAACGTAAGCGAAATACCGCGACAGAATGGTCCAGGATTAATACAAAAAAAATTATGCTGCACCACCACGGATATTGCAAAATTTGAAGATATTTGCAGAGTCCCAGAGCATCAGTGTAGATGTGCATAATGTATGAATGTTTTGTTTTTCAAGCTTTGTATTGAAGATTTCCACATAAATGCGAAATAAACTTATTTTATAGACATTATTTTAATTTCCACTTCTTAATTGAGCAAAACAAAACAATTGTAATGTGCAGAATCCATCTCATTTTCAAACCGAATGAGGTTAAACTAATGTTGAATAAAAGTCATCTTATACTATCTCCCAATATATCAAATTTATACTAACGCAGTATAGAGCGCACCTAAACGAATTTGGGGTCAACCAGGAGAATAGCCCATTAGCGTAACTTTAAATCTATTTAGTATAGATTTTTCTGAGAGTGCAGGGGAACTTTTGCAAGAATGGAGGAATCTCCACAAATGTTCTAAGAAAAATTTCTGCAGATAATTTTGGACAGTGCTGCAAAGTGTCACCGTTCAAGTCACGCAAAGCATGACAATAACAAAATCCAGGTCATGTGTCAAGTACTCAATTGTGATGCTCAATGTGGATCTCACTTGGTGTGCTTGGATCACCATGAAAGTGACATTTTAGCAACTAGCGCTTGGTCACTCACCATGTCTTCACTTCTTCTGCCTGTGATCACCAGCATGAATGATAGGAAAACTTTCCTGATGTTGTGGTTGTCATATCCATGTCATCTTGACTATCGTGATGATCACTTGACCTATGCGGTGTTTGGTTCGAAATCAACGCTTGACAGCAATGGAATAATCCACTTAGCGGAATTAATGGATTTTTGCTGTGATAAAAATGCATGAAGCCAAAATAGAACTTTGGGAACATTTAAGTGTTCTTATTGTTTATGTTGACTTTTTGTGCAATATTTTAAGAGGTGCTGTTAAAAGAAAAGTACATACATCAAGGGGTGTCTCACTGCTATTGATCGTAGCGAATATCAATCAAGATAAAGTCGATTCAAAGCAAATGGCATTGATTTCTGATACGATACTGTTTGATCAATATTGCAACGTACCATTTTCGTTTTGACAGAATAGTTTCTCTCCATTGAACTGTAATTTTTGGCAAAGCAATCGTAGATTTTTTACGTGTCAAAGGCACCACTCAAGTTTTTTTTCACCAACAAAACAAAGTTTTGCGAAATTTCTGGATCTTCGATACCAATCTATTCACTTCATTCATTAATATAATGTTTCCATATTTTAGGTTACATATTTGGGACTGCAGGATGCAGCGTTTGTGCTTGTAGCTGTAGATGTTTGAATGCTCTTATTAAATGAAAGTATATACAACGGCGGCAAACACATTGAAATAGAAAGGATTTGCGGTACAAAGCACTTTTGAAGAAAGCAGCATTTAAATGTTTCGGGGATTCCATTACGTTTAAAAATAAACGTATGTTTGGAATCTTCCACTAATTAAACCTGAAAACATCAATAAACACGACCGTTGAATTTCTGTATCGAGAATTTTAAAATATTTAATACTAGAAAATGTCTTGTCTTGCTAGAGCTTTTCTCAAATCAATTTTTGTTAGTTACCAGACGCTGTAGGGCCGAGTGAACGAAACGATCGCTTTACTGCCCATAAATTTATAACAGTCCCACGTAGATAGGAAATCAAGCAAACATGGGACTGATATGAATTTATGGGCAGTTTACTTATCGATCACTTTCTGTTAGGCGTTCCTTTAAATTCATTTCTAGCTTCCAACTGGAACTTGGCCCAATTCCCAATTTATTATCAATCGAAAGCTTTTCCACCTTTTCTATGCCTACCATTGCATGAATTTGTAGCTTGTATGCACCATCTCCGGATTGGCAATCCTAAACTTTTGCTAGCACGTAACTGGAAATAGAGAATCGATCTATTCAGAATTATAGCAATTATTCTTCAGATATTTTTCACTAAAAAGGATTAGTAAGGCGAAATATGTCGGATTAAAAAAGGGTCAAAGGCTGATCGCCGAAGGGAAATGTTCCAAGCAGCACGAAGTGTTTTCCGGGTTTCAACAAAATTAATGTAATTGATAAATGTTCCTTTGAAAGGAAGGGATAAACGCAAGCTATTGCATATTTGCTTTTCCAAGTGATGCAATCTGGTCCAGATTCTGGTATTAGAAAAAACTAATTTTGTAATTCTTGATCTGCGTTGAACACCGTGCAACGAAATGCAACGTGTTTACAATCACTTACTGTTCGATTTGCAAAAATATGTCAAATGATTCGTTGTGTTGCTAAAATCAACAATTGGTCTTTCAATAAGTTTCAATTGAAATCGAATTAAAGTCGATTCGGTTGCTTGGTTAATTTTCGGCAGATAAATTCAATTTATTCTAGGTGAGACACCAAAAGATATTTTAGTTACTAGATAAAGATTGTCGCTACTGTTCCCTTTGTTCTGCTGTCCGAAACATGTGGCACACAAAAAAACAAATATGGTTTTATAGAATGTTTTGTACTATCTATTTGAAAAGTGTACAAATTTCTTAAAAATAAAAGTTCAAATATTTCCTCTAAAAGTAATATACCGGATTTGAAAGTATTTTCTGTTTAGTCTGATTATAAATTCAAAAGTTCACATTTTCATCATGAAAATTGTTGAACTGTCAAATGATCACTCCTATAAAAACATTTTTCTCGACTCATGATCACTATAGAATATCAGGTGGCAAAAATAGAAGTTCGGTTAGGAACTTATAATTATATTCCCAAACGAACTTTTATTTTTGCTCATCGCTTGTAGATTTACAAAGCAAAAATTATTATAATAATATAGGGAAACGGCACAATTATAACTTTTTTTCTGGCGTATTCGAACCTCCCTCGTGTAACTTGTTATTCAATTTTTTTTTTAAATTATTGCCTGGACATGACATGACAGATTCCCCTTTCCGAAAACTTTTGCGTAATTAGTGTACAAACCCCTTAAATATTTAATAAAATCAATATTATTTCAGATTTACTATGTAAAATATGCAACAGTTTCCTCATTTTACTTTGTATAATCAATTATAAAATTCAATGGGATATAAATAATATCAGTTAAACAAATATTGGAAAATGAATAGTTTTCAAATATATCATATGTTATGTGCAAATATAATTTTTGACCGCATAAAAACCACCCGCGACTATAGTCCTAACAGCAAAAACCAACCAGCCGGCAACAACAATCAAATTCAGTTGCTCTCTATCGGGTCCGTGGAAAGAAAACTGTTTCCTCGAGTCCTCGAGCATCTTTTTTACTAAAATTAAACAAACTTCAAATTAGTTTGCTAGTAAAACTAGGTGTAATCTTCATCCAGCCAGAAATCGATGTTGATTCGTACATCAGCAGATTGCAGCAAATTATTTCAAGGTAAGTCACATTAATAAATAAAAGTGCCAAGTAAAAACGATTGTGAATATTCTTGATATATACCTAAATGTTCTGAGAGTTTGTTTTCTTTTTGCTTTTCAGCGAATAATTATTTCGTCGAATTCAGCAACTTCTCGTGCAACACCCAGCATCGCTCATATTTATCAGAAGTGCCTCCGAGTCCAATTATTCTGGTTACCAAGGCAGCTCAGAAATTGTAGAGGCATCCCAAGGAAAGAGGAGGTAAGTTTCATTCATCATACAACAATATTCACAGTTAAACGTGCCGCCCCTCATTCGAGCCACCAAAAGAAGAGCCTAGCTCCGGAGATTCAATGACGAGAACGAAGATAGGCGCCGCTTTTGCTGGTTGAACCGTCTGAATCTGAGCGTTATCTTTACTTGTAATTTTTCTTTTCTTACAGATAAATAGAATATTTCAGCAAAATGATTGGAGGAAACGGCTGTATCAATATTCTTAGATGCGCGGCCCGACAAGTGGCCCGGAAGAGTTTGCCTTGGCAGTAGTTTTAAGAGTAAATCTCAGGCTTCAAATAATGAAATAAAACCACAAAACTAAGCCGATTACTATTCAATTCAACTGCAAAAGAAAATATGAAAAAAACAGTAATGGGTCGGGAGGTTCTTTTTGGGGCAAAATGAAAGGTCAATTTCCGAATGAAAATATCCGCCTTTTTCACAGTGTGACCATTTGAATTTGACAGTTATAAAGTATCATTTTAAAAGTTCAAATTTTTAATTTCAGAGTGACGTGCCACTTTTGAACCATCGTTGACGCAAAAGTTGGTGCACTTTTATTTTAAACATACGCAACTCTCTACGAAAAAGAACCAACGCAACTTTTCATTTTAACCAATGGTTTTTTTAATTTAATTAATGGTTTTTCTTTCTGTGTATATACCTGTCAAATCGTATGAATTTTCCTTCTTTGACATTTAGCTCCCCTATCCTCGCCAGCAAAAGATGTTCTGGACAGCGACGACAGCGACAATCTTTATCTAGTAACTAAAATATCTTTTGAGACACCCCTTGACATACATAGTTATTCCAAATTTGATCCAGACTATCTTTTGAAAAAGGCCAAATTTTTTTATTGATTTTTTCAAATGGATACAATTAAAAAACGACGCATCCTACAAAAAAATGTTGTATGGGTGACTATCGCAAACTCAGTCAAAGTTTCTAATAAAGATATCGGAAACAATTCAAATTGAGCCCTACACTGAAAAAAATCAGTTTAAAAAATTAAAACTCGATTTGCGAAAAACGCTTTTTTTATTTGTATGAAATTGTGTCTCAAGATAGGTGATTATGTTCCCTACCAACCGTCCATACATCGCAAGCTTGACACTTTTAAGGGAAAAAAGTTTTTTCCAATCCAAATCCAATCAATAGCCCGAATCCAATCCAAATCCAATCCAAACAAAATCAAATCCAAATTCAATGAAGGGGTAGAAGCAATTCTTCATGATTTGTTCAATCTAACGCATACTCATTTTCATCCAATTGCTAAGGATCAATGCATTTGGTACCTGGTAAGTCGCAAAATTATAGGATTCTGTCAGGTCTGTCAGGCTTATCCAAAAAGTTTGAGAACTTCTGATCTAAACAACGTTATAGGAAACGGCTACTCGCCGAATCTCACATCTCTGGGGGTCAAGCTTACGATCTTTAGATCAATAGCCCTTAACTCTTTATTCGTCCAGGATTTCACTTTTCAAATTCCAGATGGCGGATAAACTTCAATATTAAATCCGGGATGATTCATTTTGGTTTGCATTTTTCAATGAAGCTTTTTCCATAAAATTTGCTTCATGGCATTATTTTTTGCCATCTTCACTTCTTATATAAAAGGCTTACCATTTTTATTTGGATGATTTTTCCTTGTCTTCTCACTCAACTTGCATTCACTCACTAGCACACCATCGGCACCAAGTGCATGCATTACAAACCAAACTAATATCTCTCTTTAATGATTTTGTCTCCCTGGGCAATTTTGTAGAAGGCACTAGTTTTCCAAGCCCCACAGATTCCGAAATATTCAACCTAACTGCCAATATAATGAATTTCAAATTATGTTGAACACTCACTCGATGATTCTAATATCCTAGATAACCTTGTAGAAGACGCAAATTTTGCAAATCATCTGATTTTTGCTTGTTTCATCCTCGATCGATTGCCTGCCAACTAAATTGGCATACTCCTCTTTTGCCGATTCATCTATGAACTTGTCTACATGGCTTACCATCATTTTTTGCCATATCGTTTTCTTTTCTCTGGCTTACCATTTTTTTGCCAGGCATGCCAGGCCATAATTTTTTGCCATTTTTGTTGCCGGTTTGAGGCTTACCATTTTTTTGCGCTCTACATATTATGGCTCACCATTATTTTTTGCCATTTTATTTTCCAGCTGAGGCTTACCTTTATTTTTTGCCATTTTATTTTCCAGCTGAGGCTTACCTTTATTTTTTTTTTGCCTTTCAGACCTCATGGCTTATCATTATTTTTTGCCAAATTTTCCTGCGTCCTAGGCTTACCATTATTTTTTGCCCAATTTCTTTCCATTTCAATCTCCTGCTAACTTATCTTACCATTCGTGGGAGCAACGACCACGTCATTGTCGTAGCCAAGCAAATCCGTTAACCAACTTACTTTTTTTTTGTTGAAAATAAGCGCCTCAAGAAACGAACACTGAATGATCTTCATTTATTTTCTTTGTTCCTTTCCAACAATCTAGAATTCCATGTCAGCCTGCTGAGATTCAATTTCAAATTTCTTCTCAGTATGCTGGCATTTCGAATGCCTACACAGAAAGAACAAACATAGTTTTATCAAATATATCATACTTTATATCTAAGAAGTGATAGTTTTTCTTTAAAATAAAAGTGAAAACTGTGGAAACGAAAGTCATATATTTAATTCGAACATATTTTTCGTCGGGTCTAAATGTCAATTTTGAAATTCACTTTGTGAACCCAAAAGTTTTTGAACTTTTATTTTCAAAACGCTCAATATGAAAAAATAATCACTCAAGGTGACAGCTGTGTTCAATGATACGAAAGAAACAGCAATATTTTTGTTTTGTTGACATATTTTCACACTTGCTCGCACGCTTAAGAAATATAGTTGTAGATATTTATGTATTTTGTATTTCTGGCTTCAAAAACCAAGTAATCGTTCGGATTTCCAGCATACAAAATGGGAAGAAGACGATCTCGAGATCACTGTTCATTCAGGTTAGTATCGCACAGTTTTTTGTTTAAATTAGCAGCTTCTGAGGTTTGTGTAATCTCGTTTTTCAGGGCCTTCACATTTCATCTTGTTTGTACCGCAAGTACCACCAGAATACCGTTGATGGAGCATCTTTGCTTAATATTTCCAAAACTAATCCGGGATTATTTACACTAGGTATATGCGATTAAGATCAGGATCTAAGAGTACTGGAGCTGTGAAAAAATGAAAATAACTGCCAACATGCTCAGAAGACACCGCATATCAAATCCTCATCGGCATTGATTCCGGCTGATAGCAGAACAAGCAATATCGGTAATAATAATAAATATTTTCGAAAAACAAACTTTATGTAAAAAGTTTATTATGTGGAAAACAAGAAAGGGAAGAAGGGAGGGCAAACTTGTGGGAAAAGGGGTGTGGGAATTTTCCTAAAAAAAAACATTTTTTTTATTTTAACAGTGCCATTACATATATGGGTTTCACATTTTTACAATTTATTTCGAAAGTATATAAACTTTTATTTCAGGGGTGGGTAGCAGATGACTATCAACTTTTTTTTAACAGTTTGCTAACTTTTGCTTCAAACATACACAACTCTCTACGAAAAAGAACCAATGCAATTTTTTATTTTTACCAATGGATTTTTTAAAAACACCAATGAAATTTCTTTGTGTGTACTACGATAGAATTTCAAAATCGTTATCATTTTGTTTTATTTAAATTCTATTTTATTTATCAATGTAACCAAAAGTTAGAAATGCTTTTTTTCAGGCTCACTTTATTTCCCACAGTTCCTAGTATTGTTCATTTTGATACCGTCATTGGGGGTGACAAAGAATCAAATGGGGTTGAAAATAGGTCACTGTCAACAACTTAAAATGTTTTTAGTAGCAAAAAAACTAATTAATAATAAGAGTCGTTTTCCAACGTTTTTGTTATCGACCTCTTGGCTGCCATAGTAACAGCGATGACTCCAAGGGTTTCCCCCATGTGAATGTGTTTAACTAAAATCGGAAGTTGAAAGAAACTTAAGAATTCCTTTTGATTTTCAAACGTAATTTGCAGAAACAGCTCCTGTAAGATTTTCGGGAAAACCCCATTAGACATCTCAGGAATATCTGCAATATTTTTAGAAAAAAAAACTTGTATAGGAATATCAATTAACCATTTGAGCTAAACATTTTATCTCGTTTTATTGTCTCAGTCAACTCTTTGACTTATTTGAGGTTAACTTCCCAAAAAACTCAAAGTTTATAAAGCCTCTAATCGTGCCTCTAATTATTTTAAAAAGCAAAAAAAACGAAAAATAGCTTCATTTGTGAACTGTGCTGTGAATTTGGTCCGACTCCCATGGAAAAACTGTCGAAACGCACGCAAACGTACCAATGAATCGCCTGCTTTGAGTGTACTTACAGCGGTACACTAGGAGTTAACTTTCTGAAATCAGTATGGCGAAAGGCATCTAACGTTCGATTTCACAAAATTAAGCAACTTAATCGAAAAAATATTTGCTAGGCGTAGTAACGAACACCAACCTTCATAACCGGTACCAAATAGCATTTTATGAAATGTTCCTAATTTAGAGAAAACCCGCGATAGATGTCTTTCGCCATACAAATTTCTGGCGGTTAACTCATGCTGGCCGTTTTGCGCATATACTATAGCGCCTGGATGTGGCAGCGGCGGGTAGAAAATCAGCCACTGCCAATAATTCATTGTGTTTGACCCATAAGTAGATCCACACGGTTAGAAAAAAGTACTTAATATTAGGTACTTTTCACTCAAATCGGGGGTTCAGCGTGGGAACACAAAATTAGGTAATTTTTTATTAAAGTTAAGTAAAATTCATTTAATATTAAGTAAAATATACTTAATTTTAAATAGAAGCTAACCAAAAGTTAGGTAAATTTCACTCAACTTTTGTAAACATGAGATTAAGCAACGTTGGGTTCCCACCAAGGGCCTCATACGCCTGTCACTGGCGAACAAAGCTCGTGTACTCTGCATCGAAGCTTAGAACCGGTGTTAGGGCGCAATCGTTAATGTGAACATTTTTATATTCGGTTAGTTACTGCAAATAAATTCTTTTTCGAGTGCCTATAATCAAGCAGGTATCTCAAGCATATCACATCGTTACATTGTTGCATGATTGAGTGGTTGGTTTTAATAAAATATCGAAAAAAGTGTGCATATTAAATGCCTCGCCATAACAAAAAGATGGTAAAGAATGAACCCTGTTGTTAAGATTTAGAACGAAATCAAGATGTCACACATGTTGTGGTGGGGCTTAACTGCTCCGCCTTCTCCCCCTGGTTCCAACACTGTTGAATGGTTTTGCTCTTCATTCTATGACAACAAAGGGGAGAGGGAGGAAGATGCAAGAGAAAAACTCAAAGATGCAGCCCAATCGGGTTGTACGCAAAGGTGACGTTGAACTACGTAGCTGTATGTAATGTACAGGTTTTCGACTATTCTATGCGATGAGACCAAACCAAGCGTTTTTCAATCTGCTTTTGTTGTTGATCCTATGCTCCTGAGTATATAATTTTTGAAATTTTCACGATGAAAGCGTTCACATATTCAAATTATCAATTGATAAGAACTCGTTAGAGAGTAAGAATCGTTCGACAATTGTGTCTCGATTCGAAGCATTGGTAAATGCTACTTTTGAACCTATTTTCCTACATAACACCAAAACACAATGCCAAACATCCGATTGAACTTCATTGTTGACATTAAATTGGTATTACATTTAATTACATTTGGTTTAAAATTTGAAAAGCACAACACTGGCTGATAGTGTACAGCTGCAACTTTCGCCGACGCAAACTGGAACAGAGATTAATGTCGTTTTCGGTTTTAAACCTGGGTCAGGTCCGACCCCGACTCTGAATAACCGAACGAAAAACGAATCGGGATCGAGTCAGTATGATGGTATTAGTGAGAACTCAAGCCCTATCATCTGTTTTGTTTTCAATTCGCACTTTTATCAGCTGCCAGAAACAGACATATTTTATCTATTGAATTTTCTTATTAATGTTATTTTTTTCTTGTTTTATGAATTATGGGGGAAATCAGACGTTTCTTCTGTTAATTGTTTAATGACTAAAATGACTATTAATCCATCAATAAATTAATGTGATTATGAGCTTGTGATGAATGACGACGGCAATGTGGATTGCCGTGAAAGAATTTATGCCAATCCGTGTTTTCCGATAAACTATTATGCTGATTTTATATGGCTTTTTGGGTAACAGTGATTGTGTTACAGTAGATTTGAATTATCAATTAGGGTCATTAAAATGGAACAGAACAATGCCAGGGTTAATACATTATGTGTATATTCTTCAAATCCGTAACCTTAAACAAGAACTGCAATAATGAATAAAATAATGGTAAGAACATTTTGGTAAAAATAACTTCTTAGCGCCAGATACTCTGGTACGCTATTTTCCCATTGATAGAGCAATTATACCTTAAGTATATGTACGAATATACAATGTAATAGTGAATAAATAGCAGCTACCTTCTCGTCACTGCATTTTATAAATCACATTTTCAACAAAATGTTCAACCCTCATTTTGTTTATAATGGAGCTACCATCTGAGGTAATCCGTGAAAAATATGTCGATATCTGAATCTGATTCACCATCAGAGAAACTTGAAGACAGTACAACATTAAAATAATCAATTTTTGCGTGGAAGACAGCAACCAAATTGATAAATTTTACAAATGAAACAAACAAAATCAAATACCCATCCGTGTCTTTTACGTTTTCATTTTCCTTTAGCGTAAACATAAACACCAGTTTGACAGTTTGTGTTCAAAAGTATTGGTGAATCTAGGTTGGATCTCGATAAATCGGCAGAGCGAACCTCGTTCATTTTGGGTCGGATCTGGTGCGGATCGCGATCCAACCTGAACGAATAACCGAACGTTTTGACAGCTGTTAGAGCGGATCCGGTGCAGAACTAGGTTCGACCCAGCAATAACCGAAAACGACATAAGCACCCGTCACTAAGTCTGTCTAAGCCCCTGGTGGCTCATTACAAAACGGCGTTTGGTGGTCATTCTATGCAGGAAGTCGGAGTAGACGCGACAAAGAAGTTTGACAGTTTATTGATAATAATTATTATTCCTTCGCGTGCGTTGCGTCGGACTTAGCGTTTACTCCGGCAAACACCTACGAATCAGCAAAAACGAGCCAAAGAAAGTTTACCAGAATGCATTCACTGCAGCAGCGAAGACGATTCGGGTCCGCGACGTTAGGCATAACGGACGTTAGGCATAATGTATGTTATGCCTAACGTTCATCATGCTTAACATACTTATGCCTAACGTATTTATGCCTAACGGGGTATATCCGAAGATTCCGAGCTCCTCTATTGGCATCAATAGACGTAAGCAAGAAGCTGGCGTCAAACGCCCCAAGCTTTCGAGAGAAAACGCACGTTTAAGTTAGCAGAAACCACCAGCTAAAAGCCCTGCAATGGCGGACATAAGAAGCTTGCAGTTAATAACTAAAGAAATGCTAATAGGTTGCTAATAGAATAGTTGAAAAGCAGGCCAAGTTCTAGTTGGAATGTAGTGCTATGGAAGAAGAAGTTTGCGATGCACTTACGAGATTGACTGATTCACCGAAACCGAGTGCTAAACTGTTAGCAAGTTTTTAATAGTACATATTATCATACATAGATATTATACCACACTAGAGTCAGTTTTTACGCGGAGGAAATGGACCGCGTAAATTAAAACAACGTAAAGATCGCGTAAATCCCAAAATATGTCTGAATGAACCGCGGAAATTCCAGAAATTCGAATAAAAAAATCGCATAAAAAGCGATACCTGTAAAAATAACCGCGTAAAAAATGACTTCAGTGTACATCGGGTATGAAGCGTTGACTCATCCTTGATCGAATGGTCGAAGAAAATTGAAAATCCATGGAGAAACGGCTGAGATATTAACGATCAAAGTCTATCATATTTTCGTGACGTTTTTCAATTTTTTGCAATCGTAAAGTGGTGTACCCCAATATAAGGTTGGTATCGTGTTCAAAAGAATTTTCTTTTTCTATCTCAATCACATGTTAATAAATTCCTTTCACTGAATCGGAAAAGTAAAGATTCGAAACAAAATTCTTACAACAGTATCCACATGAAAAGAACAAAAAACAAAATTGGCATTTGTAAGGTTCCCACGCAAAGTAATGGAGCTGTCACTTTACTTTCGGAAAAATGTTCTGTTCAATTATTCCGTAAGTAAAAGTGACAATTTTCTCCATGCAGATCAGTTGTCAAAATTCCTCTTGGTAATATTGAACAAAATTCCGTAACCTCTCTACTTTTAAGTCGATACTGGCCTATAGAAAAGACAGACGTAGTTCTACGTCAAAAGTACCTAAAATTAGGTACTTTTTTCTAACCGTATGGTAAATTTCTACTCGGGTTGTTCCAGCTGACTTATTTTTACACTAATTCAAGCCTTCCTAAACAAGCGTGCTAACCCGTAACGTCTGAAGTCTGTCAGATCGGTCAGATCTTAAATTTCAGAGAAGTTTTTTTTTGTATTTAGGCATTTATTGGTGTCATTTTATTGTTGTCTGAACGTACAAAATTTGCAAAATACGCATAAAATGAGCTGGATTTTAGATTTATGTAGTTTCTAGATAGGTGTTCTTATGCTGTGCTAGTGTAGTAAAACTAGGATAATACGTTGATTACAGATTGAACCCGTAGTTTCGTTCCAGGTACGTATTATGGCGAGATTGGGAGGCCCCTTTATGCCTCCCTTGTAATCAAATTTATGAAGTGTTTTTCGATTTTTGAATTCACATTATCTATACACTTATCATCGTTACCAGCTGCTATCATCGGCTGCTGGTAGCTATGGATGATATTTTTTGCAATCTGTGGACTCAGTGATCGAACAATGACGTAGATTTTAAACTATGTAATTGCTCTCTATCTTGTATTTACCCCAACCCCGAAGAAGGAGAATAATCAATGTCACCTGGACAAACCTGTTTTAGTAGACAGATATTATTAATCGACTTTCAATGCATTATTTTTATACCTATTAGAGAAATGTATCACATTGACATTGATTAGTGACATCGACTATACAATGTGAGAAAATGTAAAAATAATAGTAACGCTAAAACGGATTTGTTGACTTCAGCTCTATCTTGACTCACGTGTTGTTCGTTTCTTGTTCACACGATATGCTATCAAAGTGCTCTGAGTCTACACGCAGTTAGTGTTGAATCTCAGGTGTTGACATAAACAGTTTTTAATAAATAACATGATATTAGTAACAAAATAATCAATGTTCGTTTTTATACAGTCGTGATTCGCTGGTTGGGATTTTAATACTTGGGTCACTTTTTAGTTGGGCCTCCGCTGGTTGGGTGAAGGCCCATCTAAAAAGCAACCCTACGTCAAAATTCAACACGGAAAACGGGTTTGGGCGTCACTGGACTTCATTTGTGATGTTCAAGCCGAAATACACGTGTTCAAATGGCTGTTAGTTGACCCAACTGAAAAACCAAATTCGTTAGTTGGGTCGAGGTTGTGGCCCAACCAGCGAATTTTGACTGTACCAGTGCATATGATATTTTGACACAAATATACCTACTTTTCCATACCAAATAAATGCTTGTTATAAAATCATCAGATTTGTAAATGTTATCTGCAAGTCATTTGTTTCAAGCTGTGCAATGCGATTTGATAACTTGAGAATCTTTGTTCTCTGTGTCTGTACCAATTTGGTGTTTAGTGAAAAGTTTCATTTGAATGAAACTTTAACACGAATAAGCAAATTAAAGTCAATTTCTCTTAGATGCAAAAAATGGTGTGTACAACTTGTTGAAACTCCATTTTTAAAGCATTTCGGGACCGCTTTGCGATTTGGGCGTAACTTATTTTGTAAACAAACATTGTTTCATAGATTCAGCAGAATGCAAGCGATTTTCCCCAAAACTAGTTCCCCTATCTGATAGAGGAAAGCCTACTCTGTTGAATACATACCGTGGTTTTCTCGAGAAATGCCTCCTGGAGCAGGAATTCCCATTCCAATGTTTGTTTACAAAATAAGTTACGCCCAAATCGCAAAGCGGTCCCGATTTGTCCAACTCGGCAATTCAAGAAATGATTATTTCTGTAACTGTTTTTAATTTCAACATTATTTTTTCTTTAGATTTAATTTCCACAATGGGAAATTCGCACAGCAGCAAAAGCAGTCCTGGAGGTAAACAAGCAGCTCGACTTTCTGTGGGTATTTCAGAAGTTCAAGATAACCCGGCCGGCCCTGGCACCAATGGAGCCCCTAAAGGGATGACTCGAACAGCTTCAGGAGCTGATCTTCAGGATCGTTTACAAACGCAATATCATCCCGTCGAGAGACTTGGCAAAATTTTGGCCAAAAAATGCGACGATGAATATGGAATCAACGGAATAACCGAAGACATTTTTGCTGTAGGTGATTGATTTGAGATTGAGTTTTTCTTTTTAATTTTTGTTCTTCATCTTTCTCGTCATCAAGAGATACGTATTCCCCAAATTCACGGATCTGGGATCAAAACTTTTTAAATATCTACGTCACAATAGCCGAGCAAAAACTGAACATCTAGGATTAACGGCGTTTAGACAACAATGTGAAAAGTTTCTCGGAATTTTAGATGATTCAGTGATACTTGAAAACTATGTGAAAATGTTTGGAGATTTAAATGAAACAGAGCTTATCAAGCCCGACAATCTTAAGGATCTGCTTAGAACCTGCTATAATTTGGCCATGGCTCACTATCAGGATGGACCACAAACATGTCGATTAGTAAGTATTTGTGTAATAAGAATTTCATTTGTCAATAACACATAACTTAATGGAAAATTTCATTTTAACGTTCTTACACAAAGAAAATTGACGATGATCAATCGGTAATAATTGATTTATAATAATTTACCAATATATTTCAATGATTTTGATAAAACCTTTCATTCCACAGCTTGATCGTACTCTGAACTCTGTTGTTCAGTCGTGTTTTTTCTCCAAAGAATCGTTAAGCTCTGGATACATATGCCGCTGGTTGGAAAATAATGTGCCTCGACTGGTGCTTCCTGTACATAAATATTGCGTGCATGTACTAAGCACGTCTCATCGCATCATTATTGACAATAGTATGAAGAACAATAGCGACACAGTGGTATCCATCAGTGCCATCAACGCTGGAGAAGCCAGTTATGGGTTAGAACTGCAAACTCCTATTTTGGAAAAAGGATGCCCAAACTTCAATGCTAATTCTGCGAATCAAGCAAGTTCTAGTAAACCTCTAACCCAGGAAGATCGTGAACGATTAATAATTCAGCAGCCACTGCTGCCACTTTCAGAGGCTTGGTTGCTAGCTGGATCGTTGCCTCCTTCATATTCCAGACCACAATCCATCCAACCTCCACTAAACTCAAATTCATCCAATTTGGCGTCTCACGTGAGTTCTTAATTAAGGTAGATTACCTTAAAGAACATGGTCTCATTTTATCATATGTTGCCCGTTTTATCATTCACAATAGGTTTTCATGGCAAAACTTCTTTCGATGGTACCATCGCACTGGACCCTTTTATACGACTCTCGACAAGACGGTTCGGGAACAAACCGTTTCTTACACCATGTTTTGGGCTACCGTGGTCCCAATTTAATCCTATTTCGCTGTGACGACGATTTGCTGTTTTGTGTGGCAAATCCAAACGAATGGCGCGAAACGCATTTGTACATAGGCGACGAGGACAGCTGTTGTCTGCAGTTATTGCCCAAGTAAGCTCTTTGATTAATAATATTTAATGTTTTTGAGAAAAAAGCGTTGTCTAATCTAAAAATCCTTAACCGAATATCATTTGTAGATTTGTCATGTTGGAAAAAAAGCCGAAAAGTTTGTATTTGAACACGCACATTCGTGGTTATCCGAAAGGGCTACGAGCCGGTTCAGATCCACGCAAACCGGTGTTGATCGTGGATGAATATTTTGAAAAACTGGAGCATCGTGGACTACAACACAAAATTTTATCTATAGAAGTGTGGGGCTGTGGAAACTCACAACAGCGAGAGATTCAGTTGGACATAAAAAATTGGCAAATCAAAGAAGCAGAACGTCAACGTACAGTTAAAATGACTGCGGCTGACTGGATGGACCATCCTGATCGGTACCTGCTAGAACTCGGCGGTCGTCAAAATTATAATAACTCGACATCTTAAATTTTAAGTGTTTTATTCCCCGTATCCTTAGCAGACTCATTGCAAATAGGTACTTACAGCACTAATTTGATATCAAGCAAGTGATTAGTTCATGTTATTTTGTGAATATTTGCAGAGAGGTAAGTTGCTAATTTATATTACATATTTAACAATAAGCAACAAAAACTTAAAAAAAAACTGGCAATAAATATACACGAAAATATAGAATGATTCGATCGAGTCGAAGAATGGATTTCAATTGTTTGCTGTGTGGGATGCTCGCCCTTTTCCTACTTTTTTCATCTTAATCTTAGTTCTTTCTGTTTTTCGGAGCAGGCTTGGTAGTCATATGGCTACTGCTTCTGCCTCATACGCAGGAGGTCGTGGGTTCAATCCCAGGTCCGTTCCATTCTCCTATTTCTTATCTTTCTCCTATTTTGGACTTCCATATCGTTTCCATTTACTATTCCTCTATACCTTCAACTTGAGTATTCTAACAGTAATCTGCTAGAATTGGAAATGAAATATAGAGCTCGTTTCCTACATCCAATTAGAAATTCCATCAGTTGCTTTCTCCTATCTATCACATTGACAGCTCGTTAACCAAGACGGACCTCTGCCTCTCGAACCCAACAAAAAAAAATCCAACAAATTCCGCATGAACTCGTGGCAAGTGCAGAGGTATATTCGGCTTGCAGTGGCGAGTGATTGCATCATCATTTCCTCCCCCTTCCCTACATTGACTTGCATTCTGACGTGACAGGCGCCAGTATGACCTAACAAATGAGATCACCAGTACTTGTACATTGAAGATGTGTGCTAGTCCCAAGCAAACATCTGTTGGTTCCCTGTGCAAGAACAGCTGATCTGGTCATAATGGAGTAGCAACTACGAGCAGTCAATCAAGCTCAAGCTTAATCTTAGTTCTTTCTGTTTTTCGTTCTAACAAAACGATTTCTAATGTTATACAATTTCAAAACTTCCCGTGGCACCTATGAGAAGTCGTAGAGTTCTCTGCATCTGTCTTAAGAAAATGTCCAACCAGTCATCATTCACCTTTCTCTCCTCAGCATTCACAACGACGTTGCAACGACAGCTCTCGACTGTTGGGGGATTGCCTTGCTTTCATCTAAGAGATAGTGATTATTCCCAAAATCAATATCTTTGGTATCGGATGAATGCGATGTTGAAGGCTACCTTACACCTCGGGAAAATTTTCTTCCGGCTACCTTAAGGTAGCCTCACACCTCGGGAATTTGATCCGCGGATTTTTTCCCCATGCATTTTTGCATATGCGATGTTTTCGGGATTTGGACACGGAAAATCAAAATCCCGGCCCCCTTTAAAATACACGGGGACCAAATTCCGGCGGAATATTTTCCCGAGGTGTAAGGCAGCCTAAAGGCTGCCTCACACCTCGGGAAAATTTTCCAGCGGATTTTGAGCCCCGTGTATTTTAAATGGGGCCGGGATTTTGATTTTCCGTGTCCAAATTCCGAAAACATCGCATATGCAAAAATGCATGGGGAAAAAATCCGCGAACCAAATTCCCGAGGTGTGAGGCTACCTTTAAGGCCACCTTACACCTCGGGAAAATTTTCCGCCGGATTTTGAACCCCGTGCATTTTAAATGGGGCCGGGATTTTGATTTTCCGTGTCCGAATTCCAAAAACATCGCATATGCAAAAATGCATGGGGAAAAAATCCGTGGACCAAATTCCCGAGGTGTGAGGCTGCCTTTAGGGCCACCTTACACCTCGGGAAAAATTTCCGCCGGATTTTGATCCCCGTGCATTTTAAATGGGGCCGGGATTTTGATTTTCCGTGCTCAAATCCCGAAAACATCGCATATGCAAAAATACATGGGGAAAAATTCCGCGGACCAAATTCCCGAGGTGTGAGGCTACCTTTAAGGCTACCTTACACCTCGGGAAAATTTTCCGCCGGAATTTGGTCCCCGTGTGTTTTAAAGGGGGCCGGGATTTTTATTTTCCGTGCCCAAATTCCGGAAACATCGCATATGCAAAAATACATGGGGAAAAAATCCGCGGACCAAATTCCCGAGGTGTGAGGCTACCTTACACCTCGGGAAAATTTTCCGCCGGATTTTGGTCCCCGTGTTATTTAAATGGGGCCGGGATGTTGATTTTCCGTGCCCAAATCCCGAAAACATCGCATGCAAAAATACATGGGGAAAAATCCGTAGAGCACCTTAAAGGTAGCCTCACACCTCGGGAATTTGATCCGCGGATTTTTTCCCCATGTGTTTTTGCATATGCGATGTTTTCGGGATTTGAGCACGGAAAATCAAAATCCCGGCCCCATTTAAAATGCACGGGGACCAAAATCCGGCGGAAAATTTTCCCGAGGTGTAAGGTAGCCTTAAAGGTAGCCTCACACCTCGGGAATTTGGTTCGCGGATTTTTTCCCCATGTATTTTTGCATATGCGATGTTTTCGGGATTTGGGCACGGAAAATCAAAATCCCTGCCCCATTTAAAATGCACGGGGACCAAAATCCGGCGGAAAATTTTCCCGAGGTGTAAGGTAGCCTTAAAGGTCACCTCACACTTCGGGAATTTGGTCCGCGTAATTTTTCCCCATGTGTTTTTACATATGCGATGTTTTCGGGATTTGGGCACGGAAAATCAAAATCTACACCTCGGGAAAATTTTCCGCCGGATTTCGATCCCCGTTCATTTTAAATGGGGCCGGGATTTTGATTTTCCGTGTCCGAATTCCAAAAACATCGCATATGCAAAAATGCACGGGGAAAAAATCCGCCAACCAAATTCCCGAGGTGTGAGGCTACCTTAAAGGTAGCCTCACACCTCGGGAATTTGGTCCACGGATTTTTTCCCCATGCATTTTTGCATATGCGATGTTTTTGGAATTCGGACACGGAAAATCAAAATCCCGGCCCCATTTAAAATGCACGGGGTTCAAAATCCGGCGGGAAATTTTCCCGAGGTGTAAGGTAGCCTTAAAGGCTGCATTACACCTCGGGAAAAATTTCCGCCGGGAATTTGGTTCGCGGATTTTTTCCCCATGTATTTTTGCATATGCGATGTTTTCGGGATTTGGGCACGGAAAATCAAAATCCCTGCCCCATTTAAAATGCACGGGGACCAAAATCCGGCGGAAATTTTTCCCGAGGTGTAAGGTAGCCTTAAAGGCTGGTAGGTATCCAAATCCCGAAAACATCGCATATGCAAAAATACATGGGGAAAAAATCCGCGGACCAAATTCCCGAGGTGTGAGGCTGCCTTTAATGCAGTAATGATTCAGTCTCATTCTAAATTTTCGACCACTATTCTAGTTTGAATCTGGAGCAAAATAGAACAAACTCGCGGGTTTCTAGTAGTGTAGTAGGACTAGTAGTGTTCCATTCATGTTTTTCAAATTTTCAATTTATTATGTTGCTGCCAAGAAAGGCGCCGTAAATTGCAAAGTAGATTGATCCGTAGATAAAATGACGCATTCATACACAACAATTGAAAAATATTTGAATCTCGTGATTCAATCGTGGTTCAAATCTGCAGAAAATAGAACGAAGCGTTATACCTGTTTTATTATTTTGACATTTGACTGGTATAAAAAATGAATCTAAAACAGCTGCTGGGAAAATGAATGTTTCAGTTTCATATTCAAACTGACAGCCTCGAACGATTTGAATCACTGCTGATTTTACTCGAGTGAAATCAGGAGTGATTCAGTTTCATTCCAAATTTTCGACCACTATTCTAGTTTGAATCTGGAGCCAACACGGTTAGATGACTTTACCCATTAATGGGTACTATGTTATTGTTGATATTATTCCCATCGTGAAAAATTCACCCATTTTCTTTAAAAAGTGCCACTACCCATTAAAATGGGTAGTGGCGCTTTTTCAAGAAAATGGGTGAATTTTTCACGCTGGGAATAATATCAACAATAACATAGTACCCATTAATGGGTAAAGTCATCTAACCGTGAAATAGAACAAACTCGCTGGTTTCCCCAGCAGTGTTCTATTCATGTTTTTCAAATTTTCAATTAAATGAAATCATCATGTTGGCGCCAAGAAAGGCGCCGTAATTGCAAAGTGGATTGATTCGTAGATAAAATGACGCATTCATACACCAAAACAATTGGAAAATATTTGAATCTCGTGATTCAATCGTGGTTCAAATCTGCAGAAAATAGAACGGAGCGTTATACCAGTTTTATTTTTTTTACATTTGACTGGTATAAAAAATGAATCTACACTGAAAACCAAAACTACCCAAAAGTGGGTTGTTTGCACTCAAAACCGTAGTTTGGGCCAATAACCCAAATTTGAGTAAAATGACTTTTCTGGCACTAGGTAGTTTGCCTTTAATCCCATGTAAACTATAGATAGTGGAATATATAGATGAGCGAAGATAAATCCTCTGTCTCCAAACGAACTGTCAAACGTGTCTCCAAACGAGCATGACGTCACGATTTCAATGGAAACGTTAAGGGCTGTGACGTCATATGCGCGTGTGCACGGGCAAAAAAATCCACTCAGCCATGCTTTCGCTCATCTATAGATTCTACTAGGGTAAAATGCCCAATAGTGGACCCCCTAGTAGCGGAATTTTGCTCTTCCTGTCATACGGCTTAGAAATTTTCAAAATATTAACTCTGCTTGTTATCTCACAACAAGCTCTACATCCCCTCTTCACGATACATACATAAAACACCCAAATACACGACGTTATTCGTTGAAATTAACATTTTAAAGACTAACTGAATTCGCCCTTTAGTAGACCCCCTGGGGGTCCATAATAGGAAATTGCTTCCCTATAGTCGACACTTCATTTGATTTTCATGTCCCGTTTCGGGACGTTCTTCTTCCCTATTATGGACCCCCCAAAATATTCCTATAATGGACACTGTCGTGTTTATTTTTTATAGAATTGTAAAAAATCATCTAATTTGACTTTCCATAGCATTTCCAATGAATGTAATCAAATCATAGGACTGTAAGGTAGGTTTTCCCGATATAATTTTATAGCGAAAAGTTGACATTGTGCAGTAATAATGCAATAATGGCTGGAGGGTCCACTATTGGTTGGGGGTCCACTATTGGTCACTTTACCCTATCTATAGTTTTGATAGCAATCATGGGAAAGAAATTGAAAACTACCCAAATTTGGGTAAATTTTTTCTGCGATATTCTCAATAGTGCGTATATTGAACTTAAAGTTTGGGTTGATTTATCTGTCCGTGTAGAACAGCTGCTGGGAAAATGAATGTTTCAGATTCATATTGCGCACTTCCCAATTGTTGGACTCCGCACTTCAGAAGTGCGAGATAGTCATAAGTGCGAGATGTCAAAATCCTTTGTTCTCCTGGTTGGCGGGCTGATGAATCGGGTGAAACGGGTTGGCGCCAACGAAAGTTGTTTATGTTTTCAAATGAACATGTGGGCTCGGCAGGGTTGCCAGTTCATTTGTTTGATCAAACACTAGAAAAATAATAATATTTTGTAGTGAAAGTTAATCTTTTCGCTACTTTCAAGTTAGTTATAATTTGAATTCTTTGCGGAAGCATATTACAATAATTGCAATAGTGGTTCAACAGACGATTATTTCCAAGTTTCATGCATTTAGATGAAGCTTGGAATAATAATAGATATTGTAAAATATTTGACATCACTGCTCAAAGTGCGATCTATGATTTTCCCAAAAATCCATCGAGAGCTGGAAATGGCAATATTGTCGGCGTAGCACCTGTTAGAATTCGGAAGTCGGGACTTCCGAACCGAACTTTCTTCCGAAGTTTTATTTGTCAAACTAATTGATGCGTTGTTTAGCGCATCTTTAGGCGAATCCAGCGCACTACTTCCGAAGTTGGGAAAGTTGCCTGTATCTGGAGAAAAATCCAACTTCGGTATAAAAAGCGGTATAAATTTATTCCGGATACACAATACTGAGGGCTTCCTTCCCGACCCGGTGACAAGCGCGGTGTCATCATCATCAATAGACATAGCCCGCTGTCATCATTGAAACGCAGTATGAAAAAAAAATTATAGCCCAGGACATCCTGGCTACGATCTGGCGATGGGCTAAACAATAGGATGTCAGTAGCCTGGACAGCCCCGAACGATTTGAATCACTTCTGATTTTACCCTACACCGAAAAAATTCTTTATATTGAATATATTTGTCGCACACATAAATTTTTGCAATTTGGCGACCCAAATATATGCAATTTGTACCCACACATAAATTCAATAACTGCATATTAGAGACCACACATACATTTTATTTGATTATAGATTATATTTGTACTTCAAGTGGAGAGTGGTTATGTGTGCACTAATTAGAATCATGAATTAAATTAATGGATTTTTGCCAATAAAAATGTGTGGAATTTTTGTAGTGTAAGAATTGCTCTAAAGAACAAAAAAAAATTATTTCTGAGTGTATTTTTTCCAAAAGCAGCATTTTCTTTCGTTTACGTTTTGGAAGTAGGGCCTTTTCGAATGTTAAGCAATATGTCACTTTTGTTGTTCTTCCAGAATGTAAACACGGTAGCACATGTGCTGGCGCCGCATCAAGTGAACTTGTGAACGTTTTTATTAAAATATTATTTATAATATTAATCATGAAGAAATCTAAAAAACTACCTACAAAAAATGTTAAAAGTACGCATGATGTAGTGGACAAGAAGTACGATCTGGTTAAAACTATCAACGAAGATGAGGAAGTTGAGAATCTGTCAGAGGAATCAGACGTTGAGGTTGAGGTAAGTATCGGCGAGAAACACTTCTAATGGCTGTTTTTATTTTCGCTAGTCCTGCTACCCAAAAGTATCTGTTTTTATGAGTTTTCTTGATCCGCAGAACAAGAGCTGTGGCCCATCCCGTAGTTTAAAAGATCAGATACTACACATTCTTTATCTAAAATTTGTTCCATCCAAATGTAAATTCTAATGTTCTTCCGTCCGATAATTCATATTCGAAAATATTGATGCGAATCGAATCCGTTTGGTAACTGGGGACAGGTAACTGGGGGTCAGAATAAATCAGGCACATTTAAAAAAAAGTTCCTAGATATGCCTAGGGCTGAAAGTCTCCCTAATAAAGATATAAAAAAATTTAGATATTTTTTTTTGTTCTATACATATATGGGCTTATTCTACGAGTCGAGTGACGTGAGGTGAGTCGATTTTAGCAATTCTCACGTGAGGTGACTATGTTATTCAAATGGGGCTATACGACTCTTCTCACGTCATTCGAGCAATCTCACGTCACTCCACTCGTAGAATAAGCCCAATTCCTTTTAATTTCGCCACTAGAATAAGAATAATAATACGTGATAATACTAATGTACCAAAAGTGTGAAGTAATTATAACCCCTTTTCTCAAAGTCACATTTTTTTACATAGCAATGAATGATATATGATTTTATTGATAGTTCTAGCAAATATTTAAATTGGCCTAAACAGTTCTTCTAACAATAATCAGATTAATACACAAGAATGCAGAGTAATCAAATCATTGTTTTTTAGTATCAACCAACTAAGCTGAAAAACCAGAAGAAAGGGGATTTTGATAATAACTTCAAATTCGTCTCATCTGTAAGTGAATACAATCACGACACATGGGACGACTTAATGAAATATGTGAAGAAGAAAAATCGTGGCAAAGTTGACGACAAAATTGCTAGCGTTATCAAAAGTCGTTCCAAGGAGAATGCGGAATTATTTGAAGAAACGGACGATCATGACCCAAATTCGTACAATAATGAAGTTGATTTATCCGACGACGAGCTAAGGCATGATGTGATGAGAGTGAAGGAGAAGAAAGGGCGGAAGCGTGAAATAACAACAGATAACAAGGTTGAAATTGAAGATGAGGAAGATGAGCCGCAAGACTTTTTTGAAGAAGCTGGTAACAATGAAGATATTTCTTCGTTTTATCAAATGAACCTCTCCCGTCCGCTAATGAAGGCGATCGGAGTACTTGGTTACATATATCCCACTCCAATTCAAGGGGCAACTATCCCAATCGCTTTGCTAGGTCGAGATATATGCGGTTGTGCCGCCACTGGAACTGGCAAGACTGCGGCTTATATGCTTCCTACGCTGGAACGTTTGTTGTATAAACCTAGCGCAGCTCAAGCAGTGACCAGGGTGTTAGTTCTAGTGCCGACCCGAGAGTTAGGCGCTCAGGTCTATCAGGTCTCGAAACAGTTGACACAGTTCACCAACATTGAAGTCGGCATTGCCATCGGCGGGTTGGATGTGAAAGCACAAGAGGCTGTGCTCAGAACCAATCCAGACGTTGTAATCGCCACCCCAGGACGTCTTATTGATCACATAAAAAATACACCCAGCTTCTCATTGGATTCGATAGAGGTAAGTTTCAATTCGACTCATACGTGTAGGAAATCAGCGCCGCATTGTGGATTAGCATTACTCGTGGCGCTGACAAAACGAAACGTAGGCATTGTTTCCATAATAATGATGAATTATTTCCTTGCGCTCTGATAACACATTGTTGAAGATGAAAGTCTTCTAAAAAGTCACCGAGTGGCTATTTTTATTCTGAATTATAATATCTAACCATCCTTTTTAATTAAAATTATAAGCCACTTTTCAACCGTTCATTTATTTTAGGTGCTTATTCTGGATGAAGCAGATCGTATGTTGGATGAATATTTCGCAGAGCAAATGAAGGAAATTATTCAAAGCTGCAGTAAGACAAGACAAACGATGTTGTTCTCTGCAACAATGACCGATCAAGTAAAGGACTTGGCAGCCGTGTCATTAACAAAGCCAGTTAAGGTTTTTGTCAACAACAACCAAACAGTGGCGTTCAATCTGCGACAAGAATTCATACGTATTCGCGAAGGACGTGAGGCGGATCGGGAGCCAATCCTAGCAGCGTTGATTTGCCGCACTTTCCATGATCATTGCATGATATTTGTGCAGACTAAGAAAACGGCACATAGGTTGAGAATCCTTCTTGGGTTACTCGGAGTTAAAGCTGGAGAGCTGCACGGCGATTTGACACAGTCCCAGCGATTGGAGTCTTTGAAGCAATTCAAGGATGAACAAGTAGATGTGTTGATTGCAACGGATGTAGCAGCACGTGGTTTGGACATCAGTGGTGTCAAAACAGTTATCAACTTCGTGATGCCTATTACCATGGAACATTACATTCATCGTGTAGGACGAACAGCCCGTGCTGGTAAAGCTGGCGTTTCCGTGTCGCTGGCCGGAGAACTTGAAAGGAAAATCGTCAAAGACATAATTAAAAATGCAGTTAGCCCAGTCAAAAACCGCATAATACCAACGGCCATTGTTGACAAATATAGGAAAAAGGTACAGGCTCTGGAGGAAGAGATAGAGAAGGTATTGTGTGAGGAAAGAGCCGAAAAAATGTTGCTCCAAACGGAACATCAACTTAACCGGACGGAGCAAAAGCTGAAGGGTGTCGTTAGTGCGCCCAGGTGAGTTTATTGTTTCAATTATTAGTGGGTCACCTATTAAAAAAAAAAATTCTTTCTATTTGTCCTGCTTTGCTCATATGTCATTTGTGTTTGAATTTTCCAAACCTTCCATTTCTATCAGTTTTTTTTTTTTATTATTCTTTATCAAGGTTTTTTTTAAATTTTAAATTAAGTTCAACACCGATTTCTATCCGAAGATGTTTTGTTGTTGTAGCCATATTTCTACATTCTTTTTTTTTCTCGACACAAAACATTTTTAATGCTTTATGAAAGTGATTTTTAAGAAATGAGAGCAGATCAGTCTGTTTCTAGACGAGCTCGGTGGTCTAGTGGCTACCGCTTCTCCCTTATAAGCAGGAGGTCGTGGGTTCAGTTCCAGGCTCGTTCCTTTCCTACTTTGTATTTCTGTCGTAGTTCTTTCTGTGTTTCACGTTCTACCAAAACGATTCCTACTATCATAACCTTCCATACAATCCCAAAACCTCCCGTGGCACCTATGAGAGGTCGTAAAGTCGGCCCACCCTTCCCTCTTTTCATCAGAAACAAATAGGCATCGTGGCGGTACCCTTGGTTGGACCGCGAAGGGGGCTCCTCAAGCTCCTTTCCATCCGGTGTTGAACTTAATCTAGAATTAAAAAAACACCTAAATAAAGATTAAAAAAAAAAAAAAAGGTCGTAAAGTTCTCTGCATCTTTCTTAAGTAGATGTCCAACTAACCATCCTTCCCCTTCCTCAGCATTCGCAACGTCGTGGCCAAGACAGATCTCGACTATTGGAGGGTGCTTCCATCTAAGTCTAAGAGATAGTGATTAGTCCCAAATCAATATCTGTGGTAACGGATGAAAGTGATGCTACTCTCATACAATAGTCTTGGCTTGTACCACCTACGAATTTGTGCGAATTGCTCAATGCTAATGCTAATGCTAATGAGAGCAGATCAGTCTGTTCCTAACGACACAGGAGAGAATATACGTAGCTTGGGGCCTTCACTCACTTCAGTCGAGCAGCAACTTTGATCAGTTGTATCATGTATCATGTTATTCGCCATAAAACTATGTTCGCACTAGGGCCTTGTAACATGTTATTCGGCTATCTTGATGAGCTTTCTTTTGTCGATAATTTGAATAACATGTTATTCAGGCCATAGTGCGAACATAGTATTACTCGGCACTCAAAAATGTATGGGAATGTTAGCTTTGAACAACATGTTATTGGGCGATTAACACCAAAGCGCGAATAACATGTTATTCGACCGTAGTGCGGATATAGACACAAATGTTGAGGTTGTTGATTGTTATTTGAATGGCGAGGTATTCAGAGCTCGAACTGCTTGGGAACTCAGTATCAATAATTATTGATTCTGACAATATAGGATAACATAGGGAATGTCTGAAATGGTATGCAAAAGGGGCCAACTGGAAAAGATATGTATTTTTTACAACAATATCTTAAAATCGTCAATGTTCTCTTCTGTATACAACGTACGTTCAGATGTCGGATTCGTAGATTATATATATTTAAATATTTATTAGAAATTTTGTTATGTTTTTCCAGTCGCGAGTGGTTCCAAACCCATCATGAACGTAAAGAAGAAAAAGAGCGACTTTCTGTAAAGAAGAGTGATGACTCTGAGAAACGCAATAAGAACAAGAAACGGAAACGCGGTGACGACAGTGAGGACGAGTTCGATCCTATTAAGTATCAGCAGGAAAAGAAACAGAAGCTGGCTAAGAAGAAAACCGAAGTAAACAAAACGCCGAACCAGTTGGCAAAGGAACGCGCCCTACAGGAGTTAACCAAAGTGTCGCTAGTACAGGCCAAATTAGCCAAAATAAAGAACAGACCCACACGTGTTACAGCAACAGCAGATAATGAGCGTTCAGGAAAGAATACGAGTAATACAGGAAGAAAGAACAAGAAACAACTTTCCCGGTTTGAGAAAGATCTTACTGATACGAGCAAGAAGGGTGTCAAGAAGTTGAGGTAAATTGAGTAAATTGACAAAAATAAATTCATAGTTAATTATTTTTTTATTTTCGACATTTTTTAGATATGATGCTTCAAAGAAGCAGAAAATGGATAAGTTCGACAAAAAGAAGGTGACAAACATGAAAATGAGTGCTGATAAATTTCGTAACAAAAAGGGCCTTAACAGATCCAACAAGGGTAAATCTTTTGGACCAAAACAGTCACGGAAAGGAAAACACTAGCTTTTTTGTAGAAAAGGAAACAATAAATAATAAACATATTTTCCTATAATAGTACTTTCTAAATGTAGGTTATTTTAATTTTTATGTTATTTTCTGCACATGGTAGGGTATCCAATCATGGTTTGAACCAAATTGCAGGCATCAGATGAGCCGGCAAAACAAAGTTCATTTATTTTACATATAGAGACGTGTTACCGTGACCTGCCCTAATTCCGCGCATCGCCTAATACCGTGGTTTTCATCAAAAATCAGAACCTGGCTATCATGGACATCGTTTTATTTGGTGAAATGGTTAAACATATTATGTTTGAACATTTCACCTAATAATGTGATATCCATGATAGCCAGGTTCTGATTTTTTTTTGAAAACCACGGTAATAGGCGATGTGCGGAATAAGGGCAGGGCAGGAATGAATGAGTCGATGGAGTAGTCATTTGACTTTGTCATTCTATGTTTTGAATAATCATGCGATGTTTGTCAAAAATTGGACTGAAGTAGCTTCATGAAGTTGAATATTTTACGCTCTGCATGTTATAACTACGAACTCTAGTTTATATTGAAGCTTAGTTCATTACCTTTCTAGAAACATCATGGGTTCACAAATTTATGCATAGTTTTATTGAAAAAACTTAATAATTACCTACATAACTTTGATTCGTGCCATAGATTGAACTACACTGTTCATTAGAGTGATTCAAATTTTGACTTTTTTGTCCGCTTAACATTCATAAGCTAATGAAAAGTATAAGTTTCGGAATGTATGTGACTAATGCGATGTATAAGTTTTTTCTAATACATATCATTAAGCGCCTGCTTTGGCAAAAAAGTATTAGAAATATTAATAATAAACAACATTAATTTTTTTTTCGTGTTTGCTGCCGATGTACTCATAAGCGTAAAAAAATTTAATGTTATATATTATTAAGATTTCTAATACTTTTTTGCCAGTAGGCGCTTAATGATATGTATAAGAAAAAACTTATACATCGCATTAGTCACATACATTCCGAAACTTATACTTTTCATTAACTTATGAATGTTATTAGCTTTTTGATATGGGATCATTCATTAGGTGGCATAATAAAGAGTATAAGTATTTTCGAATGGTTTTTTGCCATAACATATAAGGTTATTTTTTACGTGTATGTTTTTGGATCAAAGAGAAACGTTGGGGAGCGGTTTTCCATAAAAGTTACTGTTTTCATAGTAATTTTCATATAAACTGCAAACCGCGCGTGCTCACTCAAATTACAGTAGACTTTCGATAACTGCAAGTCATTTAACTGCAGTGCTTTTTAACTGCAATTCGATAGTTGCAACAGTTTGGACCGATAAACTTCAAACTGATGTCAGACTAAATGACAGCTGCATTGCACTGCACATTTAGATGCACTTTTATTGCATCTGACGTCCGTTGTAGTTATCGAACGGCATTCGTTAACTGAAAAGTGAACATTTTGCAGTTATCGAACGGCTACTGTACATCCAAATTAGCTAAAAATTTTAAAGGATTATCAGTGGCGTTTCCCTAACCTCAATCTACCTGTGCACTGGATTTAAATTTATAGAATTGGTGTGTGTAAATGCATAGAATAATTAGTTTTTGATTAGTTTAAACGACTCTGATAATTTTATTTTCCATTTGGGCTGTCAAAATATCAAAATTTTCATTTTTTGGGTCAGTGCACAGGTAAAAATTTGGGGTTGTATACAAGACACGACCGCTCGACGTAAACTACGTAAAACCAATTATAGCACACTGAACCAATTATTCCGCTTTATATAGAAGAGAAGGAACTATCCCACCGACACTACCTACTACACAGCTTTAGCAGAATCTCCCACTCTGTAAGGGAGTAGGGATCCCACTGTCTAGCAGCTGGGCCAACCCATTCATACACCCCAGTTCAACAATTGATAATACCCTACAAGAAGGCAATTACCAAGGATTGGAACGCGCTGCATAGAAGATGCATGATGCGACGCGACGCGACAGTGCAATTTGACAGCCTGTTGATAATGATTGTTATTAGTGCTGTCCAATGAGCAGCTCGAAGTTGTTCCCGTCCTGCTCATTCTTTTTTGTCAACAAACGGGCATGAGCAGGACAGGGAGAAACTTCGAGCTACTTCAAGCTCTCATTGGACAGTACTATTCTTTTACGTGAGTCGCGTCGCGTCGCATCGCACGTCGCGTCTACTCTGGCGGGCACCTTAGACGTAGTTTACGTCAAAAGTGAGGTTACGTGACGCCACTGAGGATTATTAAAATGGCAAATGCAATCGGCCCCCACCGAGGGGGTTTGATGAAACATGTTTTTCTCCCTCATTTTATGTTGGGGACCATATTTTTTTTACGCACACCTGTGTAAAATAACCCAGCAAACAAAATGTGAGTCGTGAGGCATTCGTTAGGCACTAGTGAGTGACTGAGAATAAAAAAAACAAACGTTTGATTGAAGCGTTTGAACCTTGTTGTTATTTTTCCACCAATGCGCCAGACGTTAGTATTCGCGAGAAAAAAAAACATGTCGCAGGTGAAATCGTTGCCTCGTTTTAAAAATTAGTGACCGAATTGTCGTGAATTGTGTCGGAAAAGTGTTTTATTTTAGTGTTTATTACAGGGGTAATATGCGATGCATTGCGCCTCCTCTGCATGTAGTATGAAACAAATGTAAATAAACAATCCCACATTTTTTTCGTTAGTCAGCAGTAGTGTACCAATATCATAGAAGATTCCAGTTCGAAAAACGTTACACTTGCCAAGCGGGGTGGCCCAGGGCGGCCCGCCTTTCCCAAGCGGCGTGGCCCGGATAATACATCTTAGGTAGGCTTGATTTGTTCGTGGATGACAGGCTTACCCCCTTGTTTATTATCAATAAATTATATATCGAACGTGATCGAACTTCGTACTTGCCGGTGGCGAAAATAATCGAAAAGTCTTGTTCGTGATCGCGACTCGTAACAAAAGACGTACGGTTCCGTTCCGGTCGGAAGGAAGTTTTTTCAGCCTCCTTCCACTTGCGCTTCAACTCTAGTGAACCTGCGTCCCAGCACCACCTCGGATTTAGTTTATTATGTGCAGAACGGTGTGTGTATGTGGCGCGGTTTATTTGAAGAACTGCTGCTGGCGCTGGCTGGCGGCTCTGAGTGCTGTGGAACCGTTGAGACGTGACAACCAGTAACACTGCGGAAGACGGAATGGACGGAGAGTGTTTGATATGTAGTGCTCCAGTAATTATTCCGCAAAATTTGATTTCACTAGTGAATTTTTGCATCGATCGATGGTTGAATATTTGATAAGTGATGGGTTTTCGTGGAAAATAATTTTGCGTCCTAAAAATGAATTCGTTGCGGAGTATTTCATCCGCGAACCGGTCGGTTTTCAGTGGAAGGTGTCTGGTGAAATCGTAAGTGGAAATTAATTTTCATGTTTATCTTCCGATAGAACCGCTGCTTCTAATGCATTTAGCAGCTAAGATAAGAAATATCTCCAGAAAAGAAATTCATGGAGTGTGAAAAGTGTGGGCAGTAAGGCACGATGAAGTTTACCTGGAAAATATGTGCTTGAGAAGTGATACAGTAATCTATAGATAAAGTTTTATAGCAGGGGTCAAAAACAAAAGGGTATACCTGGTTCAGAGTCGAGAGCCTTTTGGCTCAAACCCCCTCTTCATATCCCCCATCGAAGTAAGTTGATTTGCAAATATCTTGCAGTTTCGATAGATCCAGTGAAATGTGTCTGTAAGTGAGATCGGGTTAAAATATACCGGACGGAGCAAGATTTAGCCAACTCATGCTTAATGTCCTTAATGGGAAGTCCAATCAGTGCATTTTGAATCGTGAGTGGGAGGGGAAGCCTAAAAACGGAATGTGTGTCACGATATTTGTACTACCTACATAGTAGTGCTTGATAGTAGTGGAGAAGATGTTTCGTGCTAAATTGGAATCTACTGCTCCAAGGCACCCTCGAATGATTCAACAAAAGACGATGTCGAAATCTCGCCGTTGTGGTATCACAAACGGTTTTCAGGCAAAGCTAAGGTAGGTAATTATAGATATTTGACATACAATATGAATAGCTGTATTTTTTATTATAATATTTATTCAAACGGTGTGCAGTACAACAAAACATCCTTTCCCTTCGCTCTGTCCATAGCTGCGCTTCGCCAACCATGCCGATGACCTCGTTTTGCTTTGGACGCTAATACCTCGTCATCGCTTGAATCTCTATCTTCAGAAGCCTTGCATTTCAAGATTTTTTTCTTCGTAGACTTACTTATCCGCAAATTCTACCTCTCCAGCCTTATCGTTCAATGTGTCATTCAGCAAATTCCTCTCTTTCGTTTGTAATTTCTTTCGTTTGTAATTACCGTTAAGCGAATTCCTCTCTTTCGTTTGTAATTTTCTGGCCTACATTTTAGGCATTACCAATTTCGCTAATGGAGTTGTTTCAATTTGAGGTTTAGGCAATATAGAACGCTCATCGCATAACAGCATCTGTACCGGCGACAAATACAAGCAATATGCTGGGCTGACATGCTCCACTGAATGGTATCGTACCGCACATTATAATGTAAGAAAGCTGGAGATAGTTTGTAGCGCTCATACAAAATTCTTCCCAGATTCTTCTGGCCCTTTATGATTAATTTTGTGATGGTAGATTTATCTTATATGATCTTCTTCTTCCCTTCGAATGCGAAACACAGAAATTCAGGATCATTTTTTTTTTTTTTTTTTTTTGCTTTATTAATGTGTTTTTTCAATTCAGGATCAATATACTCGATTAAGTTGAAAACCGGAATATGGGACTAGCGAAGTTGGATTTTTCTCGCAATCCGTATGTTAAACCTTACTTCGCTAGTGGCGCGCTAGTCTAATTAGGGCCTAATTAGACTAGCGCACTACTAGCGAAGTTAGGTTTAACGTACGAATTGCGAGAAAAATCCAACTTCGCTAGTCCCCCATTTCGGTTTTCAACTTGACTAGCGATACATTGTTCGATTTGGAGCAGGATTGTTGCAAGAAAACGAACTTTTGACGATGTTGATTACTTGCACGATTACTTTTGACGATGTTGATTACCTGTCTGGCAAATCATAGCCAAGACTTTTGTCAAAAATAAGTTGACTTTCAGCTTCACGTGGCTTCACCGTCAGATTCGTCGTTCTTCATGCCTTCGGTTTGATCATTGGGTTCTTCATTTTTCGTAGCCGCCTGTCGATTGCGACCCCATTGCATACAGTTCCTTTGAAGTAAAACTGCAGTGCACCTTCTCGATCAGTAACCTTCATGCTACCCAAACCCAGGAGAATTTTTGATTCTATCTAGTCCTAAAAGGTTCCTGCGGATGGTGGCTTCAAAAATAATGTTAGCATTCGGTCACGGGTCGTGTTTGGAATCAGTAGAATCCAAGGGCACGACACTTCCGCTTTTATGGAAAAAATCACCAAAAAACCCAAGGGGCACGACACAAGACAATTCTCAAAAAAATTCCCATACTTTTCATCGGATTTTTTGAAATATTTTTTCCGAACGTTACTTTCAGTGTCTTAGATGAAAATAGCTTAAAATAACTCAAATTGGGCTATCTTTCCTGCGTTTAGAAATGCTTAGAAACGGATATTTTAGGATATTTCCGCGTGTAGCACTGTCAAGATGCTGTCAGAATGACAAACAAAGAGGAAATAATATCGTTGGTTTTCTTTTGATACTGTTCTATACAATAACCTCTTTAACATTTTTTGCCAAACTTAAAATACATAATAATTGGTACCGATGTGCCCAAGGATGTCTTTTATTCGCATAGCTGTGCAAAAGAAAATAAATGCATCATCCGTACCGATGTTTTCACATCTGCGGCATTTGAAGAAATTCACCATGATGAACGTGGCCAACGGTACAGAAGCTGGTACAAGGACGGAAGAGTGTGCGCCCCCGCGGGTGTTTCAGTCCAGTACTGTTGGCTGGGTTCACGAAAGATTCTTGTTTGTTTTGGTCTATCTCTTTTGTATCATTTCATGCGTTGTCATAATCAGCTGTTTTTCTAATTTCTCGTGAAAAGGCCTTTTGCCAAAATTGACAAAAACTTGGAAAGGATATAAAAGATTAGAAACAGATATCAAAGAATAGACGATGATAATGCACGCTTAGATGAATTTGATAGGATATTTGAAATAATATTTAGTTTGATAGGTTTTTTGGTGATTTTTTCCATAAAAGCGGAAGTGTCGTGCCCCTTGACTAAATATTATTTCAAATATCCTATCAAATTCATCTAAGCGTGCATTATCATCGTCTATTCTTTGATATCTGTTTCTAATCTTTTATATCCTTTCCAAATTTTTGTCAATTTTGGCAAAAGGCCTTTTCACGAGAAATTAGAAAAACAGCTGATTATGACAACGCATGAAATGATACAAAAGAGATAGACCAAAACAAACAAGAATCTTTCGTGAACCCAGCCAACAGTACTGGACTGAAACACCCGCGGGGGACGCAAACTCTTCCGTTCTTGTTCCAGTTTCTGTACCGTTGGCCAAGTTCATCATGGTGAATTTCTTCAAATGCCGCAGATGTGAAAACATCGGTACGGATGATGCATTTATTTTCTTTTGCACAGCTATGCGAATAAAAGACATCCTTGGGCACATCGGTACCAATTATTATGTATTTTAAGTTTGGCAAAAAATGTTAAAGAGGTTATTGTATAGAACAGTATCAAAAGAAAACCAACGATATTATTTCCTCTTTGTTTGTCATTCTGACAGCATCTTGACAGTGCTACACGCGGAAATATCCTAAAATATCCGTTTCTAAGCATTTCTAAACGCAGGAAAGATAGCCCAATTTGAGTTATTTTAAGCTATTTTCATCTAAGACACTGAAAGTAACGTTCGGAAAAAATATTTCAAAAAATCCGATGAAAAGTATGGGAATTTTTTTGAGAATTGTCTTGTGTCGTGCCCCTTGTCATAAGGCAACATGTTGAAATTCATACCGATTCCTTGTGGCAAATTTTCATAAGGCGTTTGATTGAAAACCATACGTCCATTTTCCTCAGTGGATGAGTTGAGCGATGGATTTTTAAGAAAAATCTTCAAGCTGTTACGTCTGTTTGTCTGTGGTGGAATGTTGTTACATGAACTGAATCAGTGGTGAATTTGTCCGAATGCATGGTTAATTTAACTGAAAATTTGTGGTTGTTTTAAAAACATGGCGTAGTCTACAAAATATTGTGTATCCGGAATAAATTTATACCGCTTTTTATACCGAAGTTGGATTTTTCTCCAGATACAGGCAACTTTTCCAACTTCGGAAGTAGTGCGCTGGATTCCCCTAAAGATGCGCTAAACAACGCATCCATTAGTTTGACAGATAAAACTTCGGAAAAAAGTTCGGTTCGGAAGTCCGGACTTCCGAATTCTAAGTTGGTGCTACGCCGACAATAGTAATTGTTACAATGGAATTTTTTCCTGTGTACATTAAATTTTTTACGTGTATGAATTTTTGCCAAAAAATATCCAGCTTTCCACGCTCGGCTTGTCGCTGTGTAAAAATCAATCGGTCACTGTACTGTTTGACACTAGCTGGATGAGGGGAAGGGAAAAACTAGCAAAAGCTCACTGCGGTGTTCCTGGATGAGGGGAAGGGAAAAAAGGCCTTTTCGCCAGTGAGTTTTCCTCCAGCTAGTGTCAAAAAGTACAGTGACCGATTGATTTTTACACACCGAAAAGCCGCCATTACCGAGCGTGGAAAGCTGGATATGCATGTGTGGATTTTTGGTAGTGTATACGCCTTTTCATGTGACACTGCCGAGACTGCTCTTGTTTACAACCGCTAAACAGGCCCGCAATCCGAAACTGTCACTTTCATAGAAAAACTGTCAATTGACGGTAAAATCAGCTGTTTTTAAACGTCTCATGAAAAGGCCCATATATATAGGGCTTTTCATGTGACACTGCCGAGACTGCACTGTCAATTGACGGTAAAATCAGCTGTTTTTAAACGTCTCATGAAAAGGACCATACCGACTCTTCACGCACACGTGTGTGCTCTCTTCTCGTACGAACCTATAAAATCCAAAACATTGGATGCAGTCAGTCAGTCATGTGTGTGTGTGTGTGTGTGTGTGTGAGGATTTCATGTTTTGTTTTTCTCCGTCGTCATCGTCCGTCAAACTGTCTAAAAAAAAATAATCGCGAAGCAGCAGTGAAATTTTAGATAATTTCCATCTGAAATCGTTCGATAAATAGTGATGCATACATTTGCCGAAACAGGGGCCGGCGTTCCAGCGTTCCTGGCGAAGCTTTGGAGACTGGTGGAGGATCCTGAAACGAACGATTTGATTTCCTGGAGCACGGTAAGAAATTTGGTTGGTTCGAGATAAAAATGGCCGTCGTTTCCAGTGCGAACTTGATTAAGGGGCCGTACACTAATTACGTAAGCAATTTTTCTGGGTTTTCATGCCCCCCTCCCATGTTTGAATTTTCCCAGTAGCAATAATTTTTATACAATTTTTGCCTTTTTCGTACAACAAAGTTGTACCGAAAGTTTATAGGATTACTCCAAAAAACAACTTTTGATGGAAGGCCCGGAGACCTATAGTGTGATTGTGGTGTTATATACCTCAGTTCGACGAACCGAGGTGATGTCTGTTCCAGAGTGTATGTAATTAATGGCCCGTTTACATATGCGCTAGTTCTAGCGGACAATGCACTATCCGACAATACTAGCTCGATATTAGCCCAATGTAAACAGGAATTGTCTTAACTAATAAGCGTTTACATTATGCTAATTTCGCGCTAGTATTGTCGGATAGTGCATTGTGCGCTAGAACTAGCAAATATGTAAACGGGCCATAACCAGGAATTGTCCTCGCTAATAAGCGTTTACATCATGCTAACTTCGTGCTAGTATTGTCGGATAGTGCATTGTACGCTAGAACTAGCTTAGTGATGAACTTTATTTTTGCCTTTCTCGTATACAAAGTATACGTAAAGGCTATATGTTCGCTCCAAAAACGAACTTTTTATGGGAGGCCCGGGGACCCATAGTGTTATATATGGCCCGTTTACATATGAGCTAGTTCTAGCGGACAATCTACTATCCGACAATACTAGCACGAAATTAGACAATCCGAAATCCGACAATTCCTGTTTACATTGGGCTAATATCGCGCTAGTATTGTCGGATAGTGCATTGTCCGCTAGAACTAGCTCATATGTAAACGGGCCATAAACGCTTATTAGCAAGGACAATTCCTGTTTACATGATGCTAATATCGTGCTAGTATTGTCGGACAATGCATTGTCCGCTAGAACTAGCTCATATGTAAACGGGCCAATACCGATCAACTCAGCTTGACGAATTGGAGTGATGTCTGTGTGTGTGTGCGCGCGCAAAAAGTCTAGCTCACTTTTTGGGCACTTATGGCCCGTTTACATATGAGCTAGTTCTAGCGGACAATGCACTATCCGACAATACTAGCACGAAATTAGCATAATGTAAACGCTTATTAGCGAGGACAATTCCTGTTTACATTGTGCTAATATCGCGCTAGTATTGTCGGACAGTGCATTGTCCGCTAGAACTAGCTCATATGTAAACGGGCCATTATCCTTAACCGATTTGCTCGCAACAAGTTGCATTCGATGCAGAATCCTATCCCATTGTTTCCTATTAAAAATTGACTCGATCGAACTATGGGCTTAGAAGTTATGGCCAAAATACTTTTTTTTCATAAAAAAGCACATTAAAAAGTCTAGCTCACTTTTTGGGCACTTATTCTCAACCGATTTGCTCGCAACAAGTTGCATTCGATGTAGAATCCTGTCCCATTATTGGCCTGATCGGACTATGGGCTTAGAAGTTATGACCAAAATTCTTTTTGCCTTTCTCGTATACAAAGTATACTTGAAGGCTATATGTTCGCTCCAAAAACGAACTTTTTATAGGAGGCCCGTATGTGTGTGCGCTAAATAATCTCACTGATTTTTCAGGCACTTATCTTTAACCATTTCATTTCTTAGGCTTTTATCCTCAACAGATTTGCTCGCATCAAGTTGCATTCGACGCGGAATCTTGTCCCATTGTTTCGTATCAAAAAACGGCCCAACGGACTATGGGCTTCGGAGTTATGGCCAGTTTTTACAAGAAAATTTCTTACTCTCTATTTAGGCACTTACTCTCGGCCGATTTGCTCGCAACATTCGACGCAGAATCATGTCCCATTGTTTCCTAATAAATTACTCACTCGCAAAAAACGAGAAAGGGAAGATCCATTAATTACGTAACGCAAAAATTGGGCATTTTCAACCCCTCCTTCCCCCTATGTCACACTTTTTGTATAAAACATCTGAAATTTTTGTATGGACCGTCACACTTTGCTCAACCCCCCTCCCCCCTCTGAGCGTTACGTAATTTGTGGACGTTCCCAAAGGCACTATCACCGCTAGGTGGATTAATCTGGGTTTAATTTAAAAATCACTTTAATAAAGATTAAAAAAAAAAGCTAGAACTGGCTCATATGTAAACGGGCCATAAGAGTAGCGACAATACTAGCGCGATATTAGCACAATGTAAACAGGAATTGTCCTCGCTAATAAGCGTTTACATTATGCTAATTTCGTGCTAGTATTGTCGGATAGTGCATTGTCCGCTAGAACTAGCACATATGTAAACGGGCCATTAGCGCATCTTTAGGCGAATTCAGCGCACTACTTCCGAAGTTGGGAAAGTTGCCTGTATCTGGAGAAAAATCCAACTTCGGTATAAAAAGCGGTATAAATTTATTCCGGATAGACAATATAATCCAATAAACAAAACAATTGCATTTCATAATCTATCATTGATTTGCATATATTATTCAAATGAATGCAAAATGCATTCAAAATTAATTCATTCATAAATGGAATTATGCCGAATTAAGCCGTTTTCAATATTTGAGCCGAAGTTTCTTGGTCTTCGAAGGTCTCTTGCTCGATTGGCTGCTCTTTTTTGACGGTTCGATTGGCGCAAATTACACCTGTAGATATCTGAAAAGATATCGTGTTTTATCATTGAACTTCAAACACCAGGATGACCATGCACAGTGTTGGGAAATGTACAGTAAAACACTGTGATTATGCGAATGTTTACATTTTATCCGGTCAAATTTCACGCCCCGCACAAACCGAAACGGTTTTCCAAAAAAAATGTACGCCTCATTGTGACATTTTTTTGTCGATGAGGCAAACTGTTTTTTTGCTGCTGCGTGATAGTCGAGCCGTCGGTGCGGTCAGCATTTGCATGAGATTTTTTTGTTTCGGTTCGTGCGCAGCGCGAACAAACAGTCATATGTACGTCGTGAAATGAGCGTACAGAAACATTAGTGCTGTCCAATGAGCAGCTCGAAGTAGCTCTCGTAGTTGTAGTAGTTGTTCCCGTCCTGCTCGTTTTTTTTATCAACAAAAGGGCATGAGCAGGACAGGGAGAAACTTCGAGCTACTTCAAGCTCTCATTGGACAGCACTATTAATTATGGGGAGAGAAAATAATAAAATCATGTGCTGACAGTCGTCTGCTTGGTCGTGGCTGCTGCTGCGGCTGCCGTGGTTTTGTTTTTCTGTGACTGCGTGGCAGAATGAATGATAAAAAGAAATGTCAACCGTTCCCGTCCCTGACCATGCATTTTTCCTTGATATAAGTACTGATTGGAATTCCGGTGTAGGCACTTGTTCATAATCTGCAAATAAGATAATGCTTGAAAAAAGTTATAAAAAAATTGAATCTTAAACTTACCTCTTACGTTGTATAACGGCCCTATTGCGTTGAAAACAACATTATCTATATGTAGTATAGTTTTTTTTTCAATCTGAATAATTTGGTTGTGCGTTGTGCGACAACATTAAATTCCTCACTGGCACTATATTGCTATTTTCTTATACATCGATTCGGTTGAAAACAATGTACCAATCTAACATCCCCATAAAAAATCCTCCCGACTTTCCCCCAGACTAAATCGGTTTTCGTCGGTACGATCGACCGATGATAGTCCCGACGAATTTATAGATTGTTTCACCGAGCCTTATGGGATTTTTACAGGGGAGCCATCCGACGCGACGTTAAACGAAATCGGTAGACTAATATCTACTAAGTCGAATGAATAATAGGTCAATTTCCTTTAAAATAATGTGTGATGAAACCAGACGAAATAGAGTGATTAATCGATTTATTGAATTTTATTATTGAGCGAACCAGACCAAATCTGTAGATTGATCGGTGTGGAAAATAATGAATACAGACGAAATAGCGTGATCAATCGAATTATTAAATTTCATCATGGAGTGAATCAAATTAAGTCTATAGATTGATCGGGTTGCAAAATAATGAAATCAGATGATATAGGGTGTTTAATCGGTTTAATACATATAATCATGGAGCAGGTCAGACTAAATCTGTAGATTGATTTATGTGGAAAATAATAAAATCAGACGGAGTTGGGTGTTTAATCGGTTTGTTTATTTTTATCATTTGGCAAATCAGACTAAATCTAAAAATTAATCGGTGTTGAAAATCATGGAATCCGACGAAATATGGGGTTTAATCTGTTCATCGAATCGGGTGGCACGTCCGATCATTCTAATAAAACCAGACACTTTGTAATCGAGCGGGGATGTCTCGAGCTTCACGATTCTGTAAGAAATAATAGTAATTGTGAAGATATCTGGCGGTATTTGTTCCATTCAATCAAATCACGGAAAATCTTAGAACACATAATTTGTTGAGGAAGTAACTACAGTTAGACTCTGAATCCTGGATAAGGTCATGCCTCGGAAGTTTGGTACGCGGATCTTATTTCTATATGTATACACGAGTTTTTCGGAAAATAAAAAAGGTCGCGGTTTAAAATACAAGGGGGCCAAATTCCGGCAGAACTTTGTTCTGAGGTGTATGAGGCCGAATTTACGAACATTAAAACTTCATGATTTTTAAAGCAAGATCACGAAATGTTTGCACGGGTCTCTCTTCTTGGTTTCAAATTGTTACCAAGCTATTCGTTGTTTAGTGAAAAATGAGAATTAAGAGATTGCATTAAAACATATTCACTACCTCTGGGAATCAGTCATTCTAACATATGTTAAAATCTATCAAAATAATCACTTACCTTTATTAACCGCATACTACTCGATCACCGGGATGTTCCGGAATGTGCAACAACCTAAAAATATTTCGAATAAGGTCTTATTCACTTAATTAAATATCAAATACTCACTTTGCTTTACTCTATGTTCATAAACACAGGGACCCGATTTCGTCTATTCAATAATCAGACGATCAAAATAAGCAACAAATACACAATCAATCGATTATTTAACAGATGAAATAGGCACCGATTACTCGCGACTTAATCATACAATAAATCTGGCGACGAAAATTTGTAGCCTACGACAATCGACGTCGTCGGTGAAAAAATAGGTCGATTTGGAAGGCACCCGATTTCATCGGGTGATCGTGAAATTTCGGAGCTGTCAAATTTTTTATGGGGATGTTTTCTTATTCATATAACGTGTTTCAACTGTGAAAAAGCACAGTGACAAAACACGTTCGATTCACGTGCAGCAGAACATTCATCAAGCGTGTAGAGTGTTCTCAGTGCGGCACATACCTATACACAGTTAATTTTTTTCGCTGAGGCCGGCAAAATAAATTGCCGAGAATCCAACAGCTGAGATCTCGGTAGAAATCTCGGTGAAAGTTCAAATTGCCGACTGGTCGTAAATCATATAAAAACACTCATCTGTCAAAAATTGCCGTTCTGCTCGGTAATACATTACCGAATCGATCGGCAAAATGCTTTGCCGAAATTCAGCATATTATTATTTTTTGTTTCATGTTTTAAAATATCAATTCAAAATATATTTATAAATATGTAATAGAAAATTTATTTTCGGTGCTATACTTCTCTTATTGCTAAATAAGTTCAAAATGCAAACACGTATAGGTAAGGTCAACATGACTCTTCATTAGAAACTCTCTGCACAACACACCACGGGACCGTTCCCATGAACATACAACCGTGCATTGCTTCGCGATGTAACATTGGGATTCAAAAATGGTTGTTTCTGGTTTGTTGCACCCAAGTTGCACCTACTCCGCCGCTTCGTATCCCTGATTCCTGGATGGTATCCTAACGATGTCAAGTTTGGCTCCTTAGCACAGAAGGCAATTGCCGTCATTCTGCACACCTTTGCTGTGATTACATAATATGTAATCTTATATCTGTGAGTTGCAAGTAATACAGCGCGCGAAAAATGTTTATTTTTTTGACAGATGGGTTTGCCGAAATTCAGTTAATTTCAAAAATGCCGAAAACTGTGGCAAAAATGATTGCCGAATCTCAGTAGGATAAAGAAGTGTCTTGTTTATTAACGAGATGTCAGTTAAAACAATCTTTTACGGTCTTGTTCGTCAATTTGATTTACAGAGCAAAAAATTGTCGATTAAGTGTGTACGGTTCTCCTAACAGCTGATGAAACTCGTGATTCACGGAGAAAAATGTATAGTAGAAACAACCAATCTGATTAAATTGATCTTAATTAATTATCTAAAAGATAACTCGTCTAGCTCAAACCTTTGTAGGGGTATGTGGCGGGACCATCATCATCATCACCAAAACTTTACTTAGTTTTATTTCAACCAAAATTCTAGGTTGAATTATGCACAAACAAAGCTTCAACATGAATTAACCTAGTCGATTGGTTGAAACAAACAAAATTTTTGAGAATATTTTGCCAGTTTTGGGGTGAATGCAACAAAACATATGTTTGAATCAACCATATTGTTGGTTTGTTCGTTTGACATTCGTGGAAAAACTAACGATTATGGTTGTTTAAAGCAAAAAAAAAGTACTTGTCATAAGACGAGTTTGCACCATCCCATTTAATTCCATCACTTGATTGTACCTTGAAGGACAAGTACAGACACTGAAGACGACCTTACTGTTGAGGTCGAAATACGTATCTGTCAAGGTACAATCAAGTGGTGGAATTAAATGGGATGGTCAGTGGCGTTTCCCTAACCTCAATCTACCTGTGCACTGGACTTAAATTTAAGGAATTTTCATGAAAAAAATGTATAGAATAACTAGATTTTGATGAGTTTAAACGACTCTGATAATTTTATTTTCCATTTGGGCTGTAGAAATAACAAAATTTCATTTTTTGAATCAGTGCACAGGTAAAAAGTGAGGTTACGCGACGCCACTGGGGATTGTATTTTGGCCATAACTTCTGATCCCATAGTCCAATCTGGCCAATTTTCAATAGCAAACAATAGGACAGGATTCTCAGTCGAATGGAACTTGATGCGAGTACAGTCAACTTTCGCTCGTTGGGCTAAACTTGTAGCCCATCTAGTGAAAGACTTTCGTTAGTTGGGCTGAGATTTCATCTGTCAAATCAGCGAATACAATAGAAATTCAGAGCTGCCAACTGCGAAAAAGAAAAAAAAAACTGCCGTTGATGTCATAATTTGACGTCCACCTTCGTTTTAAGTGGGCTACAGCCCAACTAACGGGCGCCCAACTAAATCGCAGCCCATCTAAAGTTAGCCCATCGAGTGAAATTTGACTGTAATTCGGTCAATGCTAAGTTCCTAAAAGTGTGTCTACAAAATTGTGTACACATACACACACACACATACATACACACAAACAGACATCACCTCAATTCGTAAAATGATTGTTTTCAATCCCATTTTGATTGAAAATGTTTTCAATGCAAATAAAAAGGAAAAATAAAAAGCAACACTTGTTCTATGAAAAAATTTTGTTTAAATTTACAAGATAACAATTAAGTACAATTAAGATACAATTAAGTGGAGGAATTCAATGGGATTGTACAAACTCGTCTTATGACAAGTGAAGACAATTCCACTAAAAAGCTCAAAATAATTTTCTTAACAAAAAATGAGAAATAAAGCACGTGAATACAATTTTCTCGTATTCACAACCTATATCGGAGCACTTTTATAAGGTTTCCATGATGGGTACCAGGGTAGAAATATTTCACAGTCAATGCAGTGAAAAACATGGATCTCAGTAAAATCTGCTGTCGCCTTCATCGCCGCCGTGGTGAGTGCGACTGGGTGCAGCCGAAAAGTCATTTCCAACACCGACTATTCAATTTCGCATTCAGCCACTCACAAGTCGCTCTGACAGTTCGCGCCTCACCGTATGACTGTGAGTGGCCAATTTAAACGCGTGGTGAATTTTTTCAATTTGCTGGGTTTTTTACATTTTGCTGTGGTAAATTTCATCTTCGCGGCGCTGTGGGTGATGTGAGTTCTGTTGTTTACTTTTCTGCCTCTCCGGGAATGTGAGGTTGATTTCAAAGCAGGAAGAAAATAAAAAAATGATATAAAAAAACATCACCTTAATCCAGTGCTGCCGAATATTTACAACCCTGATGGGTACTCCGTCTCCGGTTGCTGATATTTTTTTCTGCATGGTCTCAAGAGATGTTGTATGCTATCCATGCTATCCAAACCAATTTCTTTGACTTGACGGCAATTTGTTCCTGAGCTTAACAAGAAACGCATTAGAGACAGTATAACGGTATAACTTTATTATAATGCATCCTTACCTCTTAATACAAATTATTCTAAATTCACGCTAAGTCAATCCACTTTGGGTTTACTTCAAAATATTAAAAAAAAAATGCGTGCGAATCGAATTGAAGTACATTTGAAAATGTGAGGAACAGCAAAAAAAAGCAATACGAATGAGTATGTTTTTCCTGTCTATGTTATCACAAACAACACCCACAACATTTTTGGTTGTCTCGGTTGTTTCAAACTATGCTGGTTTTCTCCGTGTGTGTAGTTCCATTCTCTTTTTTTAGCAGAGTATGGACTTTCTCTCTCTCCTCTCTTTCTCTCTCTCTCCCCTCTTTCTCTCTCTCTCTCCTCTTTTTCTCTCTCTCTCCTCTTTTTCTCTCTCTCTCCTCACTTTCTCTCTCCTCTCTTTCTCTCTCTCTCCTCTCTTTCTCTCTCTCTCCTCTCTCTCTCTCCTCTCTTTCTCTCTTCTCTTTCTCTCTCTCTCCTCTCTTTCTCTCTCTCTCCTCTCTTTCTCTCTGTCTCCTCTCTTTTTCTCTTTCTCCCTCTCTCCTCTCTTTCTCTTCCTCTCTCCTCTCTTTCTCTCTCTCTCCTCTCGTTCTCTCTCTCCTCTCTTTCTCTCTCTCTCTCCTCTCTTTCTCTCTCTCTCCTCTCTTTCTCTCTTTCTCCTCTCTTTCTCTCTCTCTCTCCTCTCTTTATCTCTCTCTCCTTGGGTCCTAGTCCTCGGTCCCCGTGCATTTCAAATGGGGCCGGAATTTTGGATTTACGTGCCCATCGTTTTCCATCTATTTTTAATTTTAAATTAAACAATGTTTCTTTTGACTTTTGAGTCGGAAGACAAACTGACGCGTTCAGGATGATTAAATCCATCGTTCTCTGAGCATGATTGACCGTCCACGGTTGCTACTATGTTATTGCCAGGTCAGCTGTAATTACGCAGAGAACCAACAGGTATGTTTGGGATTGACAACTGGTGACCCAATATGAAGTAATACAGGCGCCGGGCGTGTCAAAATGCAGGTCAATTAAGGAATGGGTAGGAAAATGTTGACGTGATACTCGCTTTGAAGGAAGCCGACGAGTCATCTGCACATCCACGAGAGATCACTGATGGGATTTTGGATATATGGGGTAGGACGTGTAGCGAGGTTAGTTTTGGTAAACGACATGCTGTGTATAAGGTGTAGTTTGATTATCGCGCATTAATTAAATTATAAATAAAAATAAATTATTAATTTAATCACTAACCGCACAGAGTAGAATTTTTAATCCGTAATTACAAGACCATTCTGTGTTTTTAACATACACGTCCTATCGCGCATTTCATGATTCGAACTACTCAAAGTACAAAACAGCACAAAAATTACGTGATTTCTAGACCGTTCTGCGTTTTATATAAACGCGTCCTATCGCGCACTAAGAAATTTAAAAGCTGTTCTACCTTTCTGGTCACGCGACGAAGTGAAAAACTAACAGCCGGTGGCTTCTGCGTACTGAGGATCGCTCTTCTTCGACCAAACCGAGGCGCGCTAATGAAGCACAATCTATCAATTTTCTCACACAATGCAAGCCCGGTGTTATGTTAGCGAGAAACGCAGCACTTCGACCCAACCTACGCGCACTTTAAGGCAAACTTATACCTCGGGATTCATGTCCACGAGTTCTGTGGACATGACGTATAATTCCAAAGGTGCGGGAGTGACGGAATTTCAGCTAGAAAAAACAAAATTCTGGCCCATTTAAAACACGCGGGACCAATCTGGTGGAAAATTTCCCCTATGAGTGAGGCTATCTGTCTATCAAGCATTCTGTACGAGAAAAGTGATACACTTTTCTAAAGCAGTGGGTGGTCACGGTGCCCCGGTAGACCGTTATTATAAAATAAAAATGTCCATCAAAACCAAGTACAGGGCTCGATTTCTGTGGTAATTCTGCACCTCTGTACTAATTTTTTTAAAAATCTCTATGAGGAATCTCGAAAAATCTTGATTTGAAGTTTTTAGTTAAGAAATTTCAAAAGAATCCATATAAGAATCCAAAAATATCACCAAAAACCCTGATTATCCACCTAGATAGATGTCCTTCAATTCTTCATGAACCTGCCAGTCGGAAGTAACCACCAGCTTTGCAGGGTTGCTTTCGGCATTCTTGAAATATGCCCTGCCCATCGTACCCTTCCAGCTTTAGCTACCTTCTGGGTACTTGGTTCGCCGTAGAGCTGGGTGAGCTCTTGTTTCAACCATCACCGCCATACACCATTCTCTTGCATAATGCCAAAGATGGCCCTGCCTAAGCACGCGTTGCCGTTATTAGAACTATAAATATTTGCAACTGACTTATCTTATCAAACTGACTTAAGTATGTTTTTGTATGGCTAACTTGCTCGGGTTTAGTATAAGTGTTGCTTTCAATGTTTAATAGAATGAAAGGTAAAAATTAATTTTAATTTAGTGTTTATGTTCATAATGGAGAGAAGTAAGACCAGAGTTCGTGTAGAATAATAGCCGATCTTTGCTGCCAAATCTCGTCAAAGTTCTAATCAACAGACTAGAAAAAGCATGTTTGATATATAAGCCAAAACATGATAATTCAAGATATGGTACTTTGACGTGAATGGAAGCTGCGGCTTTTTCCAGCTGCTAGCAAAGCCATCAATTGCTTTTCCAAAACCATGCTCGTGTTTCAAAGAGCTGTATCTTGCGTACACTTTTTTGAAATCATTCGGAAACTGCTGATTGAAATATTAATTAGAAAATTGTTAATGTTTAAGCAGAGTAATGCCGTAATCCGAAAGATCGGGATTCTAGTGAACTCTATGCAATTTGTTGATACCTCATCTATACTTGGTTCACCCATAAATTTACTCAACATGGCGCTTCTCGAGTAACTTTAAAATCGTATTAACAATTCCGAACTAGATGTGTAGTGACGGAGATAAGCAAAGGTTCATTTTGTTTCTTTTTTAAAGTGTTTTTAAAAGTTCAAAAATTTAATATTTCTTCATCCCGAAAATCCAAAAGAATATGCACAAAGCTTGTCAATTTTTTTCTTTCTCTTGTGCATTTTTCCTGATGTTTTCCTTGGTTCTCGAGATCTTATTCTATATGCCGAGCTCACTCGTAGCTTTTCCTTACCGCCATCTTTGGAGTCATTACCAGTCCGATGATTCTTTTGCGGGGAAATCTCAGAATATGATAAAGCTCCGTCAATTCAATTGTTACAGTATCTGCCGAAGATCTAACCTCTTATATAATACTAAACAACTACACTACTTTAAACAAATATTTAAGCTGTTGGTTTTTTTCATCAATTTTTTCCATACTCCAATCTTTACTTCTGATGCTCGAATACATTTGTGAATACAATAAAAAAATACAAACTTTAATCTGAATGGCATTCAACAAAGAATCTGCAGCCTGCATGTGAATTCATGAATGGTTTTGAACATAGCATTCTTGAAGATAGACGGCTTCAAGCCATACAAAAAACATACCTAAGTCAGTTTGGTGAGCTTAATCAGTTGTAAAAATTTATAATTGTAATAAAGGCAACAAGTGCAAACTGGTTGAAAACAACTTGGACCACTTTTTGGACGGCTTTGAAGGTATTTTGGGGATATTATTGAATTAAAATATAGATTCTCTTGAAATTTCTTGATTAAAAACTTCACGAGATTCCTCCTAGGGATTCTTTTTTAAAAATTGGTCCAGAGGTGCAGAATTACCACAGGAATCGAGCCCTGTACTTGGTTTTGATAGACATTTTTATTTTATACTAACGGTCTACCGGGGCACCGTGGTGGTTTTACATATTTCTTTACAAAACTTGTTGTTATCCGATCGTTAAAATGGCGTGGTTATTATTAATACTAGGCGAATCTGCCCGATCTTGCTCGGGTTATTTTTTTACCTGACTGTCAATCATTTAGTTCACTGCAGCGTCGTCTTCTAGATTGATTTCCGTACAAACTTGATGGTTTTCTTCAGAAATCATGAAAACGTAGTATTTTTATATTTGTTCAACTTTCCCTGGGAAATGTTCTATCTTTTCATACATATAAACACAGCTGAACCCAAGACGAATCGTTTTGTGAGAAAATCTTGCAAATAGGTTCATCCGTTCGTGAGTTATATTGCCTCAAAGGAAATGTAAATTTATTTTTACCTTTTACAACAAAATTGTACCGAAAGGCTACCATTTCACTTCAAGAACGAACTTTTTATAGAAGGCCCGGAGACTCATAGTGTTATAGACCAATCGACTCAAAGAGCTGAGCAAATGTCTGTCAGTCCGTGTGTTTTTTTTTTCAAAGAGTAATGCATTATCCACTGATCCAGCACACGCGTAGTAGTTGCCAAGCTACCACATGGCAGTGTACTAGAGTGTGGGACTCCCACCCATTAAACCCTCCTTGGGCACCAACCCAAATTTCCCCCCGGGACAGCTTTCCAGCATTACTTCTGGAGGATGGGCTGTTCTTAATGTGCTGATTCACACAGGCACTCACACCATTTGAGACTTACTTGGACGCTCACTCTACCACTCCACTGCCATGCTTCGAGGAGTCAACAACGGGTACTTCCTGGGCCTACAGATACTACGCTAAGACACTCCTACCTCAGCATGTGTAGTCTATACATAAACTTCAGCCATGTCTTGGGGTGACGCGGTTACCCGCTACTACACTCCTTCATCAGCACAGGCCGATCACTCAATCTTCTGCCGAAGCAGACCACGCGATACCCTGCACTAAGGATACTGGTCGTAGACTATCATACGATTCTCTTTAGAAATTTCGCCAATGAAATGCATTTCATACGACAATCTTATGAAAAATTTTAAGTTCGTTTAAAAAAAATGTAACCGGGTTTCAAACCATGGACGTCGTGATTAGGAGGCGTGTGATCACACCACACGTCCACCGACGCTTCGAGGAATTGTCTTGTCGGATATCCAATAAAAAGGTAGATTTGACCAAAATAAGATCTTGAGATTTTCATAGTTCAATTCTTATGAAACATACTCATAAGTTTTGTCGTATGAAAATCTTACGACCAGTATCCTCACTGTACCGAAGTAGGGACACTCCCCGTGCACCACTTGTGCCTCACTGTGGGTGTGTGGATTCAACCCAATGTCACTCGCCCCATGTTAGTCTTATTTGGGTGCTACCCCTAACACTCCACTGGTATTCCTCGAGGTGTCAATAGCGGTGTAGGGACCAATCAACGATAATACGCTACGACGCGCAGTCCACACTAAAATTTCAGCCGTGCAATAGTGGTAATGAACTATGACGCACTCCTGCCTCAACACAAGCAGATCACTCTGCTGAAGCAGCACACGCACTACCCACCCGAAGTAGGGACGCTCCCCTTGTTAATTGGGTTGCGGACACATATAGATTTTTGTAGAGGTTTAACAGGTGCCAAACCCCACCAGGCAGGCCCCCTAACGCAGAAGCCGTTGGGAGGGGTCGTAAAGCCCTTGAACATAGTCCCCGCTGCTCCTGATGTGTGTCCGTGTGTGTATGTGTGTGCACACGAGACATGCACAAACATTAACCAATCACAGATTTACATGTACCGCCATCGGGGGTGACAATGGGTCTGAGGGGTGAGAATGGGTCATCGCGTCTGGAGGTCGTAGAACAAAATCGTTCAAAAAGGTCTCTTATATTTTAGTCTTTTTTCCCTCAGACACTTTCAATCCATTATACAATAATTCTAAGTAGTTGAAACAGTGACCCATTCTCACCCCCATTTGACCCATTGTCACCCCCCGACGACGGAAACAAAGTTTTTTTTTGACTCAGTTGATCGCAAAGGCCATATACGCCTGTCACTGGCGAACAAAGCTCGTGTACTCTGCATCGAAGCTTAGAACCGGTGTTAGGGTGCAATCGTTAATGCAAACATTTTTTATGTTCGGTTAGTTACTGCAAATAAAGGCCCTATAAAGCAGGTATCTCAAACATACCATATCAGAAAAATATATAAAGCTCTCCTCATCGTTATAATGCTGCATGAATGAGTGTTTAATTTTGATAAAATATCGAAAACAGAAGTGTTCATAAAAATTGCCTCGCCATAACAAAAAGGTGGTAGAGAATTAACACGATTGTTTACAGTTTAGATTCAAATCCAGATATCGCACATATCAGGAGTGGGATACAGTGCTCCGCCTTCTCCACCTGGTTGATCGCAATTGAATTTTGCCCAAATCGCGTGAATAAATAATTCAATATTCAAGAAATTTTAAAAGTATCCTTAGCAGTGAAATGATTTTAATCGAAATAATTGCTGTTTCAGCTATCGCTTTTAAAAGTTTACAGGCGAAAATGCAGATGGCACTTCTATAATAGGCGTGTGCAAAAAACGCCAACAGCTGTTATTTAGATAACCCTAGCATGAGCTTTTCGACGATTATGGCAAATACTGAACAAAATAGCTCGCTCTAATTAAGTTCTCCAAATGAGTAGAAGTGTGCTTCATTCCGATGTATGCCTCTCAAAATGTTTGTGATATTTTTGCTGCAACTAGATTATTGCTCTTTTCACAATTGTTTAGCTTTCTGTGATAATCCTTCTCACCCCGTTTTCGAACTTCGCACTGTCAACCGCTTTGAGACGATGATGAAAACAAACTTATTTTATTGTTGACTATCGAAATTGCTAATTGTCAGATGCAAGGCCAATCAAAATAAGGTATTTCAAAATAAATATTGTATGGAAAAATTAGGTAACCTTATTCAGCAGTAACCTTGACGCACTGCGAAATCGAGTGCGAGATTCGACTGTTATAATCATTTATTTGGGGTAAGTCTAAATAGGAGTAAATGTCGCAATATTACCCACTTTTTTTTATACATCCTACACACTGACATTAGTGTTGGTGCTTCTGGCTTTGAAGAACTCAATTCAATTGAAATAAAGCCACTAAAGCTTTACTGGTGTTGAACTTAATTTTAAGATTAAAAACCCCTGATTAATCCACCTAGCGGTGTTGGTGCCTTTCTCGTGCAAAAAAAATATTGAAAAATATGAGTGAGTGTTTTTTAGCGTGTTTTGCGCATAGAAAATAGTATTATGGTTATAACTTCTGATCTTATAGTCCAATCTGGTCAATTTTCAATAGCAAACAATGGGACAGGATTCTCAGTCGAATGGAACTTGTTGCGAGTAATTCGGCCAATGCTATGTTTCAAAAAGTGTGTCTACAAAATTTTGTACAAATACACACACACACACACACACACACACACACACACACACACACACACACACACACACACACACACACACACACGCACACACATACATACACACAAACAAACATCAGCTCCATGACGCTGCGCGAGACAAGGTTTGTGTGAGCAACCAAACAATTTGCGTGAGAGCTGCTGCGTTGCGAGTGGCTGCCTTCGGTTATGCGTCGTATCCGAGCGGGAGCAAATAATGGCTCAGTGTGGCAGCGCTGCGCGTACACTGCTGCGTGCACTTTTCTGTGCTAATGAATTGGCGTGCTAAGTGCAGTATACGAGCGTAGTTCAATAAATTGGTTTGCTTGTTTGGTGTTTTTGGACAATGGATTATTTACGTGAAGATGAAGGTCCCACATATGCGGCTGCAGAAAATATATTTTATTTTTTTTTATTTTTCACTTGCAGACCCGCCGAACTTCGTTTCGCCTAAAATTGATTAATTCTCCGACTTATTCTCGAGTTATGAAGAAATTGGTGTTTCAATTGGGGAGCCTCCCTTTCCAAATGGGGGAGGGGTCTCGAACCATCTTAAGAACCTTCCCCGGCCCAAAAAACCTCTGCATACAAATTTTCACGCCGATCGGTAGTTTCGGAGTCTATGAGGTTCTGACAGACAGATATTCATTTTTATTTATATAGAAGAAGATAGATATGCACATCACAATATATATACAACATATTGCCTTCTTTCTATCAAAAGTTTGGTTTTGGAGTGATCATATAGCCATTACGTATACTTAGTATACGGGAAAGGCAAAAACACCTAAACTAAAAAAACTAAAGCTTTATCCACAGACAAACAGACGTAACAGCTTGAACATTTTCCTGAGAAATCCATCGTCCAACTCCTCTACCGCCACCTTGCGAGCATGTTACACGTTACAGCATGTCACCAGAAGGCGCTGGAGTGAAATGTCAAACTCAAAGGATACCGACGCTAGCGCCCCTAGTTGTGAAACGCGCAATCAATCAAATTCAAATGGATCGTTGAGGTCATGGTCGATGGTAATTTCTGAAGTGTTACGTATGTTTGTCTGTGCTTTATCCATCTAAATATCATTTAAAGAAAAAAAACATGAAAGGCGCCATCACCGCTAGGTGAATTCTTCTAGGTTTTTTTAGGTATTAAATTTCTTGTAGAAAATACTGTCATTTGATTGCCTTATATAGAGAAAGGCGCTTTCCTCTCTGTCTTATGACGATCACGACCTTTTGCAGTACTGGTTTATAATATTTTTGCTGCAAATGGATTTGCGGGATTTCCACCCACTTTTATTGTTTATGTATGTAATTCTGGCTTTGGCTTTGGAAAACTAAATTTTATGTAAAATTTTGTTATTTCCTGCTAATGCAAAACTTTTTTTAATTTTTATTTTTTATTTCCAGGATGGAAGAAGTTTTATCATACAGAACCAGGCACAGTTTGCGAAGGAGTTACTACCACTTAATTATAAACATAACAATATGGCCAGCTTCATACGCCAGTTGAATATGTGTAGGTTATTCATCGAGTACCATTTAGAAATTACTATTTTCATTAGAACTTTGCTCATTCAGATGGATTCCACAAAATAACATCTATAGACAATGGCGGCTTAAGATTTGACAAGGATGAAATGGAATTTACTCATCCTTGTTTCCAGAAGGATCATCCCTATCTGTTGGAGCACATCAAACGTAAAATAGCAACTTCAAAACAACAGCAGCAGCAACAACAGCAACAGGACGAGAGAAGTGGTCTTAAGGTTGAGGCCATGAACCGAGTTTTGACAGAGATGAAACAAATGCGAGGTCGACAAGAGTCTTTGGATACACGCTTTTCTTCAATGAAACAGGAAAATGAAGCGTTGTGGAGAGAAATTGCAATTCTTAGGCAAAAACACTTGAAGCAGCAACAAATCGTCAATAAGGTATCAATTAGAATATGAGCTTTCATGGTGATATTTTAATTTTTGTTTTATTTTAGTTGATTCAATTCTTAGTCACAATTGTCCAACCTTCGCGTAGTGGCCTTGGCTCGATGGGAAGTGGAAATAACAAACGCCGATTCCAACTCATGATCAACGACGCACCACCCTGTAAAGTAAGTGAAGGAATGTGTCTGGCTTTTGTGTCAATACTAATTTTGGCAATTTGTTCCTTTATTCAGCTCAAGAAAAGTGAAGGAAGTGAAGGTGCTTCTATTCAAGAGCTTGGTGAAGCACTCGAGGCGTATGAAAATGAACAGGAGTTACTGTAAGTATTTTTCCTCCATTTTTTCTAAACGCTCTAAATAATGGTGTTTCAATTCATTTTTATGACATGAGCAATTTTGATTGACTGCTGAATTTATTTATTTTTTGTTTTTATAATAAGTATTTACAGTTCGCCTTAGGTGACCCATCTTATTCCACGTATTCCACTCTGCACTCTAAGTTTGATTTTTTTTTATCGATATTACAGATCATCCGAGATACCGGAAGTAACATCTCCAATATCTCTGAGGCAACAATCGCCGTACCGACCTGAAAGCGTCAACGAAATTGTTGACGACTCGCAATATAGCCCACAATTCGGAACTGGGAATATCAAGCAGGAAGCATTTGATCTCACCTCTGGAATGGCAGATATGTCTGAGCAGATAGTTAGTGATGTTGTTGAAGATGGACAGGTCGTGGGAGAATATGACGATGAAGGTTACCTGGTCGATCATGTTGACGAGATCAACCCAAATACTGTGCAACTACTGGACGACACAGAAATGCTGAACACTCCAATGGTTATTAAAGAAATGCAAAAACAAGAACAACTGAAACAGCAGCGACCTATTCAACAAAAAGGAACCAGTAAAGGAGAAAGCTTGCTCAAGAGCAAAAACAACATGGTTGCTTACAAAGACCAAAAGAGCCTTCTGAACAATAATAAAGCTACGTATTCAGTAGCACCAAGCAGTAACACTGCTGTTAAGTCTGGCAAGCAAATTATCTCTCCTGGAAAACAAGTTCCTATGAAAAGTGCTATTAACATGAATGCTGGTCCGTCTGGGGCAAATAATTTCGGTTCCAATTCAAAAGCCTCGTCTATGGTTTATGGGGTAGAAGATTTCAACGTAAATGAAGTTCCAACGGATATTTTTGATGATGATAGCAACGTGCAAAGAGAGTCTCCTATGCTTGGAGGTTTCAACTTCGAAAGTGGATTTTATAACCCAGATGTTAATATTAATGAAATTAAGGGGAAACAATTGTCGCAGCCATCGCAATCCCAAGACGTTCAATCTAATGTCTCGAATCAGATAACTGGTTTGGACGAGCACGATGAATCATCAAATCCTGGAGCGATGGCCAAATTCAGCAGCAACAATGCTGATCTGAACAGGCTTAACTCATTGTAAGTTAGTTAGGGGCCGTACACTAATTACGTAAGCAATTCTCTGGTATTTTCTACCCCCCTCCCTCTATGTAAGGTTTTTCCCATACAAATCATTTTTTTATATTGGACGTAAGAAAATGGCAGACCCCCACTCCCACCAAAAGTACTAACGTAATTAGTGTACGACCCCTCATATACGCGCATGTAGCTATTTCTATGCAAACGTGATTGATTTGTATTCATTTCCAGGACTGATTATGGTCAACATATCGATACCGTGCAAACAGATTTAGAATCTTTGAAAGATTTACTAAAAGGAGATAACTATCAATTTGATGCAAACACCTTGCTTGGGGTAAGTTATTATTAAAACAAAGACTTTTGAAAAAGATGTGCCAGAATACTATGAATAAAATACGAGAGAGATAAAAATCATAGAAGACATCTTTTGTTAGACGACTGTATACAATTTAAGTAAAACCACAGATAACAGATATTTAGACAGGTTCGGTTACCCAGTAACCCATTAACAACTGATCTCAGAGGCCAAAATGCAAAATGCGTTGTTTCAACAACTCAGCCTACCAGTTTGTAGTTTGAATTCCATCAGACACACAGACACGCACACACAGACACACACACAGACACGCACACACAGACACACTCACATACACACACACAGACACACACTCTCATACACACACAGCCCAAAAAAAATTTGTTTCTGAAACGAGCCGTCGACAAACTTACAAACAATCGAACCCAAACCACTAAAAGACCGATAGGGTTGATCGGGGCAATATGGGCCACCTGAGGAAATCGTTCTGAAAAGCGCTGGAAAGCTAAAAAAATCATCATTCAAATGTAGTTGACTTACTACTACTGACTACTACTTACTGCTATCATTAGAATCAACGAAAACCATTGGTTTTTAAGCCAGATAACAAAAAAAATAAAAAAACAATAAATAATGTCAAAACAACATTGAATCTTAAATCTTGAGCACCAACAAAGCCAATTGGAAGGTTTCTGCTTTTGGGCAGTTTACGGTCGATTTTAGTTATCAGATCAGAAATATTCCAAAATATCTTCTTCGGAAAATTTCAATTCTGAAAAGAAAGCAATAAATATAAATTAAATTATAAAAATTAAAAAAAAAACTTCTTGTTTAATCGATGCCCACTCAGCCTTTTCATATTTTTAAAGTTTACACAAGATTTTCGATAAAGTTTGTTCTATCTTATCTGTTATCTGTGGTAAAACTATTTTTTCTCATAATGTTACAATAATGCTACAAAATGTTTTTCTTTATCCTATTATTTTCAAAGTAATTATAAATCAATAGAAAAATCGTGCTCCTATTCATTAAGTTTACCTACTTACCTTCATTATTTTGCAATCAAAAAAGAATTATTACATGGAATGATTCAAATAACATATGATGTTTCCAATCATATATCCAACTCTATTTCCAATAAATAACTCCTTAAATCATGCAAATTCTAAAAAATAATTCATTTAGGCGGCTGGTGGAAGCGGATCACATTATGGAAGACTATATTTTTCACCAGCTTCGTTCGACACTGATGCCTTGAATAAGGTTAGAGTATGTGAATAAAAAACTAATCAACCTGATAAAACCTTGCTTTTCCTGTTTTATGAAACTATTTCAAAATAATTGAATCATTTGTTTGAGTAAGCTCATTTCTCCCAATTCTAAAAAAACAAGAGGAAAATTATTTCTAAGAGCTATAGCAAAAAAGGCAAAAATTAAAAGTCTCACACATATTCTTTTACTTTTACTATTAAAAATATGAAAACGTATGTGGCAAACGGTACGTGTCCCAACCGGCCAAATGCCAAAACTCACGTAAATAAAGGAAAAAATTTCCAATACATTTTCAAATTGACATTTTTTTCGTGTTTTTTGTTAAAATGTGCAATAAAAATAAAATTTTCGACAGAAACGCAGTTCCTCAAACGAACGATCTAATTAGACAATACTTTATGTAAATTGTTTCAGGATTTCAATGAGCAGAAAATGGCGTTAACTTCATTCAGATTTATGACAAATACCGGGATTTGATTAGACCCACCATGCTTTGAAATCATTTGATTATTGATCAAATATTATTTTGAAACAAACAAAAGTCGAAGAAAATAGCTCCGATTATAGCGAAAAGCTTATCCGAAAGCTTAACAATGATTTTTCTAATATTTTTTTGTTCTTTTGATAGCTATTTAACACAAATGACGATGTTATGGGAATGGATTTTCCCATGAACTTACCTGATATGACAGAGTCGTTGCGCAAGGCTGCCGCTGATGGTACGAATACAACCCAAGTTTCAAACGATAATACGACCAACGATGTAGCTGGTAAGTATTTAGATTTTATTGTGTATAATCCAGTTTACGGACTTTCTAGGTGGTGATATCCGGCGAATTTTTTCCTCTGTAGTTTTTTGGACACAATTTCGTATCGGCTCAGAACGAGAACATATTCAGTATCGTTTGCCTTTCTCGTATACTAAGTATACGTAAAGGCTAGCCACCCTATAACCAGAGACCGGCGGAGTGAAAACTGTCGAAATGGCAACGTATGAAAATGCATGAAACCGTGAAAATAATACTGGCAGCACTTGAACTTTTTGCTTGCTTCTTATGGATGCAAAATGTAAACAAGTCGAATTGGAACCGCTTTTGACGGTTCGATTGGAAACAAGATGGCGTCTTCGCCGATCTCTTATTGTAGTATTTCTAGTAAAAGCTATATGTTCGCTCCAAAAACAAACTTTTTATAGGCGCCCCGGAGACCCATAGTGTTATATAGAGGTTGCTAAGCCCAGTGTGAAAATTACGGAAAAACAGGTAACCATTTTATTATCATTGGGGTTCTTCCGCAGAACTCGATGAAAACAACAACAAACAAACTTCAACTCAGTCATCCCACCTGGTGAAATTCATCAAATTTGAAGCCCTGTGACTGGAAATGCAGGTTCGTGAGCAATTGCACCATCTGGGTTAACTGTTCTGACGGCTATTTGTTATTATTTTCATCGAGTTTGGAATCAGCTGGGCCAGCCAATGTGAGCTGTCAGCAATCTCAATATCAATCGACTCAGCTCGACGTATTGAGGTGATGTCTGTGTGTGTATGTATGTGATTGCGCAAAAAGTTTCACCCATTTTTCAAGCACTTACCCTGAATGTAACAAGTTGCATCAAACGCAGAATTCTGTCCCATTGTTTACTATTAAAAAACAGCTGGATCGGACTAAGGAATCAGAAGTTATGGCCAAAATACATTTTTACGCCAAAAAAAAAAACGCATAAAACAAGTGACACCTCGACTTCAGTCGAGTCAAGTACGAGACACTGAAGACGGCCTTACTGTTGAGGTCGAAATACGTATCTGTCAAGATACAATTAAGTGGTGGAATTCAAGGGGATTGTATTAACTCGCAAATGTTGACGATGAAAACTACGGAAACCCGTGCGAAAGGAAACTCGTAATGTCCATGTACGTCAGTAGAGGCCAGGGAATGATATCCTACTCAGTTTTCCCCAAACCAGATGTTCGAGGATCTCCAAACTGAGTTTGGATTAATTGGTCTACCAAGTCAACTGAGCTCGATATTTATCTGAAATCGACCAATCATGTCCAAATAAGTCGGTCTACAAAGTCAACTGCGCTCGATAGCTATCTGAAATCGACCAGTCATGTCCAGACAAGTTCTTGGAGCTCACGCGTATGATTTGCAGCACAGTTATACCCAAACAAGATGTTTCAGGTTCTCCAAACAGTTATGGAGTTTGGATCAATTGGTCTACCAGGTCAACTGCGCTCGGTACAAATCTAACATCAGTAAGTCATATCCATACAAGTCAGTAGAGCCCATGTATACGATTTGGAACTCAGTTATACCAATATCAGATGTTTAGATGTCTATCAAGTTAACTGCGCCCAATATAACTTTGACATCAATGCCCAATTTGAAAATGCCCAATTTTTGCGTTACGTAATTAATGGAACTACATGTCCGTAGACATCACGCTTACAAATTTCGTTTTAATTATACCCAAACCAGATATTCTAGGTTGTCCAAACTATTGCGAAGTTTGGAACAATTGGTTTAACAGGTCAACTACGCTTGATAAAAATCTGACATTGACCAGTCATGTCCATACACGTCCGTAGAGCTCGCGTATATGTTTCGCACCTCATCTTAACCAGGAGTTCGAAAAATTTCCAAACTGTGTTGGAGTTCGTATCAATTGGTCTACCAGGAATTCCTAGAGGAACTTCCAGAGGGATTCTTGGAAAAACTTCGGATTTTCCGAAGCAAGAATTCCGAAAAAACTTCCGGAGAAGTTCTAGAAAGAACTTTTGGATGAGTTCCAAAAGGAACTTCCGGATGAAATCCAGAAGGAACTTCCAAAAATATTCCAGAATTTTGAAATAAACTTCCGGAGGAATTCGAGACGGAACTTCCGGAGGAAATCCAGAAGGAATCTCCGAAAAAAATCCAGAAGGAACCTGGAGAATTCCTGGAGGAACTCAAGGAGAAATTCCTGGAAGAGCTTTCGGACGATTTCCTGGAGAAATTCCTTCGAATATTCCTTCAAGAATACCTGCGGATATTCCTCTAGAAATTTTCCCGGATATTCCTCCAAATCTTTCTCCGGGGATTCTTCCGGAACTCCTATACGAAATCCTATGGATTTTCCTGATATTCCTCCAAATCTTTCTCCGGGGATTCTTCCGGAAGTCCTATAGGAAATCCTATGGATATGGATATTCTCCATGCATTCTTCTTAAAATTTCTACAGGAACCCTCAGAAACTCCTCCGTATAATCCTCCGGGAATTCCTCGTACACCCTCCGGAAACTTCTCCCGATATTGCTCCAGGAATTGCGTTGATTATCGTTCCAGGAATTTCTCCGAAATTTTTTAGAATTTCTCCGGATAATCCTCAAGAAATCTGAAGACGGCCTTACTGTTGAGGTCGAAATACGTATCTGTCAAGATACAATTAAGTGGTGGAATTCAGTGGGATTGTACAAACTCGTCTTATGACAAGTGAAGATATTCCACTAAAAGCTCAAAATAATTTTCTGAGCAATATGTACTCCATTCCTCCAATAATATCTTCCAATGTTTTTACAGGAATTGTTCCATTCCTCCGGATATTCCTCAAGGAATTCCTCCGGATATTCTTTCGGAAATTCCTCCGGATATCCCTAGAGGAATTCCTCCGATATCCTCCAGGAATTCCGACGGATATTCCTCCAGGAATTCCTCCGGATATTCCTCCAGGAATCCCTCCGGATATTCCTCCTGGAATTTCTCCGGATATTCCTCAAGAAATTCCTTTCAATGTTTCCCCAGGAATTGCTCCATTCCTCCAATAATTCCTTCCAATGTTTTCCGGAGGAGTTCCTGGAGAAACTTCCAGAGGAATTCCTGAAGGAACTTCCGGAGGTATTTTTGGAGGAACTTCCGGAGGAATTCTTGGAGGAACCTCCGGAGGAATTCCTTGAGGAACTTTCGGTGGAATTCCGGGAGGAACTTCAGAAGGAATTGTTGGAGGAACTTCCGAAGGAATTGTTGGTGGAACTTCCGAAGGATTTCCTGGAGGAACTTCCAGAGGAATTCCTGGAGCAACTTCCGGAGGAATTCCCGGAAGAGTAACAGGAGGAATTCCTGGAGGAACTTCCGGATGAATTCCTGGAGGAATATCCGGAGGAATGAAGCAATTCCTGGAGTACATTGGAAGGAATTTCTTGAGGAATATCCGGAGAAATTCCTAAAGAAATTTCTGGAGCAATTCCTGGAACAATAATCAAAGCAATTCCTGGAGCAATATCCGGAGAAATTTCTGCGCTCCCAAAGTCCCAAAATGGTAATTTTTGTATGGAATTTGGAAAACTTGATTGAAGTAGAAAGACATTCCTGCAAAATTTCATGCGGTTACATATACTTATTATCACATCAAAATGATCATTGAAAAATTTAGAAACTTTTGTCTGTTGGGTTTTGCAAAATTCGGTTCTTTTATATTTCAAATCAATCATTGGAGAGAGGTGTTGAGAAGTGAAAATTTTAGTTGTACAATAGTTCAGTATTGAGACATTCATTCAAATTTGGGGAAAAGTAGGTTCACGAAATTCCTTGATAAACTTGAAAGAGATTGTCAGCTGGGATAGGCAAAATCCCTGCCCAATTCCGAGTTAAACACGTTTTAGTTCGAATAAAGCGCTCTGCTGCGAGGGAGTTTTCCTCGGTTCTTAGTACATACAATTCTTGCACGAATACCATATAATTGAATCAAATTGAATCATATTGATTAGGCTAGATGTACCAGTTGTGGCTATAGCACCAGTTGTCGCATTAGTGCTTTATATGCCAAATGGCCAATCAAATCACCGCAAACCAAGTTCATGTCGATAAAGCATATGATACGATACGATAATAATAGCCTATTCAGATTGGGCTATTTATGACTTTGTAAAGTGAGAGGATATCCAATTATTACGAGGTGTTCAGACTGCAGCAAGATAATATATCTTGACGTTTTCATGTTTCCTCATTTGCACGCTAATACAGGGTTGAATTCAAGGAGAGTTTACAAATTCAATTTGCGAAATCAACCATTTGTGTGGCGACAATCGAACATTTTTTTCTGAACAAAGTTTCTACGAAAAAAATATGAAAAGGGATTTTGAAGAATATTTGAAGCTCTCATTAAGGATAATGAGCGAAGCTACATTCATTCATTAGTTGGGTGCGCCATTCTTCGGGGAATCAGACTATTCCTCAATTTATTTTTACGTTTAAAAAGTATTTTGATTCTGTACTATGATCGAACGGAGATTTGATAGAAAAATTTAGATACTTTTGGGAATTCTCACAAATAAATAAAAAAAGGACGATTGGACCAATTTTCAAGAAATATTATCGAACTAAAATGTATTTCCACCAGTATCTCCATGTATGAAGGGCAACTCAGCAATTTAATTTTTTTTCAAAAATGGAAACTGAACTGTTGCGTTCTACTCGACAATCAATGATACAGCTTCTAACAAAAACTAATCGTGTGAATTAGAGGCCTGAATAAGAGAAACGCGGATAAGTATGTGCCGCCAATCGAACCGTCAAAAACAGCAGCCAATCGAGCAGGAGACCTGTCAAGCAGCCAAAATGTTGGCTCAAATACTGAAAACGGCTAAATTCGATTTTATGCCATTTTTAAATAAACAAATTTTACATAAGTTTGCAATAATATATGCAAGTTATTTATAGATTATGAAATGAAATTGCATTGTTTATTGGATTCTATTGTTTAATTATGTGGACACATTAAATAGCGGATTGTGAGACTTTATCTACATAAACCATTTCTTCCTTTTCATGTGTTGTTCTTTGATGAAGAAGAATGAATGCAGTGTTGGCAGAGTCATATTTTCTATCCGCGTTTCTCTTATTCAGGCCTCTAGTGTGAATGTGATATAATTTAAACTGGATTTTGGATGAATTAATGCATAACCAATCCATGTTTTATTTAAGGTTATTCTACTTTATATATACATCCCATTCAAATCGTACAGTTGTCCCACGTGAAAAATGTTGAAATCCAAAGTATATTAAGCCATTCAAGGAGCAGAATTGAAACAATTTATGAAATCATGTTTATTCATCAAATATATTCGTTTTACAACCATTCCTACGTTTTAAATTGTCTTCCGCATTGGCCCTTGAAATTTGAAAATTTATTCGATTTGTTCTATTAAATCTAGGTTTAAGTTAAATACTTCATGTTAATTCTAGAGAGCATCTGTTTTTAAACAATTCATGTTGAATAAGTGGAGATAAATAATTATCATCATTATTTTTCATCATATAAAATGCTTTCCACAAAACCATCACAATCCGAGTTATTCTTCAGCGCTCAGAAGATTTCCATCTAACATGCATTCGACCCTGCTGCGACAGAAAGAGCATGACTGTGTAACGAAATGAAAACAGAGAGAATTTTCTCTCTGGCAAAGAGAGCGTGACGCTTGTCAGTTTTGTTTTGTTGAATTTCTCCCTGCATCCCAGTTAGAACGAAAGCTCTCTCGTAATAATTCTAGATTGCTTTGAGAATAGGTCGTATGTGCAAAAGACCCAACTAACATTTTTGGTGCTAAAAGCTTCAACTTCTAGCCTTTGGCTGTATAATATTTGAATAAAAGCAGCCAATGCTGAATAAAAGAAAAGCCTCCGCAAATAATCCCTTAAACTTCAACTCGACTATTACCCAAATATCTATCAGCTAGTCAGTGTGCCGAATATATTTAATCTTTTATCGTTTATGCAGCTTTCATATAGTCATAAAACAGCTCTGTCTGAGCTTATCGGTTAAGAGCTCATGTATGTAACTGAGATGCTTGTTAGCAACTTCCCATATTACGGTGAGTAGCATGTAGCATTCACAATGAAAACGTTTTTGCTGCTGTTATAGCACTAACAATATAGCGTAATGGTGCTATAAATGAACTAACGAAGCTTTTAGGCAACTTCTGTACCTTTGAAGATTATACAACGTTTAGGTAAACCTATTACTGCTTCTTTTAATAGCATATCAGTATGGAAACGTCAAAACCGCTATGTTTACATTTGATTTTTGTTGCCGGAGCTGTGTATGAGCTATTGATTTCTGTAATGCAGCTACAAAGATATTCACCTGCTCTTATAGCAACTGACAAAGCGCTGTCATTAATGCTAGCAGATAGCGTATTAAGAAAACAAGCCATTTAGAAGCGATATTTCTGTTGACGGCTACTGTTAAACGATTAGCAGCAGAGTAGCATCTATACAAATCGAGAAAATGTTGCCTAAAAACAATTTCAGCGATTGATGATGGATCAAAGTTAGCCAATAGAACATGCTGATAGATGTTTGAATAATGGTTGAAATAATGCTGAAAGCATAATTTTTAAGCTTATGTGCTGAAAGCGGCATGTAGGCCTCTTTCTAACGTTTATACAGCATGAATCTGAAAATAGCGTTAGTAAAACAACCTATAGGGTATGCGAAGAAGCACATCCATAATTTTCTTTGTTATTTACATATGTCAAAGTGACGGTGATGACAGAGCAGCGGCCATTGAATCAGGAGATCAGGAGTTCGAATCTAGGTAGCAACAAAATTGATATTTGAGTTTTCACAAAAAAAAAACATTGAATAAACTCCCGAAATTTACTCTCCTCTCAAATAATATTTAATCAAATTGAATTCAGTGGCTGTATAAAACTTATTTAACAGATTCAAAAAAATCTGAATAAGCGCCATTGAAGCGAATTATATTACTAAATGGTTTAGTAAAGATTGAGAAAAAACTGTGTAACATGCTGTAAAGTAGTTGTGCAGACACGTCAAAAACAGCTGAATAGATTCGCCAGATTTGCTGGTAAAAGCATAGAATAGAAGTTCTTGATCATATGTATAGCACACATATTCAGCTTGAAGCCGTATAGACGAGTTGAAATAACATTTACATTGACATTAAATGTTAGTTGGGGAGAGGCTCTCTTCGTTCACGCTCTCTTTCGCTTGTACATAAGCTAGTTTTGCATATTTTGCCACATTTTCACTTCAGAACGCTAGACAAAGCTATAATCTTTAGATATCTGCCAAGAAATCTGAAGTAAACTTTATTATAGATCTGTAATAATCGAAAGAGAATGGAGGCAAAGAGAGACTCTCTTTTGCACATACGACGTATTCTCAAAGCTTTCTTCATGACTCTTTTAGCGGGTATCTTTTCACAGCGCAAAATGTATGGAATATTACGTAAATAATGACATCATAAAGCGTATTTACCCTGAAACGCCAATTATTATGTCATTAATGGCGTAATCTGAATAGGCTATAACACCTTTGATCTCCTCCAAAACAAGCAAAGCATAATTGTTAAAATTGATTTTGCTTAATTTTTGACGTCCTTTGCACCAGTTGTCACACTAGTGGTCCCTATTTGGCCAGTCCCATAAAAAAACAATGGGATTTGCCAAATAAGAAACCAAAATTAAGAATAGTGCCACAACTGGTGCATGCGTTCCTATTATGGATTCATCAATTTTGATGATTATAACAAATTTTATTGTGGTTTTCACAGCTGTTCTAAGGAGCAGGAAAAAAACCTTTCGCTTGATATATAAAGTCCACCCACTTCCCTTTTAATTATTTTCCAAAAAATAGTTGTTCTTATGTATGGCGACAATTGGTACACCCACCCTAACTCTGATCATTAAGGCTTATTTCAGAGTCATAAAATCGTCATATGTATAAGACAAGTTTTATATATCACTGTCTTGAAAAAGCTACGTAGCAATCTTAAGCTAACCCTAACCCTAATTAATCCACCTATCGGTGATGGTGCCTTTCTCGTTCGTTCAAAAGGGTTGAGAAATATATAAGAAAAGTTTAAAAGAACACAAATATGTGGATAGGTCTTATTTTTCAAATTTGTTTATATGCATTATGCAATTCCTCGCCGAACGCAACTTGTTGAAAGCAAATCGGATGGACATAAGTGCCAAAAAAAAATGATTTTGTGTTGTAACAATGAAATTAGTATTTTGGCCATAACTTCTGATCCCATTGTCCGATCTGACCAATTTTCAATAAGAAACAATGGAACAGGATTTTGTTTTGAATGTAGTTTGTTGCGAGCGAGTCGGTTGAGGATAAATCCAAAAATGAGTGATGCATTTTTTGTATGAAAAAAAAATGTATTTTGGCCATTGCTTATGAGCCCATAACAACACAAATATGTGGATAGGTCTTATTTTTCATATTTCTTTATATCCATTATACAATTTCTCCCCGAATGAAACTCATTTCAAGCAAATCGGATGGACATAAGTGCCAAAAAAAGTGATTTTGTGTTGTAATAATGAAATTAGTATTTTGGCCATAACTTCTGATCCCATTGTCCGATCTGACCAATTTTCAATAAGAAACAATGGAACAGGATTTTGTTTTGAATGCAGTTTGTTGCGAGCGAGTCGGTTGAGGATAAGTGCCAAAAAAATAAGTGATGCGTTTTTTGTATGAAAAAAAAGTATTTTGGCCATTGCTTCTGAGCCCATAGTCCTATCCGGCCAAATTTCAATAGCAAAGCAATGGGACAATGTTCCGCATCGAATGCAACCTGTTGCGAGATAATCGGTTGACAAAAAGTGATTGAAAAGACTTTTTTCCGTGTTTTGTATGGAGTGGCATCACTGTGCGCTGCTCTGAACCCCCCTCCCCCTAGAGGCGTGACGTACTTTGTGGATGGACCCACACTAATACGGAATACATATTTTGTTTATATTTTCAATGTGCATCACATCACTCTAATAAAGAATAAAAAAAATGTGCTTCACGACGTCTTTTGAAACCGAGTGATAATTAAATTCTTTTAACCAGTGTTTCCTACACTTTCCGCAAAACATTCTTCTCCTTGATTTGTTACACTTTTTAAACCTTTTACACTATATGTGATTAATAGAGGGATATTTATATTTTCTAAAGCCTTGGGCTGAAAAACTCTTTAGTAAAGATAAAACAAAAATTCTAAATGTCATGTCAATCTGTCAATAATATACATCAGAGCTACAGGAGCACGTTCATCCCTTTTTTAATTGCACTAAATATAGATTAAATATTCGTTGAGATGTTGCAATTCTCAGGTGCAAATCAAAGAGCATTTTTTACAGTAAGATTAGGACAACTGCTTTTAACATTAGGTGCCATTCTATTGAACAATTTAAATTATTTGCTTGTTTTTTTTTATTTATACTGATAGATAATAAATCGCATATTAGGTCTCTTTTAAGGGGTGGGTATTTTAGGGCATTGTTAACGAATTGTCTAGCACATATTCCATAAAAAAACAGCTGCCAATAAAAGAGCTGTATTCTATTTAATGACATTTGACCGGGGTTCTGCCAATCGCCCTTGAAAAATAACAATTTTTTGCTTAAGTTTTCATGTAGCAGATTCAATTAATAACAAATGAATAGAATGAATGGAAATAAATTTATTTCCTTTTTACTTTTACGAACAAAATGTCACAAATCAATCAAAACGTCGCGGTTTGGTTGAACCCCGACCATTTGTTAGAAAAAAATAATGCGTTCCACATTTTTTGTTTGCAATACTATTTGCCAATCAATGATAGATTCTGAAATGAATACATTTTCATTGATTGTTTCTCGTATCCAGGTTCTACGCTGTATAATGTAGTCACTTTTGTATAATATAGTAACAATTGTATAAAAAAAATACTATAATAAAGTTAAAAAAAAACATCAATTATATGATGTATTTCATTCGACTAATACTATCTCGTTTACAGGCCACGCTTCACCACAACCGACAGCTGGTTCATCCAATCAACTAATGACGTATAAAACGAGTTCTGGGATCAACAATGCTTGCGATTATATTGATCTGAACGAACTGTTAAATTTGGAAAACAGTAATGAGGGAGAGTCGACCTTGAATTAGTAAGGCTTAGCTTTAAAGTTTGTTATTTTGTTTTCTTTTATCCCATTAATACTATTGATCTTTTATGCATTGCTTGTACAAAAAGAAAAAAAAATCAATGCTTTCCCCCCGCAAAATCTGGACAACAATGATATTAATAGAAAAAAATATGTGGTACAGGTTATCCAACATTCATATTTTATCGGTTTTATATAAAATATATAACAATAACTAATTAACACATTTTCAAACTAAAGTTATATTCGATTATTTTGGTTTCGAAGAACAAAAGTTTGAGTTCTACGAATAATTAACGGATTCAGAAAGTAAAACTGGCTTCTATGAATTCATGTTGTATGTAATTTGTAAGTGTAATTATTACATTAATTGTTCTGGACAACAAAATACCCGTTGTTATTATTAATTTATCACGTAAAAAAAGTGACTGTATTCCACACTTTAAAAACAATTCAGGCTACATAAAAAATTATAGACAATATACAATCTATGAAAATAACATCTTAAAGTTGTACCTGACTAACACGACAGCGATGCAAAGAATAAAGTTTTGATTTATAAGGGCCGAAACAAATATTATTTTCTTTTTCTGTCTCCATACCTCTCCATTTTTCATGACTTTATTTTATTTATTGGAGGAGAATTCAAAATTTTATTGGGAACATAATGAAATAATAAACTTTCCCAGAAAATTCTTCAAGAAAACTGCTGCGTTTTGCAATTTCATCAATTTATTCATTTATTTTTATTTTTTCACCCCTCGTTATTCAATATTCAATATTCAGTGATGAACTTATATAAATTATAAAAAATAACGTTAATTAAGATTAAAAACAAAAAAAAATCAAACACTAAAGGACAAAATCAGGAATTCATATTTGTTACGGCCTGACTTGGTTTTATAGATTTTTACTTTAGAGCGAAATGCATTTATTTAATTGCTGCTCTGATATTTCCTATTCGAATTGTGAAACACACACATTTCATTTGTTTAAACAGGTTCAAGAGAAAATATATTACAGCCTTGGAAATACACGAATATATGTTTGCTAAGAACCGTTTGTTTTGAAATAATAGAACAAAAAGAAAATCCAAAAATATCGTTGGTGGAATTACGAATGCTAGTATACTGTGAAGCATAGCAGAATCAGGAGCAATGCGCGACTAATCTCGTCTAATTGCGTAAAATTCTAACAATTTTCGTAATACATTATTTTTGAATGTCTTAGGGGACACTAATAGTCTTTGCTGAATTCCCACTGTGATGAACTTTTGTATCGATTGATACGTATTTCGTTTTTACTGAAGAAAAACATTGCTTCCTAACTTTAAATATGGTGTGTATGTAGAATGTTGGGTAGGCCTCAGTTAAAGTGGTTCATACTCTATAAAAGCAGTAAAGACGAAGAATAGTAGGTAGGCATTAATTATTTAGGTACAAGCAAGTACAACATGCCCTAAGTGTACTTTAATAATTATTGGCTACCTAGTATTCTATCCACACAACATATTTGAAGATAGCAAGCTATGGTTTTGTGCAGTCGATAACAAAACACTGAAGAATTTTTCAAGCAGGAAATGAAATACGTATCTGTCGATATAAAAAAATCATCATAGTGGAAGCAAATGAAAGAAAGAAATCTTAAATTGAATTTCCGTAATGTGCATGAGCTAGATTCACATACAACGTTTGTTACACAAACAAACGGACATAAAACTCGGAAGTTTTTCATCTAATACTGATTTGCCGATCAAATTATGTAAATAGACACAACTTCGGTTTTTCAACAATTCACTCGTATTTTTGATCGTATGATTTCAATTTACCATCAACATCTTTGCAATATGTTTCAAAAATTCTAAATAATTCAAAGAAAATTCACATGTTAATTGTATGACCTATGGTCGAAGGCTCTAGCCAAAATTATGCCACCAGACGGTTTGCTTATTTTGGTTATTATGCCAAGTTGTCAAAAACAACAATAGGTAATTGTGCACAATCTATTATTTAATCACAAACAAATTTTCCTAATCTAAGCTCTGGTGATGAATGCTTTTTCAGCCCATGAAAGGATGGTGCATTATTTATTATAAAACGTTTAGCTGCTTCAAATGAAAATCGTAAGCTGTATTTTAGCAACGAGTGCATCAAATATTATATTGTCCAAGAAAGTTTATTTTTATCGTGTCGCTGTACTAATGAAAAATGTGAATTAAATATGATGATGATGATGATGATGATGATGATACTACCATCTATTGTAGCAAGGCACCTGCCGATAGCACTGGCCATTTCTGACAAACGATTTGATCATGATAATATTATTGTTTATATTTCATCAAACTCCTGTATGAAGGGCCAAAAATGGGTGGGGTGGTTCCATAAGCAGAGACACTTATGCGAATCCACGGGATGAATAGAGAATCTCCTTCCAGAAGAAAGTTCGTACATACAATAATATAATCTAGCCCTCATTTCCCAGATTGACCCAATAGATGGGGAGAAGAGCCCGCCCTTTATCCACGAGATGTTAACAATAGGAAGTTGGCGATTCCACTCTTCCTATCCAAATCGCTTCAATCGGGTGCCCTGATGGTACTTTTATATAATCATATAGTTTCGATGTTATATATACAATGGAATATATATAATGGAATTCTCTCACCGAATTTCCACATGTTTGTCCTGGATCGGCGAGACCGTCTCTTCAATATCAGCATGCTTTATATAAGTAGCTGTCTTCAAGGATGGAAAAGCCAATTATTCGTCGAGGAATATCCTTGTTGAATTTATGTATGTTTCGTTTTGAATTGTAAATTTAGAATAAAGATCTTGAATCCTGAATTGATGAGATAAGAAGAATAAAAGCAGTATCAAAAATTATAACACTAGATTTTTGTGTACTCTGATTTTGCCCATCCAATTTGAAAAATATTGTAAGTTTTTAGAAATTATATGATGCATAAACGTGGTAAGAGCAAAACAATTGTATTATATTATAGATTAAGTAAGGATAAAATCATACACGCCCAGAAAACGAACTAATTGGATATTCTAAATTAATTAAGTAAAATAAAGTGATACTTAGGTGATATGTCCGACTTGGTTTGCTGCAATTTTTGCGTGATAAGATCCAGTTGCTGGTGCGTTTTTGTCCCCAACCGGTAAACTAGTCGATGGAGGACTTGGAACTGCTACCAGATTAATTTCCAGTGCTGTTAACGCCCTTTTTCGAGATGCTATCTGCTGCATTGCTGCTGGTGGAATGGCTAGATCCGAACTTACTGCTGATGTTGCTGGGGCTTGTCCATTTTGCGGAGAAGCTCGAGATGCAGTCGAACTATTGCCAGATTAGTTGAGACGACTACTGCACTACGCTTCGTGAGGGAAGCTAGCGTGTTTTCAAGGGGTAATAGTGTATTGCTTGGAGAATTCTTCAATTCCACACGGTTCTTGGCACTTTTTTACGTTATTCAGGTATCTAGGCACTTCACTGTCACACTGTATAATCTTTTGGTATCATTTTCTCTTTAATGAAAACTAGGAAAACTTGAAATCGAGAAAATATTGGAAATCTCGAAATCAAGGAAAATGACGCATAAAAAATCACTCCTGCTTTCAACCATGGCATACTACTTTCGATTCATGAAAATGTGAATTAAATATGAACGCTAAAATAGTGTGATTGTTATCCGTTCATCAAATGTGAGAAAATGGGTTAGTCCATTCAGAAAACAACTTTATTGGGCATAAGAAAAAGCTATTGTACAGCCTACCTGCATAAGCCTAGCTGTAAACTGATTCAAAGTGATTTTCCACGCAAGTTTATCAGTTGAAGTGAAGAACTGCAAGAATCTAGCATAATGCAATATATTTGATACACTTTTTAAAGAAGTCATAATTATTGATTAATTTGCATTGATTAATTTGCATAATGAACCAACGTTACTTCCAGGACTTACATTGTCTCCTATTATCCTATTCACATTTAATCATTTGTATGTATTTACTCTGAGTTTTAAATTAGATGTTGCCTCAAAGTACTTCAAATCTTAGTAGTTTCTCATAACCTGTTCAGATTAGGGGCTTTATTGCTTTATATCATATTTAAAGATGCGTGAATTTTGCATCAAGTTTATTTTTATCAAGCGATAAAGCTTTCAGTGAGAGTCTCGGTCTGAATTGGATATTAGCACTATGTCTACAGTTTATGTAATCATTTTTTCCTCTTAATCTTTATTTATTTGTTTTTTATTTCAAAGATTAGGTTCAACACACATGCAGTCAATCTTAAGTTAATTGTTTTTTTTTGTAAAAAAAAAATAAGAAGGGTATCGGCAAGCTATTGCGCTTTGGCACACCCCTCTCAACCCGCAATTACATCTCAAAGTTTAATTTTGACTGTAGCTGCATTCTACATTTTCGAGTGAGCACACACGAATAGGGAGGAACTTTGGCAAAATGACGTTTCTATCATTGATTTTTGTACCTGCGTTATTTTTGTAAACAAACGCTGCCAGCACTTGTCGCAGCGTAACATTAATGAGGTATCAGTCGAAAAGAGAAATGGCGTTGAATTTCATCACTATAAAATCACTAATCAGTTCTTACTTAATGCGGGAGATTCCACCTTATACTTCATTTTTATCATTACTATCCTCTAAAATACCCGCATTTTCCATGAATTTGATCCTGATTTTTTTCCTACATGTTATCGATTTCCAACTACCTACCATTCATCCATGAGCTCATGGTGAAAATGCCGATTTCATCGAAGTCATTTCATGGATTTCATCGAAGTAAAACAGTCCAGGCCTTATTCAAAAGTTTACAGCTGGTTTTCAATAAAATCTCTTCTAGTTAAATATCTATCTAGTGTGGCGAGTTTGGTGGCGGTCTTCCGATAACAGAATCAATACTGGACAAGCGCACTGATATATACAATCATATATTTGTGAAAATTATTTTACATATATTGAAGTAGATTTAATATAAATTGTTTTAAAATAATAAGAAATAAATAATCAATATCAAAACAACAATAAATAAACCTCCAGCGTCTAGTAGTAGTAAATATTAAATGCGTTTTGGCATCGGTGGTGGTGGTGGCTTCTTAACAAAATATCCGGGTTCGCCCATGTAAGGCCCAGGCTTGCTCATGTGAACTGTCCGCAATGTGGGCACATTGATTACTCGAAGATTTGGTTCAGCGCACATGTTACGACATCCTCTGACATCCAGTATACGTAATGCTTTGCAGTGGATTGCAATGTAGTCCAAGCTACAAAGAGATGAAAATGTGTATTCAGATAATAAAGCTAATATAAACCAATTGTGGTAACTTGAATTTAGGCTGTTTACAAACATACAGGCGTACATGATTTCGTACGCAAACACTTCGAATCCAAATTTATGCCAAAATAAAACAAATCAGAGTTATTTCATCTTTAAACGTAGAAATAACACAATATATGCTTTGGATAATAATGATCAATTGTGTTACTAAGAGATCTATAGTTTTTTATTGTCTATGTTCATTATAATAAACTCTAAACACTGCCCTGGAAATGCTCCTTTTTTATTATCTTTATTCTAACCATTTTAAAAAGCTCTCTTTAAATTAAAAAAAATATTTTTTTTCCTTCCTCATGATCATCTATTGTTACAAAACCAATTTATTTCCATCTCGCATGAAAATAAAATAGTTGTGTATATTACCGTAATTCTCGATGTAATAAAATACTATACCTGAAATCAGATAGTTGAAAGCAGCGCTCAAGAGACAATGTCTGTAATCTCCTCAAATGCATCGCAATTAATTCGATTGCTTTATCATTCACATTGTGGCATTCACTCAGATCCACTACTTCAAGGGATGGGCAATTCTGCACCAATGATTTTATGCCAACAGCCGATACTTGCTGACATTTTGCCAAGCTGATTTCTTTCAATTCCTTCAAATTGAAAGCATACATCAATGAAATATCTGATAGCTTATTGCACTGTGATAGTCGTAAGACTCGTAACCCTTTAAGGCGTTCGATTGAGTATCCTGTGCTAGCAACATCTCTGTGAAACTCTTTATGTTGACAGATTTCCATCATGGCTCTCTTACGCATGGCGTCATTAACAATTTCCTGTTCTGCTTTGCTTCTGAGTGAAATTTTCAGAGGCTCTTCTGGAATATTGCTTGTCAATGGACGATTTAAAATTGGTGATATTTGATCATTTTGTTCACTAGCAGAGCTACTGGATGCTACATTTTGGGTGAATGTTGTCTTATTGGATTCAAAATCTTGAACTTTCTGGAGCATTCCAACTCCAGTCATGGCACTATCAGAAATCTGAAATAATACTAAGAATATAAAACGTTTTTACAAGAATTGGAGATGTTACTTGCCTTATCACAACAGTCCAAGTTCAAATGTCTCAACCATATTAAGTTTTTGAATATTATTTGCAAGCATAAATCCGAAACTGAATGGAAACAATAGCTGAGATCGAGTACTCGCAGCGAAGGAAAGTTCTCCGCAATTTTCGTCACTGAGCTTTCGCACAAATTTAGTGCACTTACGTATAGTTCATGTAAAGTGGAATTAAATTTTGAGGCGATTCCTTTTATGACACCTTGCCCTGTCACAGATTCGCATTCAGAAATGTCCAACACTTGAAGTTTTTCCAAGCGAACTATCTCTATTATTCCGAGGTCCGTCAATGCCCGACATCGACGTACTTTTAGAGATACAAGATTCGGTAAATGTAGACAAATCTTGTGCAAACACGTGTCAGTAAAACGAACTGATTTAGAGAAATCCAAATGTTGAAGGGTAAATTTTGATTGCGCAAGGGCCGTTATTCCAGGGTTGGTTAACTGATCACAGGAATTCAAATCAAAACTTTCAAGGTTGAGTGAACTGAACCTAGCTAAAACTTCAAGTGCATCGCCATCAATTAGTGTAGAGCTAAAATTTAGTTTCTTCATTTTTTCAGCTTGTCGTTCTATAAATTGAGATATATAATGAAATGTTAACACGTTTTCTGAAGCGTCATCCGGACGACCTGGATAGAATTTTCGGTAGAGACCTTTGTGAAATGAAATTGAACAGCCGGATAGATTTAAATCTTCCAAATTTGGCATTAGGGAAACAATTCGCTTGAATAACGCATCAGATAAATAGCGATTATACCCCAAACTGAGCGTAGTCACGTTCTGTAACGTACATGCTAATATTTGATGGTCTGGGCCAGGTTCAAACAGTCTGCCTGACATAAGCAATTCTCGACATCCTTCCACCCTCAAAGTACGCAAATTGGGTACCATCATTAACATTATAATGAAGGTTTTCTCTCGAATATCACAAACTTTGATATTCAAATCCTGAATATGGTAGCCGAAACGGGTAAAAAATTGTTCAATTTCATTAAATTCCACTTGCGTAAAACAAATATTTTGAAATTGTCGGCAGCTTTTAAGCAATTCGGATACAGGGCTTGTTGTATCATTAAAATGCGACTTAAAAAAGCTGAGACAAACATCGCTGATGAAATGTTGATATTGCGTTGCTTCCAACCATCGTTTGCATGTAAGACCAACAGCGAATCTGTCTCCGGGATTCAGATATCCAAATATTTTGACCAAGATCTGCAAATCAGGAAAAGAAATTGAAAATATATAGTCTAGACAAAGATGATTCTGTATGATTTGTGACGTACTGCGTCTGATAGCTATAGATTAATCTTATCAGTGTGAATGTGCATGATTGCAGTACAATAATCCTTTCATTTACTCTAATTCACAGGTCACTGTCTTCCAAGGAACAATGGAAAATGAGATTGACGTTCGCAGGTCACGAGATCACTAATAAATAACTTTTTTCGGTTACTTACTTCCATTGGTAAATTGCTATATTTAGGTCCAAAATCATCTATGAAGTATTGCTCCATTTTATGTATTTGAATTGTTGATTTTTATTTTCTTATAGCTCAAATTAAGGGTTACGAGTTAAATATATATGTATAGCAAGAATTATGTTCACGGAATGCGGAAAACTCAAAAGTCCGGTTCAAATGTTGTGATTATCGATTCACGACTATTGTATTTATCACAACAGAAATTTTAGTGATGACAGCTGAGGCTCTCAACACTACGATATACTCTTAACGCTCATGTTTGAGCAGTATACACATTTAGGTACGCACAAGCAGAACACGGTGTGTTTGGCCAAAGCAGCTGACTATGAATAAAAAGTATCTTCAAAACATCCACGTGATGCTAGAGCAAGTTTAGCAAGTTCTATAGAAGTTCATTTTTTCATACATTTTTGAGAAAGGGTCAAATAGGTTTCATTTCAGATTTGTATACAGATTTCACTGGAAACACCGACACAAATTGTTTTTTTTTTCTAGATACTCCGATAGTCTGATAAAACTGTCTGTTCAACCATGCAATAAAACATAGGATTTTAAAAAATGCGTTCTTTTTTTTAATAAATCAGACATCTCGATTTTTAGGAAAATATTATTTTCCTACAGAGACACCGTGAATTGCATTTCCTCGTGTCGTAATGTAGCTGTGGTGGTTTCAGTCGAGTTGCAAAGGGAGGAATCAAAACAAAACAAATATAGGAAGCAGAGACGATATTACTAAAGAGCTCAGCTAAAGAGATACGCGTAGAAAATGAAAGAGATTCTCGCTTCACCGCCAGCTGAAAAGTCAACGATATGTGTGAAAGAAGCTGTAAACTGCAATCCTGATAATATTAATTTACCTGCCTTAAAAGAGACTTGTAGGTTTTTAAGAGGTTTGTGTTACTATTGTACTGCCCATGAGCACATATTTGAAACATTTGCATTTCTGTTGATTTTGTAAATCGTCCCTGTAAATTGAATTCTCAATAGTGGACCCGCAAATTTAGCGGAATTTTCCACTGGTTGCCAGAAGGCGAAAACATTCCTAGCATATTAAATTTGCGTAGTATCTAAGAACAAGCTCTGCATCTCTCCTGTACTGCCTAGATTCGCACAAGGGTCTAATGTCGATTATTAACGTCCTCTTTGAGAAAAACAAATAAAGTAATAACGAAGCATATTATTAGAAATTTGAAAATTAAATCCCGTTTGTATTGTTCAACTTAAAATTTATTCGCTTAACCCTTTCCCGCCCACAACTTTTTTCAAAGATTCCAATAGGAAGGAATTATCTTTGAGAAAAATGCTAAAACAAAAATTTTGGCATAGTTAAAATTAGTGGAAAACAAAAAAAAGTTTTTGGTTGTAAATCAATAGTTAATTAATTGTTTTAAATAGCTTAACTATTTGTATTGTATTCCAAATAGATTATATTAAGGTCACTCCTGACAGAATCCAAGTTTCAAAGTGCTCGCGTTTTCGGGAGCACACCACTCGATACGGAAGCAACGCACAACTGTCATTTTTATTTTTCACGCATGCTGCGACGCAGCAAAGCTGAATCAACAAAAATGACAGTTGTCCGCCGCCTCCGTATCGAGTGGTGTGCCCCCGAAAACGCGAGCACTTTGAAACTTGGATTCTGTCAGGAGTGACCTTAATGGAATCATAAAGATGTGCCAAAAATTGCTTTTTGTTGTTGGAACAATTCGATGAAGGTTAGAAGGTGTAAAATTTGATGGTGCTCTACACTGCCCATGATCGCATACATATTTGTAACATTTGCATTTTGATTGATTTTGTAAATCGTTTGTCAATCCTCCTCATTTCCAGCTTACCACAGATAAGAAAGGTAGTAAAGCCTATTTCACTGTTCTGGGATTAGGTGTAGTAAATTGAGATTTTTGAACGATTCACAGACTTTTTACAAAATGAACAAAAAGGCGCGTGTTACAAATATGCGATCATGGGCAGTACAGACACCATAGGCGGTAGATGGTTAACTGTCACATTCCAGTTGCTGATACTCTTTTACACTAAAATTAAACAAAATTATGCTCTATTCAATAGTTCCATTCAATAGTTCAATAGTTCATACAAATTAAAAATATTATGTCAAATTTTCAGAAAGATTGCAGATTTTATCAATTTATTATATTTTTTAAATTTCATTATATAAAACGGTTTTGAAAAATTCAACGGTAAATTACTCAAGTTGGAGAAATCTGACATAGGACTCTATGCAAAAAGGGCAGTGTACGAAAACACAAAAAAACACTCAAACACACGACGCTATTCATTGGAATCGACATTTGAAAGTCCGAGTGAATTTGTCCTATAGTAGAGCTCCGGGAGGTACTATGAAAATGCTTTCCTACAGACAGTCGACACTCCATTTAATTTTCATACTCCGTTATAAGATTAAAAAAATCAACGTAGAAGCATCCCTTCTACCAGTCACAAGCTCATACAATTATGAAGGATTTTCTGTGTAAATTTCGAAGAATATTTTCCTGTAGAAATTTGGAACAATTTCCCGTGAAAATTTTGAAGAGATTCTCATGTAAAATCCGAATAATTTTCCGCTGAAATTACAAACAATTTTCATTAGGAAATCCAAAGAGCTCCTCTTGGTAATTTCAAAGAATTCTCAAAACTTTAAAGTAGTTCCGTGGAAAATGTGAAAATAATTTTCAAATGAATATTCTGGAAAAACTTATAGAATTTTCTGGTTAAGTTGATCAGATTTTTCCGGCAAAATTAAAAATATTCTTCCGTTAATGTCTTGAAAATAACCAAAATGGGCTGCAACCGAACGACACTTTTGGCTGAAGGTCATTTCGGCAAAAGGGAAAATTCGGCCAACCGCTTTTTTTCAGCCAACTGTTCGATCAAATGATAAGACCAAATAGCTTTAAACTAGATACCCAAGTAACATTTTAGGTTTAATTCCGCTCCAGGAATGGGTTTCAAGATAAAACAATAAGATCTAAGAATAAAACCCACTATTACATGACAACCTTGTGATGACCACTATAAGACTAAGATAAGGCCAAGTGGGCCGCTTTAGATAACCACTATACTGCCCCCATTCGCATAAGCGTCCCATGTCAGTTTTCTTCAACTTGAAAAAAAAAAATTAAGCTCGTACCGTCGTTCGGGGTGGCATTGGGCCTAGGGGGTAAGATTGGGCCAAAAACGAAAAATGTTTCAACTACTAATATCTCAGAAACTGTTACGAATTTTGATGAAAACTTCAGACGGTTCGAAATTATATTAAAATTCACGTCTAGGAAATCACAAAACAAATTCCAAGAACTAATTGTGCTCGTACGATAATGCTTGGAATTTGAATGTAAAAATATTGCGGGAATGAACCCGTATTAAAATAGTGTCAGTAATGCCCAACAAATCTATTACATAACTAGTTTTTAGATCGATAGATACCTGGTTATCATGTTACGATAATCTGGGCCAAGCTTTCAGTTGATTTGCCTTACATAGTTGGTAAGAGCCGTAATGTAGGCATTTATTTTGAATGAACGATTGAATCGTTTCATCGTCACCGCTGAACTATTTCATTTGGCCCAATGTCACCCCCTGTGCGGGGTGAGAATGGGCCAATTTTGAACAACATATAACTTTGAAGAATTTCCATAATTCATTATTTTTTCCCCACACAGCGGTAAATTTATTATTCAAGCTTGTACCAAACTAATTAAAACTTAATTCCAATGTTAATTACTAGAGGTTTGTAACATTTACTTGGAGCATACCACATTTTGGCCCAATGACACCCCCGTTGGCGGTACCTATAGTTATGTGATAAGCAATCTTATTTTCTTAGTTAATCCATAGTTTTTGTTTCGAAATTTTGTTAAATATTGTTGAAAACCCAAATAATTCCACTAGCGGTGATGATGTTTTGCTCGAAACAATCGATGCACATCGTTTCAGCGTAAGAGATTCCTATAACTATAATTGCCTACCTTAAGGCGTTTGCATACGCTTTCTCTATAGATAAATCGATTGATCAAAGTCAATCGATTGATCAAAATCAAAAAACTCGACAAAAAATATTTTTAAAATAAGTTGAGATCAAGAACAACAACCTTATACGTTCTACATGTAGCAGTACTCGTTTTAAAAATATGGAAAAAGCTATAATTTCATTTACGGGAGAAATATTTACAAAACAATAAAAAAAAGATCAATGTTCTCCCGGATTACGTTACCTACAATCTTTCTGACATTTTGCATAATATTCTTTATCTATATACATTGTTATGGAAATATTAAACAAACCATAATTATATTTATTATTTGTGCAAAACTGTATCAAAATCTGGAATGTGACTGTTATGTGAATAAATAGCACGATGGGACAATACAAGCGGATTTTGATTTACAAATTTCTAGAACAAAGCCTATTGTTTTATCAGTTAACTAGTCGACCCGGCAGACGTTGTCCTGCGTAGTAGGCGAAAATGCGCGTTGAGAAGTGCCTATGCGAAATTTCCATACAAATCTTAATTTTAGTATTTCATGATTTACTCAACTTAACTAATGATTTTCCACAGAGGCAATATCATATAAACCCGTCGGAAACTATAACGAATGTATAACTACTGAAGGAAAGAATAAAATCCATCCAGCCGTTTTCGAGTTATGCGGATACGAACACAGACCATTTAATTTATATTACATAGAAGATATAAGATGAGGTCAATTTTTGCTCTTATGCGAATCGCTGCAGTATAAACTTATTATAAGAGTATTTAGAAATCTTTTTTAAACCACTCGCAAAAAAGAGAATTTGTCTGCGGCAGCTGTCAAAAATGTTGCTTGAAAAAAAGAAACAAAACTTTGCTGAAAAATAATAACAAAATAAATTGTTGATGGCGATCATGATGACTATACAATAAATTTTCTTTCAGGATTGTTTTTTCAATTCACTTCTATCCGCGCGTTCAATTTCACGGTGAATGATAGTGAAAAAATAATAATGAACACCACGCGCTTTCAAAATAATGTAGTTCTGGGCATTTTATTTGAAATAATTATAACAACACAGCAAATAATTTTGAAAATTCAACAACGTGTAAAATTGCAGCTTATCCCATCAAACGAATTAACATTCGATATTATATTTAATTTGATTGAATTTTACAAGCAAGCACCGTTTACATTTATTTCGATTTAAAGGATAGTGGGGTCATGTTACGTTTATTTGCATGCTCCAAATATGTGCATGAAAATACATTTAAAATCACAACATATTTTTATCTGTGAACAATATCGTAAATCTCAATTGAGTCAATTGATTTTTCACCCCAATATATTTGTAATAATCACAAAAAAAAAAGTTTTACGCGGTGGAAACATGAATTTCAGGGATAAATTGCATTGACTTAAAATGCTTCTCCATTGCCTTCACAAATTTCGATCAGGACAATGTTGCTCTGATTAAACACCATCATAAGCTCTTTGCAATGAAAATATCCTTATTGGTTTAATTCATTTGACCACATTACGACCAAAAATTGTAGCTTTTACCGAGCTTTGAAAATAGGGTTTATCACGTTCTCTATCACTACCGTATTGCTTCCCGTAAGATCAATAGGCGTTCGACGTTTGAAGCTTTTAAGCACACTTATGAGAGGTTTATTGATGGCAATAAATTTGACAATCAAACTGAGCAACTAGCTATGGCGATTGCTATTATAAATCCGCTAGGAGATTTAAATCCAAGAAGCATGGAAATTGTTACTTTGATAGTCTTTTACCAAATCGTCTATTCGGTCAAGCGACATATTCGACCAAACAACTACCAGCCTTGTTATCTTCGGCCAAATGGCTTTCTGCCGAACGATACTTTTCCTTAGCTTAGCTTGATTCACTGTACCCATCGTAGTTGCTAGTCGTGATTGGCCGAGAAACAACAAATAATGCACAGATCACCAATTGAATAGTTTTCTCGGGACTAGAAAGCTATTCTCGCTGTACATGCTTCGGATTTTCTTTAATTCAAGACCAATAACGATGCCGGCCCCGTCCTCACAATCATTTGGGATAAGATATCGGGGGCCCCTCCTTAGCCGTGCGGTAAGACGCGCGGCTACAAAGCAAGACCATGCTGAGGGTGGCTGGGTTCGATTCCCGGTGCCGGTCTAGACAATTTTCGGATTGGAAATTGTCTCGACTTCCCTGGGCATAAAAGTATCATCGTGTTAGCCTCATGATATACGAATGCAAAAATGGTAACTTGGCTTAGAAACCTCGCAGTTAATAACTGTGGAAGTGCTTGATGAACACTAAGCTGCGAGGCGGCTCTGTCCCAGTGTGGGGATGTAATGCCAATAAGAAGAAGAAGAAAGATGCCGGCCCCGTCCTCACAATCATTTGGGATAAGGGGAGGAAAATTAGTTCGACACTTATTGCTACAATAAACCGAGGAATCCTCTGCATCTCCATGAGCGCACTGGAAAGGAATAGTATGTTAGTTAGGAAGGAAGTATATTGGAAATCGTCTTGGTAAGCGACTAATTATTTCTTTTGAACGACGCCATATTCATGATGATACGAAAACGGAAAAGCAACACGTCTCTTACGTATTTTCCTGAAGACTGATTCGATATCTTAACTACTTCGCGACGACTAAAACACGCATATGCACACACAACGCTTGCTCGATGGCTACTCCGATAAAACACTGAACTGATTAACTTTATTACCGGCCGCGAAATGAGGAACACAATATTTCAGAAGATTGCGCGATTGTTCTGCTGTCCGAAACAAAAGAAAACACGCACTGAACTGATTAACTGCATTACCGGTCGCGCAGTCCCTCTGCCGAACGATACTTTTCCGTACAAAAATTCATCGAGAAATTCTTTGGATTTCAACGGGAAATCCTTCGCATTTTCCGCACGAGTTTTTTTTCTTATTTTTTACTAAAAGTTTTTTTAAATTCAACAAGAAATGTACGGAGTTTTCAAGAAAATCATTGGTTCATTTCATTTATTTAGTTAACATCTAAACAGATAACACTGAATCAACAATTTGACGCCACAATGCACGGTTCGAGGCCGCATCTCTCCATCCTCGGATACGCCCCACGCTCGCCAAGTCGTTTTGCACCTGGTCTGCCCATCTCGCTCGCTGCGCTCCACGCCGTCTCGTACCTGCCGGATCGGAAGCGAACACCATCTTTGCAGGGTTGCTGTCCGGCATTCTTGTAACATGTCCTGCCCATCGTACCCTTCCGGCTTTAGCTACCTTCTGGATACTGGGTTCGCCGTAGAGTTGGGCGAGCTCATGGTTCATTCTTCGCCGCCACACACCGCCTTCTTGCACACCGCCAAAGATGGTCCTAAGAACCCGTCTCTCGAATACTCCGAGTGCTTGCAAGTCCTCCTCGAGCATTGTCCATGTTTCATGTCCAGGGCTGTTACAAACTAGTCGAATTCCAATCCGCGAAATCCGCGACTAGCAAATTGAAATCCGCGACTGTAGAAACAAATCCGCGACCAACAAAAATATAGTTTCTTTCTTCAAAACACGTTTTATAAATGCGAAATTTCAATATTTTTGCTTTGCTTCGGCATATTCGTCGATAGAAAAGAAAATGAAAGAACATTCGCTAATTTATGTAATACCCAAAACTGCATAGTAACCGTTTCAACCATATCACGAGCCACAGAAAAGTGCAGTGTGCAGTGTTGAACTATGCCCGAAAGATATTCATTTTTTAATGTTTTCGGGAAACCCTCCATTCTAATCGATGTTGTATAGATACATTTAGTTATAAGTTGGTTGGGCAGATGGCAGTGTGTTGTCATAGGTAAATACCAGTTAGATCAAGGGTTATATTTGAATTATACTTTTTAGTACGCTAGTTTTTTTTTCTAATATCTACCATCGTTTTACAAGGGCATGGACGCACCAATAATCCGTCCGGCTATTTATTGATCAGTCATTGGATTTTGCACTTCCATCAATCCGCCAGTTAGGAAATAAATAAGACAATTTCTTCAAAAGCAAGCGACATAGCTCTGCAGAGGCCCCAACAAAACTTTTTTCTGATTTAAAAGCACTCAGGCGAAATGATACCAGAGGCGGACAGGAACGGTTCTAAGACCTACGATTTTTTAAAAACTTGGATAATGTTCACGATTTGAAAAATGATGTCATTACCACTACGTATGAGATAATGGATGGGGATTGCTAATTTTATATAACACGGCAGACTCGACACGTTGTTCATTTGCCGGAAGAGCATCATGCAAAGATAACATGCACTAGAGATACCATAAGAGACCGTAGGTAGGCTTCATAGTAGGTCGCGTACAGGATGGTGTTTTGCAATTGAAGTAGACCTGAGGGTACTAAACTTCAGTGCGCTTTTTAGCAGTTGGCCCAGGATTAACTGAGTACGTAAGAGTTAATGATAGTGTTGAACTTAATTTTAAAATTAAAAAACACTTTAATAAAGAATTTAAAAAAAAAAAAATAAGAGTTAATGAATCTATATCGGAATCGGAGTGAAGCTTAGTAAGCGGAAATAGTTAGATTCTGCCCCCACATGTGCAAACTAGTTCGTAAGTGAGTAGTCTCCCAAACGGAGGAGGGACTTGCCAGGATCTAGCGATTAGCCATTATTAGCCATCTATAGTGAGCATTACAACGCCGTATGTGCTATCCATCGTAGGAGTCTTTGTTCCAACTAAGTATTCACGAATAAACTCTCAATGGATATAAGAACAGCGATGAATTTTGAAGCACAGGTAATGGAACACAAACACATTGAACTGAAAAAAAAACTAGCCTACACAAAGTTATTGGAATACATAATAAAACAAAGGACGAATATCGAATGGTCTGAATGATGACTGCAATAGTGGGAGTCATTAAGCATGGTACAAAACTGGATGCAACTGATGGTCGAGCAATGAAAAAAAACCTAAATCTATCGTTCCACCGACGATATTCGGATTTCTGAATATCGCCCCAACCATTGACATGCGATCTGATCCTTTCTCAACAAAAAGAGAGGTCGAACAATCCACAAGAACTTTCTGTTTGACAGCTGATATTGCCGAGGATCACCAAAGCGTGGCATTCCCAACCTAGACCTCAATCCTTCAGCAGCAAGCGACCCTCGAGGATGCAGATGAACCAGGTTCCCACCACTCTAGGATAAGGAGTCATGCAAAGCGGCAGGAACCCCAGGATTCTAGTCCTCAGGGAGAAGCCGGAACCGCGGGAACCCTATCATGCCATTTTTTTTTGTCTATTTTATTAGTGTTTTTGTGTTTTTTTCTCTAATAAATTTTATCCTTACAATAATTTTAATGTGACAATTTTAATTCAAAATAACTGGCGAAGCCCTTGGTTGGCCCCAAGGTTGGCTCGCGAAAGGAATCCTTCTGATTCCTTTCCTCATTGGTGTTGAACCGAATATTATAAATCAAAAACACATAAATAAAGACAGCTTCGATCAGCTATCAGTTCCGTCCCGTCAGTTGCATGTGTGAGTATTAATGCGTTTGATCCAACTTCATCGTCGACCCCCTATGCAGCGCAAGTAATCATAATTGTAATTCCGAAATTAGTGGCACAAAAGTTCTAGGCAATAAAATAAATAATTCTGGGCATTTCAGTAATCTATAAATGCAATTCGACAGACTTTCTATTAGTCCACTTAAACCAACATCCATACAACTATTGAAAGGTTATTCGAATACCATGTGTTTGGATCTTTGACGGATTGCTTATTCTGCAAACGCCCAAATAATCGACATGTTGAATTTATCCTAAAATTAAATTGGGAAAATCGCGATTTTCGCGAGAGTGTAGTTATAAATCCGCGATTTTCGCGACAATGTTTGAAGGAACCGCGATTTTCGCGACTGGAAGGGTAAATCCGTGACAAATCCGCGAAATTCGCGAAAAACGCGAAAATCGCGAAATCCGCGACTGTTGTAACAGCCCTGCATGTCCGTAGAGGACAACCGGGCTTATAAGCGTCTTGTACATGACACATTTGGTGCGGGGACGAATCTTTTTCGACCGCAGTTTCTTCTGGAGCCCGTAGTAGGCCCGACTTCCACAGATGATGCGCCTTCGTATTTCACGACTAACGTTGTTGTCAGCCGTTAGCAAGGATCCGAGGTAGACGAATTCCTCGACCACCTCGAAGGTATCCCCGTCTATCGTAACACTGCTTCCCAGGCGGGCCCTGTCGCGCTCGGTTCCGCCCACAAGCATGTACTTTGTCTTTGACGCATTCACCACCAGTCCAACTTTTGTTGCTTCACGTTTCAGGCGGGTGTACAGTTCTGCCACCTTTGCAAATGTTCGGCCGACAATGCCCATGTCATCCGCGAAGCAAATAAATTGACTGGATCTGTTGAAAATCGTACCCCGGCTGTTACACCCGGCTCTCCGCATGACACCTTCTAGCGCAATGTTGAACAACAGGCACGAAAGTCCATCACCTTGTCTTAGTCCCCGGCGCGATTCGAACGAACTGGAGTGTTCGCCCGAAATCTTCACACAGTTTTGCACACCATCCACCGTTGCTTTGATCAGTCTGGTAAGCTTCCCAGGGAAGCTGTTCTCGTCCATAATTTTCTATAGCTCTACGCGGTCTATACTGTCGTATGCCGCCTTGAAATCAACGAACAGATGGTGCGTTGGGACCTGGTATTCACGGCATTTTTGAAGGATTTGCCGTACAGTAAAGATCTGGTCCGTTGTCGAGCGGCCGTCAACGAAGCCGGCTTGATAACTTCCCACGAACTCGTTCACTAATGGTGACATACGACGGAAGATGATCTGGGATATCACTTTGTAGGCGGCATTAAGGATGGTGAACGCTCGAAAGTTCTCACACTCCAGTTTGTCGCCTTTCTTGTAGATGGGACATATGACCCCTTCCTTCCAATCCTCCGGTAGCTGTTCAGTTTCTCAGATTCTGACTATCAGTTTGTGCAGGCTAGTGACCAGCTTTTCCGGGCCCATCTTGATTAACTCAGCTCCGATACCATGCTTACCAACTGCTTTATTGGTCTTTAGCTGTTGGATGGCATCCTTAACTTCCCTCAAGGTGGGGGCTGGTTGTTCTAAGTGGCTGTTCGGCCACATTGAGAGTTGTCGTAAAGTCAATGTCAACTTCTCTCCCCGAACAGCCAAGATAGCTGTGTGGTGTCGGCAGCCAGTTATCTGGCTAAGAATAACGCTACGGATTGCCTGTTCCGGTGGTAGAAGTCCACCATACAGGTGACCCCAAATTCTTGGTGTGATGCGGCTTTATGCTTACCGTGCCTACGAATGAATGGTTAGGGGGGTCTAAAAAGCACCAGGGCACCCTTCACAGTATCTAGCCCTTACTGCCCTAACCGGAGCTATGGCGTAGTTGACTTTTTGCTTCTCCGAAATAATCGGCTACTCTTATTCAATCTCAACTTGAGGTTAAATAAGGGTGAGATTATGAGCATGTTTTTATTTAGTTTTTCAACAAATTGTCACCTATATGGATTCGCTTTATGCGTTATACACATTGTACTCTGTGTTTCGTCTTTGACTTTCTTGATAAGATACCAATTCGGTTTCATCGTTGCTGTTCATATTAATCTTATTATCTTAATTTGCAATGGCTTCAGTTAAGATAGCTCAGATCAATCTTCAGCATAAAAGAACAGCAACGATTAATCTTTGTAGACTTATGCAAAATGGCAAATCCCAAGTGGCTTTGGTGCAGGAACCCTATTTTCGCAAGGGTAGCTTCTACCTAGGTAACCTAGTGAACCCGGTTTATGCTGCTTTCAGTAAAGAAATGGCAAACTCTCGATCAATGCCGCGTGCATGTGTGCTTGTTAACAATGCTATTGTTGCTACACTTATCTCTGAACTAACAACCAGAGATGTATGGGCTGTCACAATTGATGCAACTGGCGGAACCCCCGTCAGGAAATACGTCTTTTGTTCGGTTTATTTACCACATGATGAACCATCCCCTACGGATGCTTTCAAACGAGTTGTCATATATTGCACTTCAAAAGGCCTTCCGCTAATTGTCGGCAGTGATGCTAATGCTCATCACATCATCTGAGGTAGCTCGGATATTAATCTGACAGGCTCCAGCTTGATGGAATACTTAAGTAGTACCGAACTTAGTTTACTTAACATAGGCAATCGCCCAACCTTTATGGTATCTAATAGAGCAGAGGTGTTAGACATAACCCTTTGCTCCAATAGAATCAGTCACGAGTTGACGAATTGGCATGTGTCAGGTGAGGAATCGATATCTGCCCATCGCTACATCTACTTTGATCATTTGAATGTTACTTCGCAGACCTTGCGTTTTAGAAATCCTCGTTCAACAAACTGGGATCTTTACACAGAGTTGCTCTCTACCAAATTTCATGGATATCTACCTTCTATAGAAACTCCTACCGACTTAGATGATGCAGTTGATACTACAACGTTGCACATCGTGGAAGCTTTCGAAGAAGCTTGCCCTTTACGTTCTGTAAAAACCTCAAGAGGAACCCCATGGTGGAATTCCGATTTGGCTAAGCTAAGGAAACAGGCAAGAAGGAGTTGGAACAGACGCCATTCAGCAGGGACGGATTCTTTCAAGTTGGCTCGCAAAGCTTACAAGAAGGCTCTACGATCTGCTGAACGATCCGGCTGGAAAAACCTTTGTGCAAATGTTTCCAATTTGAGTGAAGCCAGTCGATTGAATAAAATTCTTGCGAGATCCAAGGATTTCCAAGTTTGCGAAATTCGCAAGCCAAATGGCGACTACACTTCTTCTGATGAAGAATCGTTAGAGCACTTATTTGATACGCACTTCCCTGGATGTGTCGATATAACATCTTCGGATGATCCTGATGTCTTTTCATGTAGCTATGGGTCTTGGGCTCAAGCACGTAGAATCATAACTACTGAATCGAGAAAAATATATTTAGCTCTTTTAGTGGAATGTATTCAACCGTCTAAGACGAATTAAGTACTGTCCATTTAATTCCACCAGTTAATTTTCGTTATCTTTGCAGATACGTATTTCGACCACAACTGTGTGGTCGTCTTCAGTGTCTTGTACTTGACTCGACTTGAAGAAAACAATCGCAACTTACACTATTTATACTACGCTAGGTACCTAATCTAATCTTATTTGCCTACTTTATTTACCTATACAGTAAATTACTTTATTGTTTAGGTAGAAACTTGAAGAGCCAAGAGCTGCCATTTCCCTGATCCTTATTCAACAGCGCTGTTTGTACCTGTCGGTGGATTTCCAAACTCTCAGCTACATCGAATTTCCATGGGGAAGAGACATTTCTTAAGATTTTAATATTTGATGCCGTAATTGGGTGATTTTCCTTATACACATGCTCTGCTACCTTAGATCTAAATTCGTAATGTAATCCCTTATCGTTTTCTCTTTTCGCCTTACTCACTTCCGCCATATGTTCCTTGAACCTTATATCTAATGATCTTTTGTTTGGCCTACATAGATTTTTTCACATTGGGAACAACTTATCTTATAAACGCCTGCCTTATTCAACATTTCTACTTTATCCTTCGTTGAACCCAATAGAGACTTGAGTTGGTTGCTTCTACTGGAGAATACTAGATCGATGCCGAATTTCCTTAGTCGAGGGCGTAGCTGGTTGGTGATGTGTTTATCATATGGGACCGAAACTCTTTTCAGCGGCTCCTCTATCGGTGTCAGCGTTGTATGTCCATTTCGTCGTAGGGTCCTTTCCTTCTTGTTGATGATCGCTCGTATAGTCCTCTCCTGGTATCCGTTGATCTTCGCTGTTTCCAAGATGTATTGTAGTTCCTTCGTTTTTCCTTCTTCGCTCAGGGGTATCGTCTGCATCCTGTGGATCATGTGATGAAATGCTGCCATTTTATGTTGGTACGAATGGTTCGATGTAGATGGGATGACTCTCATGGTGTTCGTGGGCTTCCTGTAGATTTCGAGGCTCAATGTTATATTTGCTTCCCTGATGACGATTGTTTTCTACAAGTCGGGTCAAGTACGAGACACTGAAGACGACCACACAGTTGTGGTCGAAATACGTATCTGCAAAGATAACGAAAATTAACTGGTGGAATTAAATGGACAGTACTTAATTCGTCTTAGACGGTTTACTGAATCGATTCAATAGGCACTTAACAGTTTTGCTCCTACAAATCTCCAGGGAGGATGGGATTTATCACGTTCTACTTCAGAGAGGTTTTGAGCATATCAAACATGTGTTGAAAAAGCTTTTAGTATGCAGTTTTGCTACTGGGTATATTCCCATATCCTGGCGGGATGTCACTGTAAAGTTTATCCCAAAAGGAGGACGTGCTTCGTATGAAGAAGCAAAGATTTTTAGACCCATCAGTCTGACCTCATTTCTTCTGAAATGCTTAGAACGTATTATCGATCATCACATTCGTGATGACTGTTTGGCAAACATGCCTCTTCATGTTAATCAACATGCTTACCAATCTGGAAAGTCCACCGTGACTCTTCTACACAAGGTTGTGTACGATATCGAGAAAGCATTCGCTCAAAAGCAATCGTGCTTGGGTGCTTTCTTAGATATTGAAGGTGCTTTCGATAACGTGTCTTTCGATGCAATATTGGAAGCCGCACGTTGTCATGGGCTACCTAATATTATTACCAAATGGATTCACCAGATGCTTAAAAACTGACATCTCTACTCGACATTACGTCAAGCAGCGATTAGGAAATTAAGTGTCTGCGGATGCCCTCAAGGGGGAGTATTATCTCCACTTTTGTGGAATCTCGTTGCAGATACGCTATTGAGGTTACTCAATAACGGCGGTTTTCCTACCTATGGATTTGCCGACGACTATCTTACATTGATAGTGGGTTTGTGCATTACTACCTTATTCGACCTGATGCAAAATACTCTTCAGGTAGTTGAAAGTTGGTGTCGCCAATATGGCCTTTCGGTCAATCCGAATAAAACATCTATTGTTCTTTTCACGGAAAAACGTAATCGTAATGGTATTCGTCCATTACATCTTTTTGGTTCTGAAATCAATGTAGGGTTACTGCTCCTGGACTTCATCTCATAGCTCCGATATTGGTCTCACGAAAAACAAAGCAATGAAAAGGTAATTTGTTTGTTTATTATTTTTGTGATTTTTTTCAGCAGTGAGCATGCATGTTAGCAAAAAGAAGCGACGAAATTGGTGCGGAATTTCTTTGTTTCACAATGAGATGAATATATGTACAGTGAGATTGAAAACGGAACAGTTCCCCTAACTGATCAAGTAATGTACGTGGGTATAATTTTGGATTCAAAGCTTTCCTGGACTCCTAACATTGAGTTCAGAATCAAAAAGGCGTGTATGGCTTTCGGCCAATGCCGACGAACCTTTGGTAAAACTTGGGGTCTTAAACCCAAATATATCAAATGGATTTACATAACAGTTGTACGACCAATTTTGGCTTATGGATGTCTTGTGTGGTGGCAAAAGGAGGAAGTGAGGACAATTCAGTCTAAATTAGGCCATCTTCAAAGGATGTGCCTAATGGCAATGACTGGTGCGTTCTCTTCAACTCCCACGGCTGCTCTCGAAGTTCTCTTCGACGTGGCCCCACTACACATACATCTCAAACAAGAAGCATTTTCTTGTACTTACCGACTATGGGTACTCGCTTTTATGGAAGAGAATCCTGTAAACCGCAGTTCTACACACACTTCGTTGTTACCGCTTATGGTTAATTGGGACAAAATTTTCCTTGCTCCAAGTGATCTCACACACGTTAGTAGTTTTCCTTATAGGACATTTTCAACACAATTCCCCTCGCGGGATGAGTGGACATCTGGCTATTTGGAGAGAAGTATGTGGGACAGCATTGTTTGTTACACTGACGGCTCCCTCCTCGAAGGTAGAGCAGGTGCAGGAGTCTATTCGCGTGAGCTGAGATTGGAACAGTCACACTCACTGGGTACACACTGCACTGTCTTTCAAGCGGAAATATTTGCCATCATGTGTGGAGTGCAATCTGCACTGCAGCAACGCATTATGGGCAAAGTAATATACTTCTGTTCAGATAGCCAAGCAGCTATTAAAGCTCTCGCCTCGGCCAACTCAAGGTCGAAGTTAGTAATCGCATGTCGAACTCAAATTGAGGAACTGAATTCAGTTAATACTTTACACCTTATATGGGTACCTGGCCATTCTTCCATAGCTGGAAACGAATTGGCTGATGAGTTAGCTCGTAATGGAGCATCGCATGACTTTATTGGTCCTGAGCCAGCTATTCCAATATCCAAGTGTTGGGTGAAGCTTTTGATCAACTCTTGGGCTGTCACTCAGCACAAATGGCATTGGAGTAGTCTGGATTCATGTCATCAAACAAAATTGTACATCCGGGAGCCATCTCCGGTAGTAGCAAGCTATCTAGCTAATCTGTCTAAACAGAATTGCAGTGTCTTAGTCAAGGCCTTGACAGGTCACTGCCGACTGAACTATCACATGGCAAATATTCAACGCGTTGAATCATCTGTTTGTGATAGTTGTGAATCCGATTATGGAACTTCTTATCATCTAATATGTAACTGCCCAGTCTATGCACAATTGCGCTTCCAAATATTTGGTAAACACTTACTTAGTGAAATTGACTTCAGAAACCTGAACCTTCAGAGTATTTTGTTGTTCATAACCCGTTGTGGTAAGGAGCTATAAGCTCTTGTTCGTTTATGCGTTGTATGCCCTCTTCAAGGGCCCTTTTCCAAACATTTCCTTTGTTCTCCCATCCACATTCCTTTCCTTTTTGTTCACTTCCTTTTCCGTCAGGTGTGTGACAGGGCCGGATTTATGGGGGGGGGGCCGGGGGCCTGGCCCCAGGCCCCACAAATGTTATGTACCAAAACCAACCTTTTTGGACATTTTGGGGCTCCCCACATACCGTCGGCCCCTGGGGCCCCCTTCCGGCTAAATCCGGTCCTGTGTGTGATGAAAAAGGCTGTGAAGGCGATGGCACAAATCTCCCAAATTGAGGTGAACGTGCCTCTGGAGCCGACGTTCTGATACCTGATACCTGATACCATCCTTACCAGCTGCTTTATTGGTCTTTAGCTGTTGAATGGCATCCTTAACTTCCCTCAAGGTGGGGGCTGGTTGGCTTCCATCGTCCGCTGAACTCTTCCGCTGCCTTGACTTTCACTGCCTGTACTCTCAGTGCCATTCAGATGTTCCTCGTAGTGCTGCTTCCACCTTTCGATCACCACACGTTCGTCCGTCAAGATGCCATCCTTATCCCGGCACATTTCGGCTCGCGGCACGAAGCCTTTGCGGGATGCGTTGAGCTTCTGATAGAACTTGCGTGTATCTTGAGAACGGCACAGCTGTTCCATCTCCTCGCACTCCGCTTCTTCCAGGCGGCGTTTCTTCTCCTGAAAAAGGCGGGTCTGCTGTCTCCGCTTCCGTCTATAACGTTCCACGTTCTGCCGGGTACCTTGCTGCAGCGCGACCGCCCGCTGCACTGCAATTCAAATTTCATATGTTTTGGACAATCAAAATCGAAATCAAATTTAATCCTCTGTCCACAGCTCAGCAAATCTCAAAGTCGATTATTTCAATTTCTGTTGAATTCGACTCCTCCTAGAGATGCGCACACTTTTGCATCGGCGCGCCACTGCTTAAAATCTTTTACGCATCTGACCCGAGCCGGTGACAAACGCGGTGTGATCATCACCAATAGACAAAGCCCGCTGTCATCATTGAAACGTATGAAAAAAAATTATAGCCCGGGACATCCTGGCTACGATCTGGCGATGGGCTAAACAATAATATGTCAATAGCCTGATCTGACCTATAATTCTCAACGCTGGTTCAAAAGCCGAATAATTTTCAGAATTTCGAAAAATTTTGAGTTGAAATTTCGAGAATGTCAAGTCTACATTCCATTCAGTTTTTTGTGGAAATTTTCGTAGAAGATCGTGGATTATCATGCCTTTGGTATGTGGGGGGTACGGGTTCAACACCCGTCTTTGACCGATTTTTTTGTAAGGTTGTAGAGGTTGTCGAAGTATACAGCATTTCACTCCTCGTTGGGAGTGTAAAGTTAGATTCAATGTAGACACAAACACATAACCAGCTCTTTTTTTTTCTCGTGACCAGAGACCTAATGCAAAGGCCTGCCGTTTACTTAATGCCATCTGTGCATATGTCGCAAATTATGACAAACTGTACGCGAAACTAATGCGAGATTGCAATTAAATGTTGCAATCTCTGGTTTGGTGATAGACATTCCAAGGACTTTTCCGAATAATTTGTGGTGAAAATTATAAAAATTTCCTGGGGACTTCCCAGAAAATCTTCAGTGAAGGGTTTCTCGCGGAAATTTCGGGAAATTCCCCGGTGAAGTGTGACACAATTTTTCGTGAAAATTCTAAAGAATCACTTGTAGTTTCTAAAGAAGCTCCCGGTGAAAATCAAAAAATATAGTAGAATCTGCAATAAAATTCAAGTGTAATTTTTTTAATTTTTTCGAAAGTTTTTATAGAATACTTCGGAGAATTTTCCTGCTCAACACAGAAGAATTTCCTGGGGAAATCCATATAGTTTTAAGCCATAGTTCAGACTATTACATCAGTGAAATTCAAGAGATTTTTTGATAAAGCTTTGCAAAAAATCTGGGAAAATCCTAAAAAAAAATCAAATAATAGTGAACTTTGCACAATACTGATGTATTAATGGTTTCCCAAAAATTAAAAAAGTCTACGTAGACTTTTGGTATACCACCACCCCCCGCCCCCGTTCCCCTTCGTATCATGTATTGAAACCCTCATAAGACGAGTTTATACAATCCCATTGAATTCCACCACTTAATTGTATCTTGACAGATACGTATTTCGACCTCAACAGTAAGGCCGTCTTCAGTGTCTCGTACTTGACTCGACTAAGTCGAGTTTGTATAACTAAGTCGAGGATTGTATAAACTCGTCTTATAACAAGTGAAGACATTCCACTAAAAAGCTCAAAATAATTTTCTTATCATATTGAAACCTATTTTTGGTCTACTTTCCGGTGGTTAATGTGGTGATTTGCTCCTAGCTGCGCCAAAGCTGGAAATTGACTGCTTTAATGTAGAATGAGGACGCTGTTAATGCTTCAGACCTTAAGGCTTGCGCCTCCAGAAGTACTCGAATAGCATAGTATATGTTGCAGGGTTGTTAACGTTAATCAACGATTAACGCCGTTGACGTCAATTTTTCGAAAATTTAACGTCAACGGCGTTGCGTTGAATATTTGGAAAATAAACGTTAACGTCAATGAAAAGCATTGAATCAACGTCAACGCCAACGTTGATTCCATCGATGATTTTCTCAAGAAGCGATGCATCGTTGGAAGCGTTGTCATGGCCAACGGTTTGATAAACAAGTGAAAATTTCGGGATGCAAAACCAAACCACATTTGTAGGTACTTGGGGCCCTCCTTAGCCGTGCGGTAAGACGCGCGGCTAAAAAGCAAGACCATGCTGAGGGTGGCTGGGTTCGATTCCCGGTGCCGGTCTAGGCAATTTTCGGATTGGAAATTTTCTCGACTTCCCTGGGCATAAAAGTATCATCGTGTTTAGCCTCATGATATACGAATGCAAAAATGGTAACTTGGCTTAGAAACCTCGCAGTTAATAACTGTGGAAGTGCTTAATGAATACTAAGCTGCGAGGCGGCTCTGTCCCAGTGTGGGGATGTAATGCCAATAAGAAGAAGAAGAAGAAGAAGAAGAAGGTACTTTGTCACTAAAAAGGTGCTCGTGGTACGGGAGTGAAACTGTATCTCCTAACTTTTCACATCTGAACCCACAATAAAGCCTCAGTAATACAGAATAATGTCCCCGCTACAATATAGACTACGAAACTTGACCAAAAAATCATTTTTCGCAAGTTCATGGCCCATTTAGGGGTTCGGTTTGGGAACATTCTCCCCTACCAACAAACATACAAACATTGAGTTATATATATATATATATATATATATATATATATATATATATACATATATATATATATATATATATATATATATATATATCTATATATATATATATATATATATATATATATATATATATATATATATATATATATATATATATATATATATATGATAAATATATGCAAAAAATGAAAATAAGGACTGTACATACAAGATCACGTAACACTGAATGAATAAAATTACAAACTACAAATTATATATGTAAGATTAGGAAAAAATTGTCTTTGTCTTTATTAGCGAGACATTCAGCCCGAGGCTCGCTCGTCTCGACAAGGAACTTCATTGAAAATAAACTCTATATGTATTATGCTCTTAAATTTGACTGTTGATCCGTTCACAACATGAACTGCTGCATACGTACGTACGTAACGTATAAAGCATCACAGCGGGAAAATAAAACCCGGACAATCAGCGCGCCTAAATTTAAAAGGCTCTCACATTCGACGTCTGAGAAACGGTCATGTAGTTTTTCATGCTTCTTGTGGACGTTTGTACGTTCGTTTGAATTGCAGGTGAGAATAATCCCAAAGCACAGACGTTTTCCATGTGATTTCGCGACTCCCTTAGAGATGGGGGAAAAGAGCGCCCATTGCAAGCAACAACCAGTGTCCATGGGTGGGAAAATGGAAAACAAAATTCATCGGGCGGAATACTGCTGTGAACACTCGACTGCGCATGAGAGTATCGGGAGAGGACGCATTTCCTGTGGTGGCTACCCTGTGGCATGCTCAGCATGAGTTCATTTGAGAAGTTTTGTTTTGATATCATTGTTGAACATATTACCTCAACAACAGCGAATCCTTGTTTTGAGTGTAGTTTGTAAAATGGGATAGAAATTCACATCGTACGGTTCGACGAGGAAAAGGATTCACTCTCTGTTCGTATTTCTGCTCTCTTTCTCTGTTGGTTCTGCAAGGAAAGTTTGTCATTTCGTGGTATCACTTCAAGTATACATTCCGGCGTGGTGAGTTGATGTGTGAACAGCTTGGTTTTATCTCTAGTAACGGTTTTAGTCCTTCCTTCCATGTGACTACGATACGATGGGATGCAGTGTTTAGTTTTTTTCGTGCAAAGTGCTTTAATCATGACAACAGTGTGTACAAGAAAGAATAGATTTCTGTCCGAGGAGAATTGAAGTGTTGTTTGTGTTTATTAACTCCATACAACGGAATGTCTAGAAGGAAACAAGCTAAACCTCGGGCATTTAAACGTAAGTAGAATAAAATTGTGCTGACTTTATTTTTAGTGCACTTCACATCATCATCAAAGTTAAAGTCTGCAATCTATTCTACTGCGTATATTTCGAATCACAAGGTTTCGTTCGTAGTTATTTTTCCGTTGCCTTGTTGGCGTCCCATGGGATCCACTTGTTCTTCTGTCCATCCACTCTCGGTACCGCTCCAGGTTCAGTGCTGACTCAAGCTCCTCGCGTGAATTCCATTTCCAATTCAGTCCCGGACATCCACCATATTCCCCATCCACTAAGTTTCTTGATGGCATCCTCATCCTGTGTACACTTTTATAATAACCATTTTCACACTGCTGGAACGAAACGGGAAAATCTTGTGGGACCGCCAAATCCCTTGAGACGTTCATATTACAGTAACGTCAATATGAAAATGAATGTATTATTATAACGTACATATAGCGAGAGAGCTCCGGCTAATGTCGAGGGAGCCCTAGCTCAGCGATGGAAGCGAAAGACAACCGAGTGAGTGAGAGAGTGAGTCTTCAGAGTGCAAAGGGACCAAAAGCCGGGAGATGAAATTGGTGAAATATACAGACCAGAGACCCGACTGTACCGGAGGAACAGGTCGTGTGAGAACGAGCTGGGGTGCGCTGCCGAGGCTGTACTGGGAATACACATTTTCACAAAATCGAGAAACAGACCGTAGCACACACTATGCTAGCAAAGAGGGCTCTGAGCTGCTCTGCTGGGGCTGCTTGCTATCAACAGAGGGGGTGGTTGGTGGGTGGTTTTTTGCTCTTTCTCTTGGCTGGTGAATAGGTTGGTTTGTGGGTGAAGAGTGAGATGAACAATCAGGAAAAAAAGTAGAATGGAAAACTTGACTATATGGCACTGAAGTGCCTCTAGAGCAGCAGTGAGCAGCAGGATCAGCAATACCACACAAACAGAGTAACGGAAACAAGTTCGTACCCACACAGCGGTACACTCGCGAACACAGACTGACACAGAAGTTCATGTCTCTCTGGGGAATTCGCTCTGTGCTTGAGCACCACAGCAGCGCTGGAATATCCTGACCGTCCTTGCCGGCGATGCTGATGTTATTGCTTCTGCCACCGTAGACGTATAGTGGAGCGGCTACTGATGTTATATCTGTTGACGGTCGAGGATCATATTCCACAGTGGGCTATACGAATGGAGTCGTATTTCGCAATATGTATTTACGGTTTGGACTGCCTGTTGGCTTTGGGTGAGAATACTGCATTGTGGATGTACAGGCCTACGCTGGTATAAAAGTACAATCTCAGATTAATTCACGTTCCTATAATTTGTTTTTGCTTTGTATGAGTGAAGTGTAGTAAACAATAGTATCATAATTTATGACGATTTTATAAAATAGTAAAACTATTCTATTCTTGATAACTGTCTGGCTATTTTGATTTACTGCAGATGAAATATATGAAATGAACGCATTCATTGTTTATTTAGAAGCACTTTAACACTCAATACTTAGATAATTATTATTTAAAACTAGTTTAAAAATAAATAAAAATACAGAATAATCCATTTTGAATAAAACATTATTTTTAGTGGAAACTCTTAACTTATCAGACGAGTTAGAGAACATTAGAAATGTCCAAAATAGCATTGTATTTGTTTTTATGTAGGGGGAAGCAAGGCTTTGGCAGGTTTTGTTCTATTATTGTCAGGGGGGTTTTCTTTAACTAATTATGCTCAATTTTGGCCTAAACCTTATTTACATATCAAAGAATATTGTGGTCAAATTTCATAAAATTTGGTCAACAAACCCCTCCCTGACAACAATAGAACAAAACCTGCCAAAGCCATTCCAGTCATTCCCCCTATTACAGTCATACCTAGATATTATAACGTAGCCTTGATATAGAGTAACTCGAATAGCAACCGTGGGCGGTCAATCATGCTCATGCATGCTCATAACGTAGCTTTTATGTCGTAACTTTTTATAGGGGGAATGACGGCTTTGGCAGGTTTTGTTCTATTATTGGCAGGTGGTTTTTTATGTCTGACTATGCTCAAATTTGGCCTAAACATTCTTTGCATATCAAAGAACATTGTAGCCAAATTTCACAAAATTTGGTCGACAAAACCCCCCTGCCAATAATAGAACAAAATCTGCCAAAGCCGTCTTTCCCCCTATATAACGTATTTTTTTTGTCCCTAATAATTTATTAACTTTATAAAAATGTTTTTGCCTTTCTCGTACTCTAAGTACGAGTGAAGGCTATACATTCGCTTCGAAAACAAACTTTTTTTCGGAGACCCGAAGACCCATAGTTATATACCAATTGACTAAGCTCCTACGTGAGTGTGTGTGTGTTTTTTTTTTCTTCCCAAGCAATGGAGGGGGAATCTGCTCATTAGACATCCTGGGTTGTCCAGGAAGTGCGGGGTTAGGGACCACCTCCAACAGCAAACGAGGCAGGCAGGACTACATCCCCGACCCGCTAAACCGTTTCCATTGCCGCCAAGCCCATAGTTCCTTCGATACAACCAGAAAGTAATGCTTCAAAGGGGGCCAGTGCACAACACACCCTCGAGGTTAGCTGCGTGCCCTTGCAGCATCGAACATCGTGACTCGCTTTTTTAGAAGAACACCATGGTATCGTGCCAGCGCATTACCGGCTTTCCAGGTGGCCTTACCACGCCCTATGTCCTCGGAAGGTGGGAAGGGTCGACTTCGCGCCTGCTTTCCTCTGCACGACTGGTATCAAGTAGGGACGTTCCGATACTTCAAAATATCGATATTTGATTCGATATGATAATCGAATCAAAGTATCGATATCACCGATATATTGAAATGAAAATATCGATATATCGGAAAATCATATGATATTTCAGAAATAAGAATGTTTAGAATATATTTATTGTAGTTATTCAATTACTATCGTATTACCGTATTACCCCTTGACAAAAATGATTGGAATTTTTTTTTCTATTACCGTTTTGACTCAAATCCCGAACATGACTCATATTCCGAAAACTGGCGTTTTAGTGCTAAAACTTAAAAACTAAAACTTTCATTGGTTCTCCGCAATGAGGATCAAGATCACAAACGAATTCAAGCTCCTGTGGAGGAAATTACACGAATAAAGTTAAAATGGCCGTTTAAAAGCGAGTGTTCGAAATATGAGCCATGTTCATAGTTTGACTCAAAACGTTACTTAATCCAATCTGCTTCTAGAGTGTGCTAGTCCTACATAATCGGTTACGTAGTATTAATCGTATCGTTTGTCGTAGTATTAACCGGTAGCGGCGGCGTAATTGGCATGAAACTGACCTCACAATTTTTGTTTTATATTTCTCCGTTATTCTGATTTTCAACAACAAAATTCTCTCTTCAGAATTTCCACAGAAGTTTTTTTTAATCTAATTGAAAATTTAAAATTTTCTCGGAAAAATACATTGGAATGTTCTTAACTTAAAAAGGAAATTCTCTTAAATTTTCACGAGAAATTATCTTTCACATAACATTTCATGTAATTTCGGCAGGAAATTCTCTTCGATTTTTACAGGCGTTCTTCAACCCTAATGCAAAATTTTCAACCAGGAAAAAATTCAAAATTTTCATCGGAAAACCCGTAAAAATATTTAAAAAAAAAATAATTCCTACGCTGATTCTTTTGAATTCGGAATTTCTTCTTAATTCTCATTTCTGCAAATCTCTTCCTAATTTCTAAAATTAGTTTATCTAATTTATCAAATAGGTATATAATTGAATTTGTGTAAGGATTCAAGGACCAGCGGCATGACAGATATTGCACAACGGCACGTCAATGCAAAGTGTCGAGTTACCAAAACTATTTGTGATGACAGCGCACACCTCACATCATCCGCGTTACCGAGAAAAATCATCTTAACTATTAAAAATACGGCATTTCAGATCCATTTTGAAGTATTTTCATTACAATGCAATTCTTATTTTTGTGTTATTTTTTTTTGATTCAATATATCGATATCGAAAGCAAAAGTATCGATATGACCGATATATTGAAAGCGAAATATCGATACAAAAATATCGGATATCGAAACAAAAATATCGATATTCCGATATATCGGAAGTATCGGAACGTCCCTAGTATCAAGAATGATGATGCTGCGTGCACCCCAAATTGACCTCTCTGCGATAGGGTCTATTCGCTAACATACAGAGGGACTTGCCGACGCGGTGCCTACGCCTGCCCTAGCCTTGACGAGGACCCCTTTCCGTCCTCGGGCTCGGAACCCGCGCGGCCACTTGTTCGATAAAAGGATCGAGTTCGACCACAGGGCATGACCACAGGTATGACCCATGAAGCCGACTCCGATCCCTTGGACCACCTCTTATTTGCGCCTGAACTAGCCATCTTTGAGTCCACGCGCCACCTTCTGTATAGCTCCGAGACGATTTGGACGATAGCCGATAAAACGGCTTTCCAGCCAACTTCAACTAGGTTGTCCGGGGTAGTATCCAGACTACATGTGGCAAGCATGTGGTCACGCATTGCGCGAAAACGTGGGCACACGAATAACTCGTTTTCCGCCGTTTCCTCTAAACCTGCGCACACCAAACACTCGGGCGAGGCCGAGCAAGCCAGCTACGTTACCTGCACTGTGATTTTGCAGCACGCTTAAACGCCGGGCACATCGAACCCCCTATGGGGTGCTTGCTGTTCACAGTGTGGTAGTAGCGGATTGTGTTAAAATAATATTCGGAGATACGAAATGAAAGCATGAGTTATTTGAATGAGATTTGAATTTCTAAATCAAAGCAATCGGCGTTCGAATAGTAGGCGCCCATTAGCACACGAATATGAACTCGATTGACAAAACAAAACAAAGAAAGAGACGATACTATTCTGAATATTAGGTACATCATCTATGTATCACTAGAGCTACTCGTTCTGTCAGAACATACTCGTGAGTTCACAGCCCATGATAATTCAGATATTCGACGGATGTCCTAAGGATATTCGCTCGGCCACGACATGGCGCGGTTGGTAGCTGGCCATGATTCGGGTATTTTTTGTGTAAAACAGAGAAAGTAGGAGAAAAAAAAGAGATAAGAAATGCTCTCCGGTGGAAATAGACGGAGAAGCAAAGGTACAAGATGGTACGAAAAGAAAAGAAGAAAGAAAGATGAAAGGGATTGAAAAAATGCTCTCCGGTGGAAATAGACGGAGGAGCAAGAGTACAAGATGATCTGAAAAAAAAGGCAGTTTTGAACTTTGGTAGTGATGGACAGAGTACAAGAAAAAAAATAGAAAGGAAACAATTAGACGTGGAGCCACAAAAATAATTTGAAAAGCAATGAAAAAGAACGATGTTTGAAGATTTTCTGATTTTGTTGTTTGATCGATGTTCTTGGGACTTGAAAACTAACATGACAGAGAACTGAAAATTCAACAAAGTGTTGTTTAGCGATTTTTTTAACCAAATAGAATCATAGAAAAGAGTAGAGGTGAGCGAGATTGTGGTAGTAGCGGATTGTGTTAAAATAATAATCGGAGATACGAAATGAAAGCATGAGTTATTTGAATGAGATTTGAATTTCTAAATCAAAGCAATCGGCGTTCGAATAGTAGGCGCCCATTAGCACACGAATATGAACTCGATTGACAAAACAAAACAAAGAAAGAGACGATACTATTCTGAATATTAGGTACATCATCTATGTATCACTAGAGCTACTCGTTCTGTCAGAACATACTCGTGAGTTCACAGCCCATGATAATTCAGATATTCGACGGATGTCCTAAGGATATTCGCTCGGCCACGACATGGCGCGGTTGGTAGCTGGCCATGATTCGGGGTATTTTTTTGTGTAAAACAGAGAAAGTAGGAGGAAAAAAAGAGATAAGAATGCTCTCCGGTGGAAATAGACAAAGGTATAAGATGGTACGAAAAGAAAAGAAGAAAGAAAGATGAAAGGGATTGAAAAAATGCTCTCCGGTGGAAATAGACGGAGGAGCAAGAGTACAAGATGATCTGAAAAAAAGGCAGTTTTGAACTTTGGTAGTGATGGACAGAGTACAAGAACAAAAAAAATAGAAAGGAAACAATTAGACGTGGAGCCACAAAAATAATTTGAAAAGCAATGAAAAAGAACGATGTTTGAAGATTTTCTGATTTTGTTGTTTGATCGATGTTCTTGGGACTTGAAAACTAACATGACAGAGAACTGAAAATTCAACAAAGTGTTGTTTAGCGATTTTTTTAACCAAATAGAATCATAGAAAAGAGTAGAGGTGAGCGAGATTGTGGTAGTAGCGGATTGTGTTAAAATAATAATCGGAGATACGAAATGAAAGCATGAGTTATTTGAATGAGATTTGAATTTCTAAATCAAAGCAATCGGCGTTCGAATAGTAGGCGCCCATTAGCACACGAATATGAACTCGATTGACAAAACAAAACAAAGAAAGAGACGATACTATTCTGAATATTAGGTACATCATCTATGTATCACTAGAGCTACTCGTTCTGTCAGAACATACTCGTGAGTTCACAGCCCATGATAATTCAGATATTCGACGGATGTCCTAAGGATATTCGCTCGGCCACGACATGGCGCGGTTGGTAGCTGGCCATGATTCGGGGTATTTTTTTGTGTAAAACAGAGAAAGTAGGAGAAAAAAAGAGATAAGAAATGCACTCCGGTGGAAATAGACGGAGAAGCAAAGGTACAAGATGGTACGAAAAGAAAAGAAGAAAGAAAGATGAAAGGGATTGAAAAATGCTCTCCGGTGGAAATAGACGGAGGAGCAAGAGTACAAGATGATCTGAAAAAAAAGGCAGTTTTGAACTTTGGTAGTGATGGACAGAGTACAAGAACAAAAAAAAATAGAAAGGAAACAATTAGACGTGGAGCCACAAAAATAATTTGAAAAGCAATGAAAAAGAACGATGTTTGAAGATTTTCTGATTTTGTTGTTTGATCGATGTTCTTGGGACTTGAAAACTAACATGACAGAGAACTGAAAATTCAACAAAGTGTTGTTTAGCGATTTTTTTAACCAAATAGAATCATAGAAAAGAGTAGAGGTGAGCGAGATTGTGGTAGTAGCGGATTGTGTTAAAATAATAATCGGAGATACGAAATGAAAGCATGAGTTATTTGAATGAGATTTGAATTTCTAAATCAAAGCAATCGGCGTTCGAATAGTAGGCGCCCATTAGCACACGAATATGAACTCGATTGACAAAACAAAACAAAGAAAGAGACGATACTATTCTGAATATTAGGTACATCATCTATGTATCACTAGAGCTACTCGTTCTGTCAGAACATACTCGTGAGTTCACAGCCCATGATAATTCAGATATTCGACGGATGTCCTAAGGATATTCGCTCGGCCACGACATGGCGCGGTTGGTAGCTGGCCATGATTCGGGGTATTTTTTTGTGTAAAACAGAGAAAGTAGGAGAAAAAAAAGAGATAAGAAATGCTCTCCGGTGGAAATAGACGGAGAAGCAAAGGTACAAGATGGTACGAAAAGAAAAGAAGAAAGAAAGATGAAAGGGATTGAAAAAATGCTCTCCGGTGGAAATAGACGGAGGAGCAAGAGTACAAGATGATCTGAAAAAAAAGGCAGTTTTGAACTTTGGTAGTGATGGACAGAGTACAAGAACAAAAAAAATAGAAAGGAAACAATTAGACGTGGAGCCACAAAAATAATTTGAAAAGCAATGAAAAAGAACGATGTTTGAAGATTTTCTGATTTTGTTGTTTGATCGATGTTCTTGGGACTTGAAAACTAACATGACAGAGAACTGAAAATTCAACAAAGTGTTGTTTAGCGATTTTTTTAACCAAATAGAATCATAGAAAAGAGTAGAGGTGAGCGAGATTGTGGTAGTAGCGGATTGTGTTAAAATAATAATCGGAGATACGAAATGAAAGCATGAGTTATTTGAATGAGATTTGAATTTCTAAATCAAAGCAATCGGCGTTCGAATAGTAGGCGCCCATTAGCACACGAATATGAACTCGATTGACAAAACAAAACAAAGAAAGAGACGATACTATTCTGAATATTAGGTACATCATCTATGTATCACTAGAGCTACTCGTTCTGTCAGAACATACTCGTGAGTTCACAGCCCATGATAATTCAGATATTCGACGGATGTCCTAAGGATATTCGCTCGGCTACGACACACAGCTTTGCTGGAACAAATCAAACAATTGGGAGGGTTCGTGCAGCATTGTGCCTTATGTCCCGCAGCGTCGGCAGAGATTGCTTCTGTCAGGGCCTTTGCAGTCCCATTGCTTGTGCCCCGGTTCCAGGCACTTGAAGCAAACTTCGGGTTGCTCGTATATGTCCACAGGACACATCGACCATCCCACCTTGACGCTCCCTAACTGCCGGACCTTTCCGTAGCCGAACGGCTGCGGTGGGCGTCTCCACTTCACACTGTCGCCTTTAACCCTTAGATTCACCTCCGTAGTGAGTGCCCTCACCTTGACCGTCTCGCCTAGGACTTCCTCCGCCAACTTCTTGTAGGCGGCGCCCTTTTGCGAGACGCCCCGCTTCAGCTTGAGGGTCATCTCGCCCATCAGGGTACGTCTTATTCGACGTCGTCGAATACTTAGCCTCATCCGTCGTGATGACTAGGGCATCGCCCCTGGAGCGATTGGCGCCTACCCTAGACTTCTGGCTAGAGCCTTAAAGGCTCCCCCAGACCTAAGCGATTTCATCGCCGCGATTCTATCGTTGGGTCGCTGCAGGCAATGTTCTATTTACGCTTCCATACCATACTGTCGCGTCGCGTGTGTTTGGGGGAACCTTAACTCATGCTGGCTATTTTCACATAAACGTTAGCGCCGACATACGATAGCGGCGGGTAGGAAACCAACCACTGCGTGTGATTAATTGATTTGTCGATTTGTATTAATTTATGCGAGAGCTAAAGCATGCTGAAAGCAGCACATGAAGCGAATAGATTTAGCTGTCATGTCAACGGGTCTCAGTGGTTTGCAAAAACTGAAAAAAAAAAAAAAATTAAAAAAGAAAAACGAGGTGGAAGATTGGTATCCGAAATATAAGGTAGACAGGCTTTATACAAAAAATCGTTAGTAGAGATATAACGAATATGTCTCTTTTACTGAATGAGCGCGGAAAATACGAATGCGAACCAATTCATTTTGTATCTTCTTCTTCTTCTTCTTCTTCTTCTTCTTCTTCTTCTTATTGGTATTACATCCCCACACTGGGACAGGACCGCCTCGCAGCTTAGTGTTCATTAAGCACTTCCACAGTTATTAACTGCGAGGTTTCTAAGCCAAGTTACCATTTTTGCATTCGTATATCATGAGGCTAACACGATGATACTTATATGCCCAGGGAAGTCGAGACAATTTCCAATCCGAAAATTGCCTAGACCGGCACTGGGAATCGAACCCAGCCACCCTCAGCATGGTCTTGCTTTTTAGCCGCGCGTCTTACCGCACGACTAAGGAGGGCCCCCATTTTGTATATGAGTTTTTAATTAAAAGACGGTGTAATTATAATGTAAAATACATTATGTATGGTTTATTCACGTAAATTTTGGTGGCAATTCCCAGCATATGAAACGGAGAGAGATTTTTTGAGATCAGGTTTTACACAATTATTAGCTAACCATGCTACAGTTTTATCATTTTAACAGCACTATTCAACACTATCTATCACCATATCAAAAACACCCCATGCCCGAAAGCTACATATTATTCAGTGAGATAAATTTGCTCAATATGCATAGACAGCAACAAAAGAGATTATAAGAATCTGTTGGGCTTGTGTTACCGTACTCGTTTAAATAATAGGAAACGGCTCTTACTTTGGAAGAAAGATGTTTATGAAGGGATTGCTATAGATGGATTATGATAGAATTAGAATGATGTTATTTATTGTTTAGGAGTTATTTGGGGCTATCAATTAGTATATGTATGGACGGAAGGTATCGTAATGTTATTTTAGGAAGCCAAAAATATGGTTTGGTTATATAGGACTTTATATAATGAACATAGATGCCTTCAAATGGGATATATGGGGAAAGACGGCTTTGGCAGGTTTTGTTCTATTGTTGTCAGGGGGGTTTTTGTCGACCAAATTTTATGAAATTTGGCCACAATATTCTTTGATATGCAAAGAAAGTTTAGGCCAAATTTGAGCATAGTGAGTCATAAAAAAAACCCTGTCAATAATAGAACAAAACCTGCCAAAGCCGTCATTCCCCCTACTGGATGTATTTTTTTCAATCAAGATCTAAACTTTCGAATATGGTTCACAGTGTCGAGATATTGGTTATTATTGAAGTCGGGCCTACTACGGCCTACAAAAAGAAATGTAATCTTTGAGGAACGAGTTGAGTATATTACTTCTGTGTGGAATTGAGGAAACCTAAGCGCCGTAACGGCGACAGTTAGGGGGCATCCACAAAGTACGTCACGCCTCCAAGGGGAGGAAGGGTTCTGAGCAGCGTGACAATACAACTGACTATACAAAAATTTTAGGGGTTTGTTACAAACCCCTACGGAGGGGGTCTGAAAATCACATATTTTTACGTGACGTACTGTATGGATCTTCCTTAGTCACCGCGATTCTATCATTGGATCGCTGTAGGCAATGTTTCATTTACGCTTCCTTACCAACGGCTGAATCGCATTCGCTAAGCGATCGATTCGCTTCGCGATTGTTTCGTCGCGTTATTTTGGGGGGAAGTTAAATGTTCAAGACTCCATCACTTCCAGAATTATTGAATGAATGAGATGAAAAAGTGGTTTTGGCTATTGCCTGTTCTTTTTACCTGGATTCTAAACATTTGGATATCATTCACAATTCACGATTTGTATCTATGGATCCTACTTTTTTAATTGATTGATACCCTACCGTTATTAGCAAGGGCAGCTGTTGTATAATTGGGTTCATGTTCACAATCTATATAATGAAAATGAAATGGTCTGTGTTCGTATCCGCATAACTCGAAAACGGCTTGACGAATTTTCTTCATTTATTCAGCAAATATGTTCGTTATCATTTCCGACGGGTTTATATGATAATTCCTAATGCGAAAACCACGAGTAAGCTTGGGTAAATCGTGAAAAACTAAAATTAAGAATCGTATGGAAATTTCGCATGGGCAGTTCAAAACGTCCATTTTCGCCTACTATGCAGGACAACGTCTGCCGGGTCGACTAGTATCTAATAAAAATCATCTTCCATGTGACAACATTAAACTTCTTTAAAAAAGGGAAACTGACTTCCTCACAAGCCATAAATCATGAAAAAATAAAATTTTAATTTAAACGCTGTTCAAACGAACGGGGTTCAAATTAAAAAGTTATTAAATAATTAATAATTTAAAAAAATCCTAGACCGGACCGGGAATCAAACCCAGCCACCTTCAGCATGGTCTTGCTTTGTAGTCGCGCATCTTACCGCACGGCTAAGGAAGGCCTCTATGTCATACGTTGGTGAATTTTAAATTCAGGTGCCCTTAGTTCTTTATATCGTTCTTTATTTTGGCGTGTAACCGCCGTTTTCTCATCTGTCATCTGGCAAACCAACTACATCTGTGGCTGTTGAATTCACCGCCCCGTGGACACGCCCCGTTGCCACAATACGTTTAAATTTTCTCCAGTTGGGTGTCCTTCGATTCTTTCGTCGAGCTTATGAGCGAATTGCTCCGCAACACCCTCGCCTTACACTGCCGTCATACGCATATTTGTCCCATGATTGCTGGGATTCCCTATGTACATGGGACAGCTATGCGTATAACGGCAGTACAGTCGCTGTATGTTCAGCTGCATGGTTCTCTCACGCCTAGAACAAGTGATGCTGGACAGCATTGCGCGAATCTTAAGGGAAGGTGGGGAGACTTGATCATCCCCTGTTTTATCGAGAACTAAAGTAGTTCTAGATTGCTTTGAGAATAGGTCGTATGTGCAAAAGAGAGATTCTCTTTGATCACGCTCTCTTTCGCTAATAAATCGGCTAGTTTTGCATGTTTTGCTACGATTCCACTTCAGCATGATAGACAAAGCTATTGTCTTTGGATATCTGCCAAGAAATTCTAAGTAAACTTTTGTATAGTTTCGTAATAATCGAAAGAGAATAGATCCAAAGAGAGACTCTCTTTTGCACATACGATCTATTTTCAAAGCACTCTAGAGTTTTGTTACAGCGTATTTTTTAGTATAGATCCTCTAGACAAACGACCTTTATGTGGTGAGTTATTTTTTGGATTGACAACCTTATTTATTCTGCAGGGCGGTTTGTATGTTTTGACCTTCCTAAAGATTTTTTTATTGGTCACGCAAAATTTGAACAACTTTTCATAACAATGACCAAATGCTTTCATTTTTTCGCAGCACAAAGCTACAAATATGCTTAATGATCTGTACTGATGAAAATGTCCAGATTCCATCAAAGTTTTAGGATGTTTGTACTTGAAGTTATTGCTTCAATATGGGGACACTTGATAGTCACCCATACAAAAATTTGGCGAAAAAATTAAAAAAATATAAATCTGTTCTCAGGCTTATAATTTTTTATTTTGTAGATTTGACAGATTTGATGAAGGGTTGGCAGGAAAAAATATTTATTGCGTAAATATCATAGAAAGGGGATCGAGTCTCCCCAAATTTTAAAATTGCATGTGCTGTCGAATTCAATAACAAAGATCGACCATGTATACGAACAGCAATTCGAGAATTCCGCGTATTTTTAAGGAAAAATATTGATAAATCTGAGTTCACTTTTCTAATTTTATCAAAGCAAGTTCTTGTAGAGGGATCAGTTTCCCTCCAATTATTTTAAAAGTCGATTTTTGACAGCACTCCAAAAAATAGATTGTGTATCAATAACAACAATAATTTAAGGACTGTCATACATCAGTAAAGTTTAATACTATATTTCTTAGAGAGGCTGTGTGGAAATCACGTATGATTATTTATTTTTGGCTATGATACATCGAAAATCATAAAAGGGGATCAAGTCTTCCCAGTCTCCCATATAGATAAGAAAGCAATTCTTTTGTCATTTTTGTTTTAGATTGAAATTAAGGACTCACCTACCTTGATTTTTGATCTAATCTGGACAGAGATTTCAAAGGAAACATGAGTATCACTATTTTCCAGTCTACGAAGTATACGGCAGCAATGCTATGCTTTCGTGTCTTTATATATTCGTATTATGTTTTTTCACATTTCATTATATTCATTTTTCGTATCTTTATATTTTTCATTACATTTATTATATTTCTTTAAATTTTAAGTTACACTGTCAAATTATTTTTTTTGTTATTATTTGTTCGAACTATTATATTTCATATTATTGTATTTTTATGTTTATATAATTTCATGTTATTGCACTTTCATATTATAATGTTTGCCTTTCTCATATACCAAGTATACGTAAAGGCTATATGATCGCTCCAAAAACAAACTTTTTATAGAAAGCCGTGTTATATACCGATTGACTCAGTTCAAGGAATTGAGGTGATGTGTGTGTAAATTGCATTCGACGCAGAAAATTGTCCAGATTGGAAGGTATGGCCAATATATATATATATATATACATATATATATAGGGGAACTGTTCCGTTTTACATCTCACTGTACATATATTCATCTCATCGCGAAACAAAGAAATTCCGCACCAATTTCGTCGCTTCTTTTCACAAAATCACAAAAATAATAAACCAACAAAATACCTTTTCATTGTTTGTTTTTCGTGAGACCAATACAGGAGCTATGGGATGAAGTCCAGGAGCAGTAACCCTATATATATATATATATATATATATATATATATATATATATATATATATATATACTAGTTGACCCGGCAGACGTTGTCCTGCATAGTAGGCGAGAATGTACGTTCTGAACTGCCCATGCAAAGTTCGCATAGGAATCACAATTTTAGTTTTTCACGGTTTGCTCAAATTTCCTCGTAATTTTCGCTTTAGGAAATATCATATAAACCCGTCGGAAACTATAACGAATGTTTCTGCTGAAGAAATGAAAAAAATCCATCCAGCCGTTTTCGAGTTATGCGGATACGAACACAGACCATTTCATTTTTATATATAAGATATATATATATATATATATATATATATTATATCTTTATTATAGAGGTTTGCAGCCCTAGGCTGGCTCAATGGCCAAAATACTTTTATTTACATGAAAAATTCTCACTCATTTTTAAGGCACTTATTCTTAAACGATTTGTTCGCAACAAGTTGCATTCGACGCAGAATCCTGCCCCATTGTTTCCTATTTTAAATTGGCCAGATCGGACTATGGGCTTGGAAGTTATGGCCAAAATTTATTTTTACTCGCACGAGAAAGGCACCATCACCGCTCGGTGGATTAATCTGGTTTTTTTTATCAAACAAACGGTTCATTTATATGGTAAACCGAAAATAGGTTTTTTGGACTTCCTTTTTCAGATTTTCTGGAGGGACCACAAGTTGGTCTGGCTTGGGCTCCTCCGGTCCCTTTTTATTCACGTTAATACACACAAGATACCTAAGATGCAACGGCGAACAAGTTGAAAAGCAGGTCAAGTTCCAGTTCGAATATACTGCTAAACAAAATAAAGACCAAATGCTGAAAAGCCGTCTAAAACAATATCCCTTCCCCCACAATGATCCTCCTATGATTGTCTCCTTTAACTAGAGTAAGGTACACTGGGGGAAGTGGAAAAAAGGGGTAAGTGTAAAAATCGACTCGAAAAATTGTACATACTTTACAGTGTTTACCACATCATAACATTATGCAAGAATATACTTTGATGCTCACACTAATATTATGTTGAAATTTATATAATACATACACTAACACAGTTAACGCATGAACTGTTATTTTAGGTTTCGCGAAAAGTTGATTTTTGCATTCATAAAATCAATTCTTATTTGCACAAATTGTCCCTTTTTGAAGTGAATTTATATCACAGGTGACCATTATAATACAATTAAACTAATCCCATTCAATTGGTAGTGATTTGTACCAAGAAAGTAAATAATTCAAAGATTTTACACTTACCCCAGGTATCAAACACTGCGGGGGAAGTGGATAATGTTCTAATTACGATTTTTTTTCTTCCCTCCAGGGTTTATTTCGATAGCTGTGAATCTTAATATGTTCCTTCTTTGTTATCATAGTAATTCCAGTGGTGATAGTAGTAGAAAATACCTGATTAATCCACCTATCGGTATTGATGCCTTTCACATCTTTTATATATGAAAAAAATGTATAAGAAAGTTAAAAATAACGATGATAGGTAAATATATTCTATAATTCACATTAATTTTTATTCATAACAAATTTCGCCGTTGAATGCAATTTTTTTGCGAACAAATTGGTTATGGACAAGTGCTTAAGAATAGCTGATAATTTTGTACGCGCTTTGCGCACACACATACATACAAATACGCTCATACAGACATTATCTCAATTCGTTAAACTAAGTTGATTAGTTTATAACCCTGTAAGTCCCATTTTCCTTTAAAAAGTTCATCTTTGGGGCGAACATATAGATTTTACTTACACTTAGTGTTCGAGAAGGCAAAACCAGCCCTCCCCAAGCTATTACGAGAATTCCTTGAGGATCTATTCCGTTAAGGTAACGAAATTATTCCACAAAAGATACTCAGAGCAATTATCGTATTGATTTTAGTTATATGTAAATACTCATCACTATTGAAGGTCAAGGTAACATGGGTTTTCCACTTACCCCATCCCACTAGGGTAAGTGGAAAAACAACTCCTAATTTTAAAATCTATTTCCATAAATTTCAAGCGACCAAAATGGTATACATTACCGCATAGTTGGTGCAAAATTGACTGTTTTTGATAGCCCATTTTGATTAAACGCATTTAGATAACATTTTAAACTGGTTTTACACTAATTCAAATATGCACTATCGATTTTGTCCTTTTCCACTTCCCTCAGTGTACCTTATATGTGTACCAAGTTTGGTTGAGTTCGGTCTTGAGTTTAGCAATGCTCATTACATATTTAAAAAAATGCCCTTCCCCTCATACCGTCCACCTTTTCAGAATTACCACCTCCTCCCACCTACTTTATAATCGTTTCCCTAAAATAGTGAATGTGTAGGGAAAGGTGGTCGGTTGTCGGCACCCTTTTGTTTTGGTCCATAACTTTCGTCCAATTGCACAATGTGGTGATATTTGCATACCAATGGAAGCCAATAGGCATAAGCTGATAAGTGGTGGAGATATTTGTTTTATTTTATCTCTTGGAAAAATCTTATTACCAATTTTGTTGAGTTTAAAACTATGAAGTGGGAGCGCTATGGCTGGAAAGATCATGATTTATTGTGTCAATAGCAATGAAATTTATTACATTTAAGTACATTATACACTTTTTATCAAGATATTAAAAATTGTTAGTTTTGTTAACAACTTGGCTTATATCCTGAAATTATGCAATAAACTGATGATTTCTCTTGATAACCACCGCGGTGCCGACAACCGAAATAAGTAGCCCTTTTGATAAGTGAAAAAAAAACAGTTTAACTGCGATCGCTACGCTACTGTGGTATTCTATTATCAATCACAAAATAGAGTAAATTTGCTTTGTAAATACGTAATGTGCTCACTATTTCCATCGTTTTACTTTGGTTTATAACTCTAATCAAATGTCCAAAAAAACTCTGGAGTGGCTTTTCACTTGACAAAAAAGTGTTTTCTATGTAAAACGAACAAAGGCTTCTATATGCTTCGGAAATGGACACAACAAGATCGTGCTTACATAGCGCACGTATGGCAAATGTCAGAATGACCACATATGTTTTCTGTCAAAAGTGCCGACAACCGACCACCTTCCCCTACCAAATAAGAATGAAATCGGATCTGGGGCTTTTAATTGTACGTTTTTCAAACAAAACCCCTCTTCCATATCCTCTCCCTTTTCTAATGATCTGCTCATCCCCGCAATAAACGTTAGGATAATGAATACTTACATGTACCAAATTTAGTTGAAATCGGTTAAGCGGTTCAGAAGTAATTAGTGTTCACTATTTATAGAAAAAGAAAAGAAAAAGAAGATAGATGCATTTTACTTCTCGACTTTGAATTTATTTGACGTGAGACTTTTAGTACGGGACGCCCCCTGCCCTTCTCCTAACTACGCCCTTTATTTTATTTTAATAAACTCAATATCATAAGAACACTTCCGCCTAGTGGTTTTAAGCTGATGATAGAAACGCCACGTATTGTTACTTATGGTACGTTGGCTTTCCCAGCAGTAATGTTCTGATGTGAAATAATTTCAGCACTGTTTCTAGACGATGGGTGGCGTAATCAGCTCAGAGAGCCAACTTTTACACTTTCCGGGGTAAAAAGCGAAAAACGCTCACCTGAAGCTAACTAGGATTGATTGACACCCTGCAAAATGCCATTAAGTTTTACCATCGTTGGTGTTGTGTACATGAGTTAGGAAGTGATGGTGTATGGCGAGGCCAACGGTGCTTGCAGACACGCTGCTGGTGTAAGATGACCTATATTTCAGATATTCATTTAATGTTTACTCCCAATGAACGGCATTTTTACCGATTCACCCGTATGTTCAATGTCCACAGCGCGTTGACCCAAGTTATCGTCTCTGTCGCATAGTCCTTTTTCCATGCACCAAAACTGTCGTCCAGTGTGCTGGTCAGTTTCACTGTACATTAGCCGAACATAGCGTTTGGAGTGTTTTCCGCGGTGGAACCGTACGAGATTTCATATATCCATTAATTTTTACAATTTTAAAAGGGTCCCTTGTGGTCGTTTGATTTGTTTTCCCGCGCTTTCGATTCATTTATTACATTTTTATTATGACTTGATCCAACGATGTGAGTTGGTGACGATGCCAGTAGCAGAGATGGCCGTTTCCTATTTTACTGGCCTTTTGTTTTTATGCATACGTTTTTTGAAATGAGAATCTGACCGTTGCCTACGGTATTTGTTTATTGCTACAAAATTTCCAGAGACACACAATAATAATAAAAGATCGTTTGTTGAACTTTTAGAATGTTTTAGCTGTTGTAAGCATTGAATGGAAACACATGAACGTGTTTAATATTTCGTGTACCTGAAGGAATAAAAAAGACATCATTTAGTAGTCTCTAGCCTCTTTCCCAGCAATTCATGTACATATACCCATTGGCGTAACTAATGACAAATTCTAGGGGGGCTAACTTTTTTTTGGCTTTTCTATTTTAACACTCATAACACAGAAAGCTTACCATTTTCGCTCGATTCAATTGATGTATATTGTTGGTCTACCAGATATCAATGTAATGGACGACTTAAATATTTCAAATGATGTTCATCGACGCTCAGCCCTGTTACAAGAATCTAGAAATCTCGTAGGATTCCTAAAATCCTTGATAGGATCAGAAAACCATAGGCGTTGGCCTCACCGTAAATAGAATGTGAAGCACGATCCTGATTTTTAATTGATTTTTTGATTTGCTTCGAAGCTAGAATACATTATAAATTAAATATACAACAAATTAGTTACTTAAACTCTTTTCGCCAGCTTTTAATTCAGTGGTCTGACAATTCCTACGAGCTTTAAAACGGCGATCTGACCACAACAAACTAACGTTTCTTTTCTATTAGAATAACTTCTAGGATGATTTTTAAAAAAAATCAGTTATACATCCCAATAGGGTAAGACACCCAGAAATCGCCTCCCCCAAATCGCCTAAAATAGGTGGGCGAAAACTGGGGAGGGCGATTTCTGGATGTCTTACCCTACAACTTATTGGTCGTTAATTTTCAATTTATTAAAAAAAAACAAATTAACAAGTTAACACATAGGAACATTTAACACATCTTTTCTCTCAGTAGGTCTGTTTCACGCCTACTGAGACATTTTCACTGGCTGCAGTGACAATAGGAGTTTAGAGAATTAAATAGTATGCGGAGTTTCTAAAATCCATCCGAAAGAATACAAAGTTCTTTCTTATTCAACTTTTAGTTACCTCTACTTGAAATCTAAGAGTTTTACCGAACCTTTCTCAAGAAGCCTACAGTGATAATTAAAATGCGCTGCAGCTTTTAGGATTGGTATTAGTTAGGAAGGTTAAAAGGTCACTCCTGACAGAATCCAAGTTTCAAAGTGCTCGCGTTTTCGGGGGCACACCACTCGATACGAAGGCGGCGGACAACTGTCATTTTTGTTGATTCGTGCGTGATGCAGCATGCGTGAAAAAATAAAAATGACAGTTGTGCGTTGCTTCCGTATCGAGTGGTGTGCCCCCGAAAACGCGAGCACTTTGAAACTTGGATTCTGTCAGGAGTGACCTTAAGATCATACGCACGATTCAGATGACAATTACTCACAAAACCCTGGAAAAACTTGAAAATATCAAGGAATTGTCCATTATCCATTAAGTACTTGTAATACTCATAAATAATATATTTTTTAATTTACTTGTTGGTGCGGTATTTCCTTTGGTATTTCATAAGTTATAACGTGTTTTGAGGGGTCCAAATTTTGTCGTGAGCAAGCCTTATAACAATTGCTCGAAGTTCAAAAACTTGTGCGAATAGATTGCTGTAGTGTTTCGAAGAGAGTCATCATCATCATAAATATAATAGCCCTGTTTGTCTGTCCGGTGACTAGCCAACCAGACGCAGCAAGCGGGGAAATTCCCACAAAAAATAAAATATTTGACACTTCAATTCTTTTTTACTATCAGACAAAACGAGTGAGAACCTTAGATAACCAGACACAGCATTTGATGAAAACAATCACAGACAACAGACGTTGCATATTTTGATTGAAAAAAAAAACACTTGCCAAGGGCGCTACTGCGTCCACAAATAAACTAGTAATTGGATAATGAAAACAATCCTTTCTCTGCATTTACCCCCGTAGGTATATAATCAGTGGACTAGATATGCGTAATACTTATACAAAGTAACAAATTTTCTAGGGGGGGCTAGCCAGATCCTAGGTGGGGCTGTAGCCCCCCCTAGCCCCCCTGTAGTTACGCCAATGCATATACCTCGTCGTCATACCAGTCGGGGCACTAAAAACCTTAGGGGAGGTTCGGTAACTAATCCCGATGGTCGCATGCTGACAGTGATGGGGAGTTTGCTCTGCTCTGGAGGTGCGAGCATCTCAAATCGTGCGTCCGTTATCAAGAAGCTGCGGCTCACAATAATGTATGTTGTCCCATGTTGGGGTTGACTGATCATAGTACGAGTACCAGCCAAGCCCACAGCGGCGAAAATGAACTAGCGATTGAAAACTTAGACCTGTAAATCCCTCACTTTTATCGGGAGCATATGCATACTCGAGGATGTTGTAAAGGACCGCGGATTCAGCGCTGCTGGTGGCGTGATGCAAATAGAGCTAATAATAACATCTCACTATTGTAGATGGTAGGTGGTGCGGCCTTCCTTAGCCTAAGGCTGATGGACATACTGGGAGCGAAGAGAAGCGGTTGGAGATAAGCAAAGCAAAGTGAAGCGGCGATCAAAGCGAGCCATGACATACTGAAAGCGATTTTCAGGTTGTTGATCTCACAACAAATACAAGTGTAAAAACATGAATTTCGTCAGATAGAGAATATTTTAAGTTAAGTTACGAAGTTAAGCGAGATTTATAGAATGTCGCAATTGAAAACCGATTTTATGATGTGAGCGATATTTTATCACCACCAGGCTTGTAAAATGTCTTCTGCATGTCATTTGACTAATTTGTTCATAACTTTCTTCAGAAGTATAATTCACATCATTACTTTAGATGTACTCATAATGCATGAGTAGGGCTATATTTTTGTTCAAGGGTACATTGCTCTAAATATAACATCTGAGGCTGGAGAGTGAAAACTCTCCAAAATGTCACGTGTCATTTGACATAATGTCATTTGAATGACATTTTGCCTCCCACGCCCCAGATTACATATTTACAGCAATGTCTTGGTCGACAAAGTTGTAGGCAAATTTAAGGCTCAAGACTCCGTAACTCTCTTTTGAAAATTAATGACGTTATTGCTTGTTAGTATTGGTGAGGCAACTTGTACGAAAAAGTGACGAAAATTTGAGGTGGGTGGAAATGGGGTGGTAAAAGCTTGTCAGCTGCTACATAATGTTGCCAGATGCAACAAAATGTTTATTTTTGAGCATTTATGAAATATTTATTATATGGAAACTTATTTTAAATTTCTTCGTACACCACTGGGCTTTCAACATACAGTGTTGGGGAAAGTACAGTAAAACACTTTGATTCTCCGAATATTTACATTTTATCCGGTAAAATTTCGTGAACTGAGCAGTCGAGCACACTGAGACAGTTTCCCAAATAAATGTAAGACGAAATTAAGTTTTATTCTTCATCCGCAGACTGTTTGTTTGCTGCTGCGTGAGTCTCGTGCCATCCATCCACACTTTCTTATGCGCAGTGCAAATAGAACAGAATCGAGTTGAATTAGGCTGTGGCACACAGCCTTGAAAGAGTGCTAGCCACAGATACTGATTTATTAGTTCTAATCTGTAAAATGAGTAAGGAATAACGAAATGTATATTTGCCACCAAAACCGGCTATACGTTGAGAAATTATTCTACGAAAACATTGATTGTGGGGGGAGAAAATAGTAAAAGTATGTGCTGTCGTCTGCTTGGTCGTGGCTGCTGCTGCGGCTGCCGTAGTTTTGTTTTTTTTACTGCATGGTAGGATGAATAGTACAGTAAAATTAAATGTCAACCATTCTCCACCCTACCAACAGAAGCTCGCATAATCTTTTCTTTTTTTCTGGTTAATTTGATTAATTCGACAAACCGCAGTAATTATTTGATCAAATAAATCTGGCAACGATGAAATGATGATTCTTTTCTTGTATATATGCATACAGTTGTTTGCGTGTCGACTAGCATATTCGATGTATTGTTTTGATATTTCTAAGTTGCTTTGCCGAGATTTTGAGCGCACTATTTCACCTAATGCGGTAGTGAATTTGGGTGTTCTGAATTTTACAACATTCACAATACGGCCGTCAAATTTGTCTCTCACTTCAAATTTTTTAAAGCAGTTTTCGTTGGTTTTTCAACATGAAGTGAAGAAATTGGTGTTCAACATCAAAGACAAAAGTGAAAGTTAGGTAGTGAATTATGTTTAGTTGTGATAAAATCAAGAAAACGGCTTGAAAAGAACAAGTGAAAAACTGAGTGCATATGTATGTGTGTGTCTCGATCGTTCGGAGTTGGTGTGTGTATAATTAGCATACGAAAATTTGTCTAGTTAAAAAGCAGTTTTAAGCGCTTTTCAGTTAATTAATTGATAATTAATTAGCTAGGTGAGTGAAAAATTCATATGAAAATACCATGAATATACGTTGACAGAGGTAAGTTGATGAATAGCAGTGAAATATTGAATTTTGGCTAAAATTGCATTAGTATTAGTGCGAATGAGAACAAAATCATCTTCATCATCAAATTGATTACGGTTTATAGAGCCTTAAGCGCTATAAGTTCGTTAACATCAAGAATCAATAGCTAACTTCTGAAAAAAGATCTGGGATAATTATACAAACGAATGTAAATGACATTTTACAACACTGATCACCACAAACAATCAGGCGTAGGGCGTAGCTATGGTAAAACTTTTTGGGCCATGTTTCATTCTTATTTTACGTTTATTCCTATGGAAGATACATTAATTACGTAACGGGAGATTTTCGACCCATTTTTCACTTTTTGCATGAAACATCTGAAAATTTTGTATGGATCGTCACACTTCGCCGACAACGTCCCTCCCCCTTCAAGCGTTACGTAATTTATGGATGTTCCTCTTACGGCATTTCTTACACTGGAATTGATTTGTACTCGGGATATTCGTACCTCATAAAAACAACTTCCACAACAATCGTTTTGTCTCGGCTCCCAACCTTTTTGAAAAACGGCGTAAACAAACGCAAATCCCAAAAATCTGCAAAAAAAAAGGGGAAACCATTTCCACCCAAAAGTCGGCAAAAAATTGGGACAACAATTTCTTCATCTATCGGATTATTCCCGAAGTTTTAATATGCGGACATAAGCAAAAATTGCGCAAACCCGATTTTCTTTGATGTTGTTTTTTTCACGGTTATCGAGATTTACGCAGTTTTACGCGCATTTCAAGATACACGGTACTATAGATAGTGGAATATATAGATGAGCGAAGATAAATCCTCTGTCTCCAAACGAACTGTCAAACGTGTCTCCAAACGAGCATGACGTCACGATTTCAATGGAAACGTTAAGAGCTGTGACGTCATTTGCGCGTGCGCACGGGCAAAAAAATAGACTCAGCCATGCTTTCGCTCATCTATAGATTCTACTATCTCCCGCGTAAAAACCGATTTCAGTGTAAAATCAAATATCAAAGCAATTGAACACAACAATAATATATAAATTATATCTTTCGGTTCAAAGGCGCATTACAGATGTGTGGATTAATGGTGGTTAATGTGTTTAGGCCCATCAACGGTGAAACCTGCACCTGGGCGGAGACTACCGTAGCGTAGTGCCCATTCCTGGACCCCAGGACCTACAGGAGTAGGTCCGAGCAGCGTGGACCTATTGAATAGGTCCGTGTTCCCGGTGGCAGTAGTAGGCAGCGGGTAAGCGGGTGGCACCGCCCTGCTGGTCGAAATGCCGCCGGAGGAAGCAGTTCCCGATGACAATCAAGTCAGAGAGCGGGTAGAACTGCTCTCTACTTTGATTGTCGTTCGGAGGTAGCGGTAATCGCTCCGATTAGGAGCGGTGATTGGATCGGTCACGACAAGATGCATTCATTTAAACTAATCCTAAATACGAGAACGATATTAAAATTACAAGTGTTACATGCGTTTATCTGTAGTAAAAGCAAAATATGTGCTTTTTATTTCAAAGTGTTTCTAAATTTTTGGACTGCGCCAGAATATTCCAAATTTTAATAAGTACCGCTACTATGAAATACTTCAGATTTGCTCCGTACATTTAGCTAAAACCATACATATTTAAATGTTTACATTATCAAATAAACAATGTTGCTTGCCTCTCCCGCAAAACTTTTCACCGACAGCCATTTTACACAAGAGCGTACGAGGGTAAACTCAAATCAACAAACATAGCTTCTCGCCTCTTCTCATCGCTTCCACTATGCCATGTATAAGCGATTTCCATACATCGCTCATTGAGGTAGCTTGCACGCGGACACTTCGCTTCTCCCTCAACTCTTCTAATCGCCCCTCTTCTCACCCAGTATGGCATCAGCCTAACGGTAAAGATGCAAGGCTAAAAGCAAAACCATGCTGAGGGTGGCTGGGTTCGATTCCCGGTGTCGGTCTAAGCAATTTTCGGTTTGGAAATTGTCTCGACTTCCCTGGGCATAAAAGTATCATCATGTTAGCCTCACGAAATACGAATGTAAAAATGGTAACTTGGCTTAGAAGCCTCGTGGTTAATAACTGTGGAAGTGCTAAGTAAACACTAAGCAGCGGCAAAGATGGTTAAGTTCACTGCACGAATATCTCATTTACCCTATGTCCCTTATTTGCTATGCTTTCCGGAAGACCTTGGCATTTTGAGTAATAGAAAATAATAAAAAGTGGGGTAAAATGAGCAATATTTTAGCATCTTTAGTCGCTTAACTTCACTCGATTCCCTGAAAAATTCTAGATCAGACTAGTAATGTGAGGTTATTATTAAGAAATTTGAGCAATATGAGAACGTGGGGTAAAATCAGCAAGATCTCAATTCCCAACATCGTGCAGTAGACAGAGCTCACATAACACGATTTTTGGCAAAATTTGAGGTCAAATGTGTTATGTTTTGTCGATTATTTATAACTCCGAACTTGACGAATTACATAACAAATAAGGGGCATTGGGGTAAAACGATTTGTTTGATTTTTAATGTAGTTTTTTTGGGTTTGATTGTTTTAAGTAGTTTTGTAATTTTTTTATTGTTTCCAATGTTTGAGTAGTTTTTTTAAACCGATAATACGTGTAAACTAACCGGTTATCGTTTCCAATCAAAATTACAATTGCAAAATTTTTGAAGAACATGTAACGCTTAAAGGATCTTATAATTTTGTCACACAGGTCATTGCTCTATATCTGAAATCGACGGCGTGAGATCCAAATTAGTGGCAAATGACATAAACGTCCTAACATTTCGTGACATTTTTGTTATTTCGCTCACAGGTCCTGAACTTTATATTCATAACAATGATCTGTTATACAAGTTATAATATCATTCTAGTGTTACAAATTCTTCAAAAATCAAGCAGTAAACAAAATTGCAAATTAGTCACATGACACGTAATTACATTTTTCAATGCTGCTTAAGAAATTATTTGAAAATTACATCAAAGTTTTCAAACCATCATTGTTGTAAAGAAAATTTAGTAAGCAGTAATTACGATTGTATTACTTAACATTTCAAAGCATAGGTGACATTTATACATTTAAACAACCGCTGTCAAAAGGATCAACTATGATTATTAAACGCCCTACCTGAGTTTGCTGTCCGTTGATGTGTTTCAAACCTGAGCACTGATGTGTAGAACCTGAATATGCTACATACTGATAGCGAAATTATTTCCATCATTCCAGACGGCGAGGACGGCGATGAAGGAATGGAGGAAAATCGTGAATCTGAACTCTTGCAAACCAACGATAACAGTGAAAAGGAAAATAATATGCCAGAAAATGACACCGACGAGGACGACGACTGCGATGAGCCGGAAAATGACGGTGAGTTTTAACATCCATTATATTTAAGGGATTTCCTCCTTCTTTTTATTGGGTTTTGATTTTTTCATCTTTATTGTTATGATTTTTGATTTTTAGAAACTAATTCTTTGTGTAAAATAAGGTTTGGCTAAGCATTTTCCTTAAAGAGTTTTTTTAAGACCTATTACGCTTAAATTTAACCTGAGGAATCTCTGCTTGTTCAACAAAACAACTAAATTTTCTGCACTGTATGAACATTATTAGATCAAATTGTGGCTTTGGATATAGGAGTAGAATAACACATGATGAATTTAAAATTCACCACTTGTTTTTGTACTCCCATTTCTAAATGTCGAAATCTGACGTAATAATGATCGTACAGTGCTGAAATTTAAGTCGATTGTTTCATTTGATGAACTTATAAAAAAAATGAAGATATAAAGTTGAAAATAAAATTGTTCATTGTTCAGCATAAGTAAGCAAATGATTCTACCATTGTGTTACCACTTTGGGCGTAATGGTTCACTCAGATTGTGTTCTTGAAAAATCACTAATAAAGCACGTGTTTCCTAAGATGGCCGATTTGTGGCTTCGTTATATATTCCCCTTGATCTACTAAATTTTGAGGCAAATACCGTTTTTTTGCCTCAAGGCCGGTTTCGTGAATCAATTGAATAAAAACCTTTTTACTTTTCTCGTAGGGGAAGTGCACCGGTTTTGGCCAACTTAGTGCCTAATTTGGCCAACCCTGGAAAATACATATTTTTTCAAAATAATCGATCAGTTGAAAGCAGCGTTGAAGCGAGAGGGATATATCTCTTGTTGGAACTAATAAAACCCTTGCGAATTGCTTTATTTTTGGAATTATTCGCAAAATTGGCCAAATTAGGAACATGGCCAAACCGGTACAGTTCCCCTATACTAAGTATACGTAAAGACTATATGTTCGCTCTAAAAACATAGGAGGCCAGGTGACCCATAGTGTTATATACCAATCGACTCAGCTCAACGAATTGAAGTTATGTCTGTGTGTGTTGATGTGCGTGTATGCGTAAAAAATGTGACTCATATTTCAGGCACTTACCCTCAATCGATTTACTTGCATTTGATGCAGAATTCTGTCCCATAGTTTCGCATTGAAAATTTACCAGGTCGGACTATGTAATCAAAAGTAAGGGCAAAAATGCTTTTTTAATCACACAAAAAAACGCCCAAAAATGATAATTTTTCAGGTCCTAAAAATTTCATGAAAAACCAACAATATTGCAAGAAAACGATTTTATTCCACAATTGTGAATTCGTTTAAAAAAATACATGATGCTGGGAATTATGCGCTAACTTCTTCTTCTTCTTATTGGCATTACATCCCCACACTGGGACAGAGCCGCCTCGCAGCTTGTGTTCATTAAGCACTTCCACAGTTATTAACTGCGATGTTTCTAAACCAAGTTACCATTTTCGCATTTGTATATCATGAGGCTAACACGATGATACTTTTATGCCCAGGGAAGTCGAGACAATTTCCAATCCGAAAACTGCCTAGACCGGCACCGGGAATCGAACCCAGCCACCCTCAGCATGGTTTTGCTCTGTAGCCGCGCGTCTTACCGCACGGCTAAGAAGGGCGCTAACTAAATATTTCAATATTTTTCACAATTTTTTTTTAAAATCTTCTGCACAAGATTAGTGTTAGCCCTAAAGCCCGACTGATGATAATCAGGAGACAATATTTTTTGTATCTAAAGAAAAAGCATTGTGAACGTAAACGCCAAAATTGCGTCGGAAATAATCAAAATACAACTTTATTTTTTAAATTTTTAATACATATCTTTTGACTTTGTTGAAGGCTGATAAATGCTAAGAAAATTATTTTGAACTAGTGAAATATCTTCACTTGTCATAAAACGAGTTTGTACAATCCCATTGAATTCCACCACTTAATTGTATCTTGACAGATACGTATTTCGACCTCAACAGTAAGGCCGTCTTCAGTGTCTCGTACTTGACTCGACTAAGTCGAGACACTGAAGACGGCCTTACTGTTGAGGTCGAAATATGTATCTGTCAAGATACCAATTAAGTGGTGGAATTCAATGGGATTGTACAAACTCGTCTTATGACAATGGCTGATAAATGTTTTTTGGCTTCAGCCGCTTACGATTTTCCAATCCAATAAAAGGAAGTGGCGCGGTTTACCCAATCGGCGCATTATATACATTTTACCCTACATATAGAACTACCGATCCCGACGTCCAAGGTTCGCCCCAGTCTGCCACTCTTTGCTTTTTTTTTAATTTAAATTATCTTTCATTAGGCAACCTTAATTCTTAATTAAGATTATTTAATATGAAGTCCTGCTGAATATAGAATACCGTTACAAAACATTATGGTGTTCATTAAACCGGACATGAAATTAATTTAAAAGGTTATAGCATCGGCTTCGGCTCGTGCGTAGAGCTAACAGCACATAATCGAGTTGAAATACCTGTAGCTCAAAACCATGAAACTGCGCTAGCTACTGATTCAATAACCCTAAATTTCGTTATGAAGTGAGAAATCGTAAAACTAATATTTTCTACCAGAAATCAAACATATGTTCTTAATTTACAAAGATTTCGACTGGATTTGTCGCTAATAATAAGGATTTTTGTCTCATGAAAATGTTGAAAAATTTCCCCGATGGAGATCCAAACTTCCGGATTGCCAATGATTTAAAATTATCAAAATTTTCAGATGACTGAAAGCCGAAAATCCTGATTATTAGTTAATTTATTGTGGAAAAGAAGGGTTCGATAGCACCCTATCGTTATTATAGTCGGCTTGCTGCCGGGGGTTTGTTTTTCTTTGACTGCTTGGCGGAACGAATGGCACAAAGCAATATCTACCATTCCCATCATTGAATATATGTTTCCCGCTATTTGGTATGCCATCTGAAATATAATTTTGGGCACCTTATTCAATCGTTGACATTATTCAACTGCTTGAAATGATGAAATTTCAAATATCGATGAGTAAGTAGATGTTGAATCTTACTGAAGGAGGTTATTTTCTTTGTATGAAACAAACCATATCACATTTGATTTATGTAGTTCGTCGAAGTTTCCAATACATTCAGCACCTGGAATATATTGTAATTCTATAATAAACATCCAGTTTTGTCGAGTAAGTGCAATTTTATAATTCAAATGTCAGACGCTATTTTGTTCATTCCGAAGAGCATTGAAGCCACACCAGCCAACTGCCACAAGTTATGAAGTCTCTAGCGAATAACCCATCCCGCAAACGAAAATATTCCATCAAATGTCTGACGACCTGTTGTATGGCTGAGGTGTAGAAGTATGTAGATATGTTCATACACTTTCAGTTCACTTGAAGCGAACAGAAAAGTTTCACCGACAACGGAGCCAAACGAAAGAAGTGAAGTCAACCGTTATTGACACATATGTACGTCGAAGATTGGTGGCACTGTCGAAAAGAAAAGGATATCCCGCGAGAACACAACACATTGGTGTTTTGTTTGGTTCACCATGATTGTTCAATGGATACCGATCCTTATTCTCTTTATTTGTCGCAAAGCATCAATCTATTTAGCTGTACTATTGCCAAAATTATTTAAATGTTAAGATGAACTAAAAAACTTTCATAATTCAAAAAGACCTAACTGCTATATTAAACTGGACTGGACAAAACCAGCCATTGTAGATAGGACTATGTTGTCCTGTGCTCCGCCAGTGTGCGTCCTCGGGGGAAATGGAACTCTGATTAGGATACTCCCATGGGAAAGTCCTCATCTTGTCTGCGTTGCAGCATAGCAAGATACTTTGCAGCAGTATTTCAACCATCGCTTAGACTGGTTACAGAAGTTGAATATATCTTTTTCGTGATTAAATCGATTCTACATTTCATGTTTTTTGCCTTTCTCATACAACAAAGTTGTACCGGAAGGCTATCACTTCACTCCGAAAATGATCTTTCTATAGAAGGCTCAGATACTTATAACGTTATATACAAATCAACTGAACTCCACTAATTGAGCAAATATCTCTCCGTCCGTGTGTGTGTGTGTGTGCACCAACAGATAAAAAAATGTAACGAACTTTTCATATTGAAATTCTTAACCTTTCTCGATACAAGTTGTAATCGGCAGGGGGCTAAGCCTAGTTGGTCGCTATTTAAATTGATGGAGATTGGCCGTTCCGTTCGAAGGTTATGAAGATATGCTGCATCGAACCGTATAAGGTTGGTTGGTGTATTGGCCACGTACGAGAAAGGCAATATCTCTGATGTGAATTAAGTCGGGTTTTATTTGTATTTGTTCGAAATAACCTTCGAATAATATATGTTCGTTCGAATTTTATTATGTCAAGAGAACATGGGAAAGATGGCCACTAGGGTGGTTAAAAAATCGATTTTACTCCACCGCGCATTCTGATTCTGTCTCACGTTTTTAGTGTCCTCTGAAAATTTGAGTAGATTTGGATAAAAACTGGCTCAGCATATACCGAAATAAAAACTAGTTTTAGATTATGCTGATTATAGCACTTCCCCGTTAAGCGCTGGCAAGAAAGAACCCACGTAGTTAAAAGCAATACTCAAGCGCTTTCACTCAACGAAAATAGCATCTTGATTAATCGATTTAAATCTGGGTTGCGAATCTTTGGTCGTGATCATTCAATTTGTCAAAGGACACCAGAGAAACGTACAGTTCAACATAGTAGTCTGAATTTGCCTGTGCTAAGTTGCCTGTTGAGTAGTTACGCGATTAGCTCCACGAAACTATGCCATATTTAAATGAAAATCGAATACTAATTGCGGCCTTTTTACTGACTTGGGATATTTTGCTCGCAAAAGGAAAACGGAAAGTATTTTATGTCAATTCATGCGTACATTTCTAGTAGAATATCCTCAGTTACGGCGTTGAATAATGTCCGATGCGATTTGTGATTAGTTGAATCTGTTACACGAAAATTTAGGCAAAAAACGGGAAATTTTTCATTGGCGCTTGGTGTGATTTGACAGAACCCCGACCAATCATTGGAGTGATTAATTAATATGCAAGTTTCGTTGGGTGAAAGCTCTTGGCTTATTTCCTTACAATCTTGAAACAGTTTGTCAGTTTTTAAACAAGTCAACTCAAATTTTCGAAGGAACATGAATTTAAGAACCACCCTTATAAGCATCCTTAGGACTAGGACAACTTGCCCGGCTTTGTAAGGGATTTCCGGTCGAGTTTTGCGGTTGAATTTGTTGAATACTAAGCTATTCCGGCGCACTAAAGAACACGATCAATTGTAATTAATGCAATTCGGTTTGCACTCCTTACAATTCACAAAGTTTATATATTTAGACGATATATCCATTTTCTGGCAAAATGATACTAGTTCGAGTTGAAGCTTTTGTAACACGCTTGCCATTTTGCCAATGTAAGTAAATCTAGACTTACATTTGAAAAGGGCGTAACTGCCAAAATTCGATCTTTCAGTTCTTTGTCTATGTATATAGCAATGTATGGGGATAAGGATTCGGAAATAATATTTTTTACTTTTACGCCCTTTTCAAATGTTGGTCTAGGAATGGGGTGCGATCGGACGTGTTTAGTTAGGACGCAAATAATTCGCGAAATCCGAGTTTGTGGTTTGGTTTTAAGCGATCGGTTGATATGTGTGCGATTGAACGTATTTTGTATATGACGCGAAACATTTGCATGATCCTTGGCATGATCACTGATCAGTGTTGCTTTGTTCTGCTTTGGACGGTTTGTATGAATATCTTTTATTAATTTTTCAGCAATTCATTTTCAGGCAATTTGCCTATATTCCGGGGATTCAACCACCCGACTTGGTTAATGTCCTTGGTTACAATGTTCTGAAAACTGATATGTGAATATGTACATTATGTGGAAGATATTGATTTGAAAAATGTATTGGAGGTAACCACTTTCCCTTCGATGGGACTCGAACCCACGACCCTCAGTACTGAGGGTATACATTTTTCGAATCAATATCTTCCATTATTATTTTAATGTATTATTTTAAAAAGTGATGAACTCTATGTCTATCTGAAAAATCACTAATAAAGCAATAAAAACAATGAGGTTATGTTTTTTTTAACAACTGTTAAGTTAATTTTAATGGAAGGATCAATTACGCTTTATTTTGCCTTTATTTTCATGTCCCAAGGCCAAGTATTGTTTGCTATTGATTCTTTCGACGGAATTTATTCCATTTTATTCAAAAGCAGTTTACATTGTAAAAATGGGCATCTGATCTGCATAAAATAAATAATTCAATTTGTAATCAAATAAAAAACATTCTCGTCAATGGAACGAGGTTATATGCAAGCATTTAAATAAATAAAAATACTGCAATGACCCCCGCAGTTTCAGAAATCTAGAACAACGTTTGAAAAGGGGGGTAACAGCCTAACTAATCTTTCCAGTTTTTTGTCTATAGCTATTAGAGTGGGGCGCAGTTGTATGGAAAAACGCAAACTTCGTCCGATCAAGTGAGATCAAGGTTTTTCAGAATCGTTTTGGGACCCCAACCAACTGTGCAAAATATGGGCTCGATTGGTTGAAGCCTCGCATGTCGCATCGCGTTTCAAATGTACATGGAGATTAGTATGGGAAATCGTACTTTTTTACATTTTTGCTCTTAGCGGCTTCAATTTATCATCAATCGCGTGACTCAATACGTTAGCATATAGTCTGGAAGATGCCGAGAGACTTTGCCGAAGAAAGTACGTAGCTGGAAGGTCTACAAAAAATGTTATTACGTTTCGTAAATTGATTGTTCAAACCATATGCAAGAAATAAATGTTTCTGCCAGCACTACCGGACAACCTATGGTTATTGAAGGGCAAAACCCATCTTCATTCTTGTGGGATTTTTTTCTTTGTGAAATAATCCCGGATAGCTCCCATTAGCTCTAAAGCCCTATTAGATCAATTATTTTGAAATAACACTCAGTTTAATCTGAGAAGTTTAATTATTGGTCTACGTAGTACGGCAGTGCTGGCAGAATAAACGATTTTTTGCATCCTTTGGGTTATACTTTAACGCAATGTGCCACTTGGTTTACGATGAACTGAAACCTCTAGTAGTAAAAATGCAAAAATATACGTTCCCCCATACTAATTTCCATACAAACTTCAAACGCAATGCGGAAAACGAGGAAGCAACCAATCGGTCCCAAATTCTGCACAGTTGTTCAAGACCCAGAATGGCTTCGAAAAACCATTGATTTGAAAAAATGACCTTTGCGACCCACTCTAATAGCTATGTATGTAGACAAGGAACCAGTAAAACATTTTTTGGATGTTACGCCCTTTTCAAATATTGGTCTAGAAACGAAACTTCATCGAACCCTATGTATAAACCCTCACCCGACTGTGACTACGCCACTGATTCAACATTTGTGGAGAACTTGTTTAGTGGTAAGTCTTGACAATATATTGTTTCAAGCAAAATAGTGCTTCGTGACTTTTGAATTTTCTACAGTTTAGAACAACAAAAATAGTTTATCATGTTTATGTCTTTTATCATCAAAAATCTATGACGAAATATCGACACTTGATCCTTCGAACTGAAGAGTCCTCTTTTTATTTACGATTGCTACACAAAAATAACGGTTTAGTCACATGCTATGCTTCAGTTTGCAAGAATCGCGTTTGGATGACGGTTTTTCCCGAGGGAAATCGACCCAGCTTTACTGTCCTGACGCGCATCGGGTCGAGAGCAATCGAATGTGGGCGCCTCGTGCTCCAGCTTTTTACCACCCTCGATTTTCCACCGAGCTTTATGAATACATGAGTACGTGTGAGAGCCTATTTTGCAGTGTATAGGACCCATCATTTATGTGCTTCGCCACCACAGCTCAATACGGTTGAGGTGCTTTTTTTCGTCAGTCTCTTTTCACTATCGTGCAGCTGTTGTTATACATTTTTGATATTTTCACTCTAAAACATAGTTCACCCTGGGACCACTGGGACCTCCGGAAGAATACGGCGAAAGTCGCCGCAAACAGCACGGCGGTTGATAGCAACAGTAGAGTAGAATTATATGGAGATGATTTTAGATATAAATATATTGAGTTGGAACAATCTTTTTCCCCAATCGCCTCGACGTTCCAGTCTCACATTCCTATTTATAGAGCAGATTTTTCTCACACTTTCTATCCTATGCAGTTCGGTTTATTCTTTATTAGGATGAGAACGGGACCCCGGCGAGTCATGCATAGGTAGGAGTAGAAATCTGACGTTGGAATAGGAACGATTGTGCCCGTTGAGTTCTACAGTTTCCATATAGTTTGTGTATTCATTCGGGGAATTGATGTTTCTCAAAGTAAGAATTATATTGTTGAGAGCTCCAGTGTTCAGTGGTCGATTGAAGAACGTTCGGGTGCTGTTAGCCGAGAGTTATAAAATAAGTTTGAAACTTTCCACACTTTCCATGCCTTGTGTCTTGTGTTGGACCATGTATCCGAATACCACACAAGGCACCCTCTCACTTGGTTCAGGGTTGGAGTGCATTGGTATGTTTTTGACATGTGGGCGAAGTGTCCCATTGCAAGCTCTGCCAAACTTTTTATACATATGTCTATATTTATTAGTTATGCATTTCATTGATTGAAAATTAAGTCATTCGTTCTAAAGTCGATTTTCTACTACTTTATTATCAATTGCATTAAATAATTAGTTGTTTTCCCTTTTGTTTCCCACTGTTGTTCTGTTTTTCATCATTTAAGAATTATTCCATATTTCCACAGTGTACTACAACCTACTAAGCATTAAATACTTACTTCATATTTTTGATCTGTGACCACATGATATATACTGTAGTCGCTTTACATGCGTTTTTTTAGTCAGATTTGGGGATAAACCCGATTTTTACGGGTACGTACGACTCGTATCCAACCGGTTTCAACTCGGATTTGGGGATTTATCCGGTGTTTACGGATACGTATGACGCGGTAGGGTAAGGGAGGTATTTTGGACCACTTTAGGAGATGGCCGAACAATTTTGTCGAATAAAAGTTAGATTTTGTAATAATGCTTGATCAATTCCCTATGCAACTAAAAAGTGGTGAATGCTAGGTAGGATTTGTAGGTAAAAAAGTTGTAAATCCCACCGAAAGAACCAAACTATCGTAAATTCTGAAGATATGTAAGATTTAATTTTGGACCACCTGTTTTTATTTTGGACCACCTATTGAACATATTTTGGACCACTCGAGTAATTTTGTATTGCTTGCAAAATTATGTTACTATTGGATTAAATTAGTGATCTCCAGCATTTTCGGCGTTTTCATCCTGAAAGTCCTTGTTAAGCAATACATTTTTATAAGCATTTAAAGCTTAGAACAATATCTAGGGTATTGAAACTAATATCAATTTCAGTACCACTTGGTACAGCATCATCAAAGCAAAACAAACTGTGGCCCATGGCCGTGATGTATGCACCGGGTCACTCCTACCCTGCATATTTTTTATGTAGTTTGTTAGATCTGTTCCATTTGCGCCATTGATAGTAGTGCGTTGCCCGGTTGTTCCTTGCTTCTTGCACATTCTTTTTCAAAACAAAACATAATCGTAGAGCGCGGAACTCTGTTGCATTGGCAAACAGCACGGACGGAGAGCTCTAGCAAAGATTGGTTCTTGTCGTAGAGCTTTCTCAACTATTCTGCCCACAATCGCATATTTGTCTGGATAGGAATTACAGCAAAGGTGGGACTGATATGCGATCATAGGCAGTATTTTCTTATGGAAATAATAAAAACAGTTACATGTTGGGTTAATAGACATTTTTCTAGGGCTTACATCAATGAACGTTAATTTATAAATGTGGTATGAACAGTAATTTATGAATGGTTTGATATTAGAGAAACAAATGGTTGGTAAAAACAAAAGTTTAAGAGATCTAGAACTTAAAAAGAAGATATGTCGAAAATATGTTCGGTTCAATGAAAAATGAACCAATTTTGGACATGCCTCAGAATACTGTTTTTAAACTTACAATGTTTCGCTCGAGATATGAAACTGCTTCAATTAGGTTTTAATAAGTCAACAACATCATTCACATGTTTTAAATCTATGTACAAATAAACTTACAGCTTTTGAAAGTTGACTTCAAATTTACAATGTCGTCTTAGTTTTGGTCTAATCCAGCCGGCATGGGTAAATACGTGAAAATATTCTTAATAATTGTAATATTTTATAAGAAACAAGTGTAGGAAATACCTTAAGGATAGTTTCTTTTTCCAATAAAATTTAAATATTGCATGTTTTATTTGGTTTTGTGTGATATAAATACAAAATTCAGGTAGGTGGTCCAAAATAAGAGCCCGGTCCAAAATACAGCCCTTACCCTAAGACGCGCGGCTACAAAGCAAGACCATGCTGAGGGTGGCTGGGTTCGATTTCCGGTGCCGGTCTAGGCAATTTTCGGATTGAAAATTGTCTCGACTTCCCTGGGCATAGAAGTATCATCGTGCTAGCCTCATGATATACGAATGCAAAAATGGTAGGGGAAGGGGGGGCAATATGCCCTAGCTAAGCAAAGGGGGGGGGCGTTTTGGGGCCTCTTCCCCTAACCTGTCTTAGAAACCTCGCAGTTAATAACTGTGGAAGAGCTTAAGGCTCAAGACTCCATCACAATGTTTTGAAAATTAATGACCGTATCGCTTGTTTGTAATAATGATGCAATTGGTACGGAAAAGTGCAGCAGCGATAAACAAATTTTGTTTACAACTGGGGTGGGTGGAAATGGGGTGTTAAAAATATGCCAGCTGATGCATAATGTTGCCAGACTTGACGAAATGTTTATTTGATATCATAACACATGTTCATGGTGTATCAAATATATGGATATTTATCGGTTTAAAACAGTTTATACACCACTTGGAATGTAACAGATGCTTACATAACATGTTTAAAAATTTATTTCTGGTTTATTTGTTCAATCCGACAAAAAGTTATGATTTTTTCCAAAAAAATAAATCTGGCAACGGCGAAGAGATGATTATTTTCTTGTGTATGCACACCTTTGTTTGCGCGTTGGCTGGCGTATACGTTGTATTGTTCGGATTGAATGAAGTTGCACCGCGTAGATTTTGAACTTACTATTTCACATATTGCGCTAGTGAATTTGAGTCTTCCGCATTGTATTGCATTCACAATACGGCCGTCAAATTTGTTTGCGCGTTGGCTGGCGTATACGTTGTATTGTTCGGATTGAATGAAGTTGCACCGCGTAGATTTTGAACTCACTATTTCACATATTGCGCTAGTGAATTTGAGTCTTCCGCATTTTATTGCATTCACAATACGGCCGTCAAATTTGTCTCTCACTTCGATTTTTGGAATGCAGTTTTCGACAGTTTTTTAACGTGAAGTGAATTAATTGGTAGTCAAGATTGAAGAAAAATGTGAAAGTCGGTTAGTGAATATGTTTTAGGAGTGATAAAATCAAGGAAACAATGAAAAAAAGATCAAGTGAAAAATCAAGTGAATGTATATGTGTTTGCTCCGAACGTTTGGAGTTTGTATGGGTTCGATAAAGATACGAATGTCGGCCTAGGAAAAAAGCAGTTTTCAGCGTTTTTCCAGCAATTCCTCAGTAATTGTTAGTTTGGATAAGTGAAAAATTAATATGAAAATGTTATGAAAATGCAATAATGGAGGTAAGTCGGCAAATAGCCCCAAAATATTGAATTTAGTTCGAAACTTTATTAGTATTAGTGCGTATTCGAATAAAATCATCATCATTATCGGATTGATTACGGTTTATAGAGCCTTAATGAATACTAAGCAGCGAGGCGGCTCTGTCCCAGCGTGGGGATGTAATGCCAATAAGAAGAAGAAGAAGAAGATGATGACTCGCGTAATAACCGGCTTCAATACCGAGATGAGATGTCAAATGCTTAAAAAAAACCTAGGAGGCCAAACAAAAGTTTTGTTTTGGCTTTGAATGACGGAAAACTGGGTCTCCAGTTAGCTTCGCGAGCAAAGCCGAAGGATTATCAGTCCGGAGATGACAAGGTTGAATCTCGGTCCAACCTAGGATGTTTTCGGGTGAGAAACAATCTCATCTCCGAACAAGTCGGCGGTGCCAGTAACGGTTTAAGTTGACTGACATGTTTTCTATATCCTATTTACTAGTAATAATCGATCAGGGATTAAAAATGCCTTATCATTTCATTTTACTTTTTTGTGGGTGGATAACCTTTTTCAATTCAGGCTTTAGATAAATGTCAGGTAAAACATATCATCGTTCTGAATATAAAGTGAACTATGAGAGCCTGGATTAAGAGACCATGGTGAATGTGATCCTTTTTTTTCAAAAGTTTGGTGGGTGTGATCCCTTCTTTAAATGAAGGTGTTTGCTCGGCCATCAAGGCGATGGTCGATGTGATCCCTTTTTAAGAAGTTGGTACTCGTCCGGATAAAGGCAATGTTGGATTTGTCCCTTCTTTAAAAATAAGCACTTGCCCGAATTAAGGCAATGGCGGATGTGATCCCTTCTTTAAAAGTAGGCGTTTGCCCGGAATAAGGCAATAGTAGATTTGATCCCTTCTTTAAAAGTAAATGTAATTCCTTTTATGAAAACAGAAGTTTGTCTAGAATAAGAGAATGGTGGACGTAATTCACCTTTTGGATGTAGGCGTTTTCCTGGAATAAGATTAATCCCTTCTTTTAAAATAGGCGTTGGTCACAGATAAGGCAATGGTGGATGTGATTACTTCTTTGACAGCAGGTGTTTGCCTGGCATCAAGCAACGGGAATTAAGAATATTTTTTGAATATAAGCGTTTGGCTGGAATAAGTCGATGATAGATGTGATCTCTTTCTCAGAAGTAGTTCTGCCGTTTCGTTTGTCAGTCCTTTCGAAAATGTCTACCAGCAGTCTAAATCTCACTTGTCATAAGACGAGTTTGTACTATCCCAATTAATCCACCACTTGATTGTACCTTAGTCGAGTCAAGTACGAGACACTGAAGACGACCTTACTGTTGAGGTCGAAATAAGTATCGGTCAAGGTACAATTAGTTGGTGGAATTAAATGGGATAGTACAAATTCGTCTTATGACAAGTGAAGACATTCCACTAAAAAACTCAAAATAATTTTCTTAACAAAGTCTAAATCTACCAGAACATACCCTCGATCAACTTTATCTATGTGAAATAATAAGTCAAAACCCTTCCCCTTTCACAGTTCTAAATTGTCCTAAATGTCCGTGTGCCAAATGGCATTATGCCAAATGACTTTATGCCAAATGACCCAGACCCAAGGCTTGTAAATATCCGAAAAATAATGTGAGTAATAGACTTCAAACGTAAATTTTGTTCTCAACAATATTTGCTAACGAAAATAAAGTTCATCTGGAAAGACTTCAAACTAATTTTCCAATAAAATCCTTAGATCTAGCATTTTCATTGTTAAATTTTCACAAAAAAAACTATATCCGCGCGAAGCCCCAAAATCGTTATGTAAATTCGATTCAATTTCGCGAAAACCGCGAAATCTGCGTAGTCGTAATAACTCTGCGATTAAGGGCGCTACTCTAGGCACTCTGGCAACTTTCAGAAATAGGTCTTCCCCACGTATCACGTTTAAGTCCATTGCTTTATAATTTTTATTTTAAAGAAATTGACAATAATATGAGCCTGGAGGTACTAGCAGAAGTCACTCCTTTAAAACACCGTTCCTGGGAACTCTTACTAAGAATACTGATCAAATGTCCGAAATGAAATTCTTCTTATATTGAAAATCACCTGAACAAAGAGAGGAATCCCATAGTGTCAAATACCAATCGACTCAGCCCGACGAAATGAGGTGATGTCTGTTATGTGTGTATTCATGTTCAACATTCTGTGGAGAATCCTGTATGTCCTATTGTTTGCTATTGAAAATTTGTCAGATCGGACTGTGGAATCAGAAGTTATGGTCAAAACACTATTTCTTATGCACAAATACGCTTAAAAACTCATTCATATTTTTTTATATTTCTTGGCCCGAAAGAGCGCCAACACCACTAGGTGGTTTAATCAGGGTTTTGCCATTCTCGTACAACAAGGTGTAACGAAAAGGCTATATATTCACTTCCAAGACGATTTTGTGATAGAAGGTCCGGAGACCCATAGTGTTACACACCTATCGACTCAGATCGACGAATTGAGGTGATGTCTGTCTGTGTGTATGTGTGTGCGTGTGTGTATGTATGTGCGCAAAATAAAACTCACTCATCTTTTAGGCACTTATATTCGTCCGATTTGTTTGCAATAAGCTGCAACCGCCGGGGAATCCTGTCCCATTGTTTCCTATTGAAAATTAGCCAGATCGGACTATGGCATTAAAAGTTATGGCCGAAATACGATTTATATACAAAAAAAACACGCTAAGAAATTTTTACTCAATTTTTTTTAGTATATCTGATGTACGAGAAAGGCACAAACACCGCTAGGTGGATCAATCAGGGTTTTTTTTTCTTTCTAAGTTTTTTCTTGTCTCTGTCTTATTGTTTCGCGTACAATCAACCTCTGGCCATCCGGAAGATGCTTCCCGATGAACCACAATTCAAGCACGACGCTACGCCACTTCGCTCCCTAGTCAAATATCCGCCCTGAATTTTTTAAATCTTGAGTCTCCACGCAATTTTCTAACCTGGGCTGCCTAACTTAGGCTGCCAAATAAATCAAATGGTCAAAAAAAAAATTCCAAAAGTATGAATCAAGTATTTCACTGTCCAAAGTGTCCACTAAATGCCTGCTAATTATCCAAATGTGGGGCGAATCTCAATTTAGGAACCTAATATTTATGATGCTGGGTCATTAGGCCGAAGGCCATTAGGCCGAATGGTCATAAGGCCGAATGGCCATTAGGCCGAATGAGAACTGGGGAGTGAGAAGTGAGTAGGGCGATGGGAGGATGAAGTATAACGGAAGAAGAAAAAAGCAAAAAGGATGAAGAAGGAAGAAGGGAGAAGGAAGAAGGAAGAATGAAGAAGGAAGAAGAAAGAACTAAGAAGGAAGAAGAAGGAAAGAAATAAAGAAAGAAGAAGAAGAACGAAGGAAGGCGGGAGAAAGAAGAATGAAGATAAAAGAAGGAAGAATAAATAAGGTAGAAGGAAGAAGGAAAAAGGAAGAAGGAAGAAAGAAGAAAAAAGAAGGAAGAAGGGAGAAAGAAGAAGGAACCAAGAAGAAGGAATAATGAAGAAGGAAGAAGGAAGGAAGGAAGAAGGAAGAAAGAAGAAGGAAGAAGGAGAAAAGAAGAATGAAGAAGGAAGAAGGGAGAAGAATGGAAGAAGGAAGAAGAAGGAAGGAAGAAGGGTGAAAGAAGAAGGAACCAAGAAGAAGGAATAATGAAGAAGGAAGAAGGAAGGAAGGAAGAAAGAAGAAAGAAGAAGGAAGAAGGAAGAAAGAAGAAAGAAGAAGGAAGAAGGAAGAAGGAAGAAGGAAAACGGAAGAAGGAAGAAGGAAGAAGGAAGAAAGAAAAAAGAAGAAGGAAGAAGGAACAAGGAAGAAGGAAGAAGGAAGAAAAAAGAAGGAAGAAGGAAGAAGGAACAAGGAAGAAGGAAGAAGGTAAAAGGAAGAAAGGAGAAGAAAGATGAAGAAAGATGGAAGAAGAAAGAAGGAAAAAGGAAGAAGGAAGAAGGAAGAAGGAAGAAGACAGAAGGAAGAAAGAAGAAGGAGCAAGGAAGAAGGAAAAAGGAAAAAGGAAGAAGGAAGAAGGAAGGAAGAAGAAAGAAGGAAGAAGGAAAAAGGAAGAAGGAAGAAGAAAGGAGAAAGAAGGAAGATTGAAGTAAAGAAATAAGAAGTAAGAAGGAAGAAGGAAGAAGAAAGAAGAATGAAGAAATAAGGAAGAAGGAAGAACAAAGTAAGAAGGAAGAAGGAAGAACAAAGTAAGAAGGAAGAAAGAATAAAGAATGAAGAAGGAAGAAGGTAGAACGAAGTAAGAAGGAAGAAGGAAATAGGAAGAATGAAGAAGGAAGAAGAAAGAATGAAGAAGGGAGTAGAGAAGTAAGAAGGAATAAGGAAGAAGTAAGAAGGAATAAGGAAGAAAAAAGAAGGAAGAAGAAAGCAAGAAGAAGAAAGAAGGAAAAATTAAGAAGGAAGAAGGAAGTAAAGAAGTAAGAAGGAAGATGGAAGAAGGAAGAATGAAGAAGGAAGAATGAAGAAGGAAGAAGACAGGTAGCAGAAGGAAGATGCAAGAAGGGAGAATGAAGAAGGGGTAAGCTGAAGAAAGAACTTCTCATTTTCACTTTTTGCTTCTTTTTGCTAATTCGGCCTAATGGCCATTCGGCCTAATGACCTTCGGCCTAACGGCCTTCGGCCTAATGGCCTGACACCAATATTTATATATGTTAAGTGAAAAAACTTCAAATCTTTGGTCGTTGTACCAATCAATATGCTACGTTGTGACGACTGTACGGTCAAGAATATTAGAGGAAAAAAAGTCGATTTCAAAATTTATTATTGAGGAAGGTATCATAGGAGTTGAGCGTTTTGTTTGTGTAGTGTAGCTAAATTAGGCACGCTTGTTTCGAATGATATGTGCAGGCGGAAATATTCCTACGTTCGCGTGATCAGCTGATGAGAGTTTGCAGTATACATTAATGCCGATAAATTGCGCATCTGAAATCCCTAATCAATGTGTGTTGTGTATGTCTGCATGAATTAGCGCGGATCCTGGGACCCAAGTTTGAATATTTGGCATAACTCACTCGAACTAGAATCGAACCCCTGGGGTGGCATGGCACCCCTTAGCCACATAAAACATCGTATGTGCGGCAGGACCAACATCAACGATAGCACAGCATGACTGTCGGTAACGGTCCCTTGTCGTGTGTACACGTATATTTGATGCTTTTGCTGTGGCCCGATGCACTTGGCGAATAGTTCAGTATGAGGAAGTTATATATTTGAATATGTTTATACACACCTCATCTCTGCAGAAGTGAGAGCCAAATAGAGAATGACCACCTTTTGCGATTCTCTGCTATGACGACGTCGACAACAAGCAGAGCTATGCAATAAGTGGCGTGTGTGAACTGCTAGTGGCATTGCGAGTGATTCAAAGCGAAAATGGGTGATGATGCTGTACTCTCCAATGCTAATGCTCTGCTGCACGACTGACTAACAGCGCACGTTGGTGTAAAGTGAAAGGGGTGGTCCCATGGGGATAAATAAATATATATTTTGATATTAATATATGTAAAAAGCAATTGCCACTAATTAGCATTCATGTGGTTGTCGTTTTGTCAATTCTATTGGGAATATATTATGAATAAATAGTTAGGAATGTGAGTTCGCTAAGCCATGTCACAATATTACACATGGCGACAAAAACTAGCAATAGGTGTCAACTGACCTGCTCACCTGAACATTGTCTTGTTGATAGCATAGGTTTTTCGGGTCACTGTTTTTCAGGTAACTTGGAAACTTTGGAAAAATCTCTAATAAATCAATGAGTTGAAAAGGATTTAAGTAAGCATTCAGACACAAGTACATTTACTGTGGAATAAATCAGTACAGGTTGGACTTGATTATCCGGAGTTTTAAAATCGTTTATCCGGAGTATTTTTCCCAAATTTATTTTTTTTATATTTATTTTTTTTTTTAAATTATAATATATAATAAGATTGTTTTAACAATATGGGACGTATCTAGGTTGTTTAAGGGGGATTGAAAAAGGGGTTGTTTTGTATATGGAATTTGGCTACATGCTTGTATATCAAATTTATTAATTCAAATGAATATATTACTGATGTATTCATACAAAATATGATTATTTGAAGAAACACGAACGTAGCTGGAATGGTGGGGACTGAAGTAGAGATGTTTTATATATTTAATCTTAATTCCATGAATAAATTATTTTCTCTAGAACATGTCCACAAACTTCTCGGTTCAAGAACTTTTCATGGAAGTCCGTTTCCTCTTTTTTGCCTTTCTCGCACAACAAAGTTGTACCGAAAGGATAACATTTCACTCCAAAATCGAACTTTTTATAGAAGTCTCGGAGACATTATATACCAATCGACTCAGCTCGTCGAACTGAACAAATGTCTGTCTGTCCGTGTGTATGTGTGTGTGTGTGCAGACCAAAACCGAAAAACATTAGCCAATTTTTCATATAGTAATTCTTAACCGATTTTCTCGCAACAAGTTGCATTCGACAGGGGACAAAGTCTTGTTGATCACTATTGAATTTTATAACGATCGACCATTGCGTTTAAAAGTTATTAAGAAAATGGAACCGAACTATATAAGCGCCATATAAGGTTGGTGTCTTGGCTAAATGCGAGAAAGGCAGTATCACCACTCGGTGAATTAAGTTGGTTTTCTTCCATGCAATTACTTGAGCGATTGTCGATTGAGCTGTTGCATTTGAGACAAAATCTTCAGATTTGCCATTTATATCAATCCAACTTGGTTACAAAACTGATGAAGTAGTCGCTCATTCGACAACGTAACCTCATCACCATTGAACGATGTGTGCATAACAAGGATGGCAGAATTCGTTCTCAATTTATAATTAACGACTATATACAAGAAGCATACAGCTTTTTTGATCACAGTAAGCAGAGTTTAGGTTTAGTTAACAACATTAGCAAAACCAAATTGTTGGTTGTGACCACGGCGACTGCTTTCAGCTTCCAAAGAAAATCTTTCAAATTATCTTGAAATTTTTAACATTCAGAAAGATAAGAAAATTATTTTGAGCTTTTTAGTGGAATGTCTTCACTTGTCATAAGACGAGTTTATACAATCCCATTGAATTCCACCACTTAATTGCATCTTGACAGATACGTATTTCGACCTCAACAGTAAGGCCGTCTTCAGTGTCTTGTACTTGACTCGACAAGATTCAGAAAGAGTTTTCTGAATAACTTTGAGTGCACAAAATCTAATCCATTTTTTGTCACTCATCCTTATCCGATTTCCGTCCAACTGGTTGCATTTAATGGAGAATCTTGTTTTCTATTGGAACATATTGTTTTGTATTGAAAACTTAATGGATCGGACAATAGAAATAATCGGACAAAAGAAATAATAGCTAACATACTATTTTTTGTACATCACTTTAATAAAGACCAAAAACGATCGAAGTGTGCCGCGCTGTCGAAAAGGCGTAAAAATTTCTGCTCTCGTCATTTTTTCCAGGGAGCGCTAAACATTCCCGCCGAAGATCAAAAATACGTTCCGAAAGAATTTGTAGCGACACACAAAGTGGAAGAATTTCTCAAAAACTACAAGAAGCTTCTGCATTGTTCGCTGCTCTCCATTCTTAAAGGTACGGCTAAACGAGCCGTGACGATCTTCAGTAGTCGCAGTCTTCATCGAAGGACAACTCATCAATCAACTCTAGGACACCAGGTCCAGGACGCCCAAGCGATGACGAACGTATGAAACACAGACGTGCTGGGAGCTCTTTGGTTCATGGCGGCATGGAATACGCGGTGAGCTTGTTTCATGCTTTTCATTTCAAATTTTTAAATTTCAACGGAACATCATCATTTTTCCGTCTATACAGTTTCTTATCTTGAACCCTCTTCCAGACGTGGAGATGTTCAACAGTTTTTTTTGCCTTGAAGTGTATGGCACATTTTTCGCGTAACGTTTGAATGGGGCCTGCGGCCAAAACGTAGACATTGAAAAAATTAGGTTCGAAAAAATGCATCACAATTTGTATTCTTATTTCCTTGAGCTAATATTGTTTAATGTTTATTAGGTTGGAATGGTGAACGGTTCACTATCATCCAATTTTTGACATATGGGAGAACACGAAGATACAATGGGAACTAACTGACTATATGTGTGTCTGTAATACATATGCAATAGTCGTCACCATTGAAAAAGTTTACGTCGTAATTTATTCGTATAGATGGTATGAAGACGTAGATTTTGAATTGCTTTCACTTGATGTTTTATATCATCAGATTTGTTTAACTTGTTTGGAACATTTGTATAGAAAGACGCAGTTATAATTTTCGTTGTCGTCGTCGGTGAATAGAGTTACCTTTTCACTAATTTGCAGTGAGGGCTTGAAAAACAGTCATCATTATATTATATGCTTATCGACTATGATTCACAATATATTATTACCTATAAAACGTTTATGTAGACAACGTCGACGACGCCGATTTTTATGCACTTTTGATTCAATATAATTTTTCTAAGAACGGTTTTATTTCTTAGTTTATTTAGATTCCATAATCACATAGTATATTCACAAACGTCTGGCACATTCACCTCTTTTGAATTATACATACTCATTAAACTATCTCTTCAATTTATGTTCTTTCTGATAGGAACATATTTTGCGTTTGTTTGCATTTCCCGTACTTGATCCATTGTCCTTGTTACTCATTTTATGACAAGTAAAGACATTCCATTAAAAAGTTCTAACAATTCTTATCAATAATGATTAGCCGTCGATGATAAAAGAAATCAAAGTATATAGGTACATATTGGTTTTCAAAAAAAGCACTCATGCTGCTATGTTTGATGCTGCTTTCCTTTTTTATGTTTTCATTTCATCTTTTCAGGTTTCAGGATAAGTATCTTTTTTTTTTTTCAATATTTGGACACATCATAACTTCTGGGCTTGTTTATGTTGAAAACCTTACTACGCAAATCCTGAATAGTCAAATATAGGCCCTTTAGGCAAATTGAGCCAAAAGCATATCTAAATGTCATCATCTGAATGCCAAAACCGGAAATTTTCTTAACCCTTAAAGACCCGGACGAACGGATTTTTTTTCAAATGGCTCGCATTTAGCACCTGATCGTCGAAATATCTCGCGATATCTTTTGTGTTCAACGGGAATAAATATATGTTCTTCCTATAATTTTAACATCAGCTCAATATTCTAGACGCTTAAAGCCTGAAAATTATCAAATCAACCATCAAACCATCTCGAAAATATTTGTAAAGATTTCTGGTCAATTCTGGCAAAATATTATTTTTCCAGAATACACCAAAATGTCGCCGATACCGCTAGGATTAATTAAAGTTTTTCTTAAATAAATTCTGACTACAACACTGCAAATAAAATAAAACATAAGGTTTTCGTTATTTAATTGCAGATTTGATTTTTTTGTGGTGTTTCGATTATCCGGAGGATTCGATTATCCAGAGTGAGAAAAAAAATCGATACTCCGGATAATCGAGTCCAACCTGTATAACATTTTCACTGATTCTTATACAAAATGGTTATGTTTGACCAATATCTCGATTCTCAGGGATTGGATTGATCTCATTTCCAAAATGAAATCAATCTAAAAACTATGAAGCGAGTTGTTGATCGTATGAAAAACAAGGCTGTATTTATTTCACTACACAGTGTTGTTTCTAACTTAAAAGTAAAAAGTTGACCTCGCGAATACAATTTCGAGCCTTGGATGCTTTCACTTCGAATGCAGCTAGAACTCGAATTAATTCATTCTAACTGTAAGAAAATAGCAAAAGGTTTGGGAAAGTAAAATCAAGAGGGTCAGGGATCAATAAAAAATTTCTTCTTAGGTTTGAATTTGTAAAAGATAGTGTTGAACTTTATGTCTGTTGAAAAATCACTTTAAACATATTTAAAAGAAAGTGTGAGAGGTAGGGGGAGGAGCTTCGTTTTGTTATAGAAAGGTATTCTTGACGATTATCCCACCGTCTTATAAAAAGGACAGCTCTTGGAAACGCTCAGTGAGCTTTGCCTACACTCCAGACGTTTATTGTTAAAAGGGTGGTATGAACTGTTAAAGTACTGTACAGGGATTTAATCCAAAAGATAATGAAAAAGTCTCTCACTTATCATCTCTGCATACAAATACGATATGCAGCATACCACGAGTGACCTTTTTCGCAAGCTGTCATCATAAAGAACTGATTCGAGAGGCTATACCTTATAATAAAGTTCTTTCAAAAAGCTCCAAACGCGGGGAGCACTGGTTCTGGTGATGCATTTCAACTTGTTCTACAAAGCTGTGCGCTGTGTGGACACAAAATGAGCGAGAACCATCACTTCTCCGTGGGGACTGCCTATCCGATTTTGTTTTTCCCACTTGTATACAAGTTTGATACATTTGTTATCAAACATTGATACATTTGTTATGAATTCGGAACAGTTTTTGCCTTTCTTTTATCGCTGTTTGTTATTGAGAACGATTTCTGCAAACCCTGATATTGTGCAAATAGATTGGATAAGTAGTGGTCCGCTGCTGACATTCCTTGAGCAATACGGAGCTGACAAATAGAGAAAATTACGTAACGTTAATAACGCCTGAATAAAAAGTAACTGAAGGTGTCATACTTGATCAGCTATCTTACTTACCTGATAACACCTTGATTTGTTGTCAAATTTACTTTGATAATTTGATAAAATTTCTCGTAAACTATGCTGGAAATGGAAAATACTGAATTTTGGGATTCAATTTAACTATATATACAGGAACACGGCATGTATTTCCGTCCATCGTCATAGGGGCTAAAACCATCGAAAGGAACGTCCTTTAGCTAGAACTCCACTATATTCATTTCATTTATTTAGTTAACATCTAAACAGATAACACTGAATCAACAATTTGACGCCACAATGCACGGTTCGAGGCCGCATCTCTCCATCCTCGGATACGCCCCACGCTCGCCAAGTCGTTCTGCACCTGGTCTGCCCATCTCGCTCGCTGCGCTCCACGCCGTCTCGTACCTGCCGGATCGGAAGCGAACACCATCTATGCAGGGTTGCTGACCGGCATTCTTGCAACATGTCCTGCCCATCGTAACCTTCCGGCTTTAGCTACCTTCTGGATACTGGGTTCGCCGTAGAGTTGGGCGAGCTCATGGTTCATTCTTCGTCGCCACACACCGTCTTCTTGCACACCGCCAAAGATGGTCCTAAGCACCCGTCTCTCGAATACTCCGAGTGCTTGCAAGTCCTCCTCGAGCATTGTCCATGTTTCATGTCCGTAGAGGACTACCGGTCTTATTAACGTCTTGTACATGACACATTTGGTGCGGTGGCGAATCTTTTTCGACCGCAGTTTCTTCTGGAGCCCGTAGTAGGCCCGACTTCCACAGATGATGCGCCTTCGTATTTCACGACTAACGTTGTTGTCAGCCGTTAGCAAGGATCCGAGGTAGACGAATTCCTTGACCACCTCGAAGGTATCCCCGTCTATCGTAACACTGCTTCCCAGGCGGGCCCTGTCGCGCTCGGTTCCGCCCACAAGCATGTACTTTGTCTTTGACGCATTCACCACCAGTCCAACTTTTGTTGCTTCACGTTTCAGGCGGGTGTACAGTTCTGCCACCTTTGCAAATGTTCGGCCGACAATGTCCATGTCATCCGCGAAGCAAATAAATTGACTGGATCTGTTGAAAATCGTACCCCGGCTGTTACACCCGGCTCTCCGCATGACACCTTCTAGCGCAATGTTGAACAACAGGCACGAAAGTCCATCAACTTGTCTTAGTCCCCAGCGCGATTCGAACGAACTGGAGTGTTCGCCCGAAATCTTCACACAGTTTTGCACACCATCCACCGTTGCTTTGATCAGTCTGGTAAGCTTCCCAGAGAAGCTGTTCTCGTCCATAATTTTCCATAGCTCTACGCGGTCTATACTGTCGTATGCCGCCTTGAAATCAACGAACAGATGGTGCGTTGGGACCTGGTATTCACGGCATTTTTGAAGGATTTGCCGTACAGTAAAGATCTGGTCCGTTGTCGAGCGGCCGTCAACGAAGCCGGCTTTATAACTTCCCACGAACTCGTTCACTAATGGTGACAGACGACGGAAGATGATCTGGGATATCACTTTGTAGGCGGCATTAAGGATGGTGATCGCTCGAAAGTTCTCACACTCCAGTTTGTCGCCTTTCTTGTAGATGGGGCATATAACCCCTTCCTTCCACTCCTCCGGTAGCTGTTCGGTTTCCCAGATTCTGACTATCAGTTTGTGCAGGCAAGTGGCCAGCTTTTCCGGGCCCATCTTGATGAGCTCAGCTCCGATACCGTCCTTACCAGCTGCTTTATTGGTCTTTAGCTGTTGAATGGCATCCTTAACTTCCCTCAAGGTGGGGGATGGTTGGCTTCCATCGTCCGCTGAACTGACGTAGTCATCTCCTCCGCTGCCTTGACTTTCACTGCCTGTACTCTCAGCGCCATTCAGATGTTCCTCGTAGTGCTGCTTCCACCTTTCGATCACCACACGTTCGTCCGTCAAGATGCTCCCATCCTTATCCCGGCACTCCACTATAGCAGAACGTATCTCCTGAGCTTACGATTTGATACGGATGAGTTTGTCAAAAAAGTTTCTCTTTTATTGGTTTTCGAGACTATGACGAAAAGACGAAAATACCTGCCTGAACCCTATTATCGCCCAATGCTGAATCCACTGTGTGGAGAAATGGCAACCAGTGGCGGCAGTGTGCAAACGTCAAATACATGCAAAACCGATGGAAGCGCCATCGGTGACCGATTGACCACCTATAAAAAATTGAGCTACCTCACATTTTTCATAGAATCACATTTTTCATAGTAATTCTCAAACTAACTTGCACAGACAAAATACATTTTAAGAATGTGGCTATCTATTAAATGTTAAATATCATTGTAGAAATGTAGAAGCATAATATAACAATTTCGCATATGCCCAGTTCTACAGGTCTTGGTAGATTCTTATACAGAATTGTTATAAAATCTAACAACCGCCGGTTGGGTGTAAGGATTCAAAGCCGAAGTTTGAAACTTAGGAGTAGTTTGAAGGAAAATTAGTAAGAATTAATGAAGCATTTTTTGTTTGGTAAGTCAGTGCTTCTCTTCTTCTTCAGTGGCTCTACATTCTATTAGCCTTTCCTCCCTGCCCGCCATTAGGGTCTCGTCGACATTTCTCACCAACACGAACTCACGCTTCGTGGTTGTAAACAATCCCATTTGATTTTGCCGTGACAGCTGCTCGTGATTGCAAACAAACTGAGTAAAAGTGTGAGTGAAATGTGAAACGCTCGCAGAAAGCCTAATTGCATGAGTATGTATCTTGCGTGGCAAGTACAATGGCTACATTAACTACCGTTAAAATAGTAAATAAAAAAGAGGATACACTATGCCCAGGGAGTCGAGAATGATTTCCACCCGAAAAGATCCTAGACCGGACTGAGAATCGAACTCGTCATCTCCGGATTGGCAATCCTACACCTTTGCTCATGAGGCTACTGGTGACCCAGTGCTACTCGATTTAATTTCACCACTGAAACCTTGATCTTGAACTTGAGCAACGCAAAGTCTGTATCACAGAGAAACAGACATCCCCCTTATAGCAAAATACAATAAAAATCATCGTCACAGAAACATTATCCTCCATTGCTAAATTCCTTGTGTGTGGCAAAGCGGCAACCAGATGGCGGTAGTGTGTAAACGCCAAACACAAGCAAACTACACGCTAACCTGGATCTACCCAGAATTATATCAAAGTGACCCAGATTCGGCAAAACCGTGGTTACTCTAATGTGGGTAAGAGTACCTTGACTCAAATCGCCCCAGAAAATTATTATAATTTTCGGTTTGGAAATTCTCTCAACGTCCCTGGGCTAAAAGTATCATCGTGTCAGCCTCATGCTATACGAATGCAAAAATGGTACCTTGGCTTAGAAACCTCGCAGTTAATAACTGTGGAAGTACTGAATGAGCACTAAGCAGCGAAGCGGTAATGTCCCAGTGGGGGATGTAATACCAATAAGAAGAAGAAGAAGAAGAAGACATGGGTCCGCGACGTTAGGCATAAATACGTTAGGCATAAGGACGTTAGGCATAAGTACGCTAGGCATAATGGACGTTAGGCATAACGGACGTCAGGCATAATGTACGTTAGGCATAATGAACGTTTGGCATAATTCTGCCTTCTTTATGTCATTGGCTGTTCTTTGCGTCATTTTATGCCTTACGTCCATTATGCTTAACGTACATCATGCCTATCGTCCGTTATGCCTAACGTCTGTTATGCCTAGAGTTCTTATGCCTAACGTTCTTATGCCTAACGGGGTATACCCGAAGACATTGCATTATATTGTTTATTCTTTTACATTTTAATATTATTTCGCGTAATTCCTTCTGATATCCCGTAACACGTTAGATCACTATGGCGTAGTGTGTAACGGTGTAAGATCTACCGAACGGAACCCTAGCCCAATCAATTTACAAGCTAGGACAATTGTTTCGATTGCCGGTCTGGTCTAGATTTTATCGACTCTCCGGGTTTATGCCCAGTATCCCCAATATCATCGTGTTAGCCACATGATATACGAATGCAAAAAGCTTGGTAGCTTGGCTTAGAAACCTCGCAGTTAACAACTGTGTAAGTGCTGAAAGAACACTAAGCTGCGAGGTGGCAATGTCCCAGTGGAGGATGTAATGCCATCAAGAAGAAAAAATACGGATGCTTCGTATTTAGTCTTCGCTACCAACAGCAGTTTCAGAAATAAAACATAATTAATGTTATCCTGTAGATGGTTGAAAGACTCGAATTTCAAACTCCGTTTAAGAATAGACTGTATGCAGCGGAAACAACTATTCAGCAAATAGTTGAAAAAACCTCGGTGCCATCCTAGGCTGAACTGAGCAAAATTTGATTTAGGGGTTTAAATACGTAGGGGAAATGACGGCTTCGTCAGGTTTCACAATTTTTTTCTATGAAATTTGGCCACAAAATTGCATAGAATGTTAAACCCAAAATTACTGAACAAATTCCTTAGCTAGAAATGGTTTGTAGATAGAGCCAGGCAAGATGTATTATTGTTCTGTTTCCTTAAGAAAGAATTGATTTCATATTGATAAGAGGTGCGCCTTCAATGGGATTGCTCTCTATGAAGGATAGAAATGGCGCGACCTTGTCATGATGCTCTTGAGAAAACAAAACAAGAACTGTATCGAATGGAGTAATTCGACATGCACTTATACACTAAGGACGCTACAATAGATCTAATATCTTGTCGCAGTGGCAAATCCGAACAGGAAAAAAAAGTACTTTTGTTTATGATTCCAGCATTCCCTTGCATACACTGATGCTTTAAAGGCAGAATAAAAATTCGGCTTTGGCTAGCTTTCTTCTACATATACACACATACATATATACACACATACAGGCATCACCTCAGTTCGTAGAACTGAGTTGATTGGTATATATCGCCATGGGTCTCTTTAAAGAGTTTGTTTTTGAAATGATTGTATAGCCTTTCGATACAACTTTGTTGTACGAGGAAGGTTAAAAGTACAAGTACATTAATAGTGGTTCCGTAAAAAAACACGTAAAAAACGACCTTATTGAAAATCGGTTTTTCTAAAACCGCCTAAACCGCGTAAATAGAAACGCGTAAAAACCACTGACTCCAGTATAAATTTGAAATGTATGAAATGCACCATTGTAACAAATAAAACTTAATTTCAAAAGGTTCATGGAAGCATAGCTTTCAGTAAATTTAGTAGGGGAGAAAGATAATACCTGAAACAAAATCGGAATACATGCAGCAGAAAAACACGGATTCTAGACAACGTCGCTCGAAATTTTCTAAATATCATCAGCATCAACGGACACCGATAGGTACCACCCACCCATCATCCAGAGCAAAGCATACCGGTGAGGTAGCTTTTCCGTCATGTTTGACTCTTGCTGTGCAGTGCCTGCTGTACAACGGCAGAACCGAAAGCACCGATGCGACAACATGTCGATGTGCCATCATAGAGCATGTGTGGAAACGACCTGTTTATAAATGTCACACATCGTTGATGCTCCCGAAAGGAATAACGGCCATACGTTGCGGAAAAGGAAGATGAAACTCTCAGAGGATAATATATGAGTGGCAATAGGATGATGATGATGGAGCAAGTTGTGGGTAAAAAAGATTATTAGAATATTAATTTTTAATATACACAACTTGTGACAGTTGGCTTTTTGCACATAATAAAATGCAATTTTCAAGTAGATGATCACGGTACAAACCGTTTTTGGTCAGTCAAATTTATGAAACCTGTTTACAATTTATGATTTTAGACATTTTATTTTCATTTTCATTTATTTAGTCTACATCTAAACAGATAACACTGAATCAACAATTTGACGCCACAATACACGGTTCGAGGCCGCATCTCTCCATCCTCGAATACGCCCCACGCTCGCCAAGTCGTTTTGCGCCTGGTCTGCCCATCTCGCTCGCTGCGCTCCACGCCGTCTCGTACCTACCGAATCGGAAGCGAACACCATCTTTGCAGGGTTGCTGTTCGGCATTCTTGCAACATGTCCTGCCCATCGTACCCTTCCGCCTTTAGCTACCTTCTGAATACTGGGTTCACCGTAGAGCTGGGTGAGCTCGTGGTTCATTCTTCGCCGCCACACACCGTCTTCTTGCACACCGCCAAAGATGGTCCTAAGCACCCGTCTCTCGAATACTCCGAGTGCTTGCAAGTCCCCGGCTCGATTTGAACGAACTGGAGTGTTCGCCCGAAATCTTCACACAGTTTTGCACACCATCCACCGTTGCTTTGATCAGCCTGATAAGCTTCCCAGGAAAGCTGTTCTCGTCCATAATTTTCCATAGCTCTACACGGTCTATACTGTCGTATGCCGCCTTGAAATCAACGAACAGATGGTGCGTTGGGACCTGGTATTCACGGCATTTTTGAAGGATTTGTCGTACAGTAAAGATCTGGTCCGTTGTCGAGCGGCCGTCAACGAAGCCGGCTTGATAACTTCCCTCGAACTCATTCACTAATGGTGACAGACGACTGAAGATGATCTGGGATATCACTTTGTAGGCGGCATTAAGGATGGTGATTGCTCGAAAGTTCTCACACTCCAACTTGTCGCCTTTTTTGTACATGGGGCATATAACTAGAGTTTCCATCCCGGGACAAAAAATCCCGGGATTTAGGAAAATTCTGGATTTCCCGATTCCCGGAATATTATTTTTGAAATCCCGTAAATCCCGGGATACCCGGGACAAAAAATACTGTTTAATTTCCAGTTCGCAAACAGTGTAATTTTTCTTCATACAAAAGTTATTTATTTTGAACGCGAAACCCAACTTAGGTGAAAAACTCATATCATATTTTTATCCCATCAGACATGATTTTTTTTTTCAAGTTCGTTTATTTGGTAGGCTCAGGCATGTATACGGAGCCAAGGTTCTTTGTGATGCACAATCGATATCCTTTTATTATTAAATTAGTAAGAGAGGAACAGACATGAAAATATCGGAGATAGTTAAAAGTTCTTTTAACATAAAAAATATTAGATATCCCTATATCACTCAATGGAGGGGTACTGACTGAACTTTTTCCAGCAGCTACAGCTCTCTACAGCTACAGCGACAAGTATCTACAGTACAAGATCAGCAACATCTATTTAGCGCCTGCTTCCTACCCATCTCCCGTCTACAAAAACAAAAATTGAATAGAGAGTCGGGAAGTAGGATACAATTAGTTGTCCAGGTAAGAGTTCTTTGCCCTGTAGAAGTAAGGAGTGTATAAAATCACCAAAGCTGTCCAGTTGAAGTCCAGGACTCATTGCATAGGCTGAATTTCGCAATATGTTGTATGGTGTACTTTTGGCGCGATTTTCTTCCACGAATTGCCTAACAATGCCTTATTTAGAAGTTAAAATGTTAGTTGCAGTTACTTATACCAAAAGATTGAAATTTTGATTCTACCAACACAGTAAAATATTATGAAAATTAGCCACGACGGAATTCATAATTGAATGTAAAATTCGGAAACAGAATGTGTATCAGATCATAATTTTAAGTTTCTGTGATGTAAATGATAAAACCATTGAAATTTCAATTGAATATATATTAATTTTACATGACTCTACCGGAAATCATGGTGAGCGAGCACGTGGCTGTCAAAACAAATCAATACAAACTTCACTGCATTTCATGCAAACCGCAGCTGGCACCTATTTTACTCATATAAGAATCAACCTAAACGGATATCTTCGCATATGAAAATAAAGCAGCCTTTATTATGTTGCATTTCATCGCTGCAACTCTTTGTTTTTTGTTTCTTTCGGCGAGAAATCTGTGATGCATTCAGCATACTGAGCCTCAAATGATTCCGCCTCGATGGAGTTTCCGTGTCATGTAAATTTGAGTTACCGTATAGCCTAATGAAGAATTATTGAATCACCAAAACGTTTAACCTGTTACACCTTGATCAACTCGGTATCAAGAAGCGGGAATACCCGAGACGATAACAAGTTCGGCTCTCACTCTGCAGACCAATGTTCGATGCCCATGCTATGCTCCTTTTTTTTGTTTTCTAATAAAAATAAGAACTGTAAAATTCCAGGACGTGTAAATTTAAAACAACCTATAACTTTCTGTTGTTTAACACGCAGCAGATTTGTTACATCTACTTGAATGGAAATTTACAGGTTTTGTTCGTACTCTGAACACTGAGTGTTACTGCTCCTAGAATCCATTTGATAGGTCCCATCAAAAATAAAAATAATTGGATTTGTTTTTTATTTATGCTATTTTTTTTAGCAAAAAGAATCGACGATATTTGCACTATATTTCTTACTTTTGAGAAAATATGAATATGTTCAGGGAGATGAAAATGGAAACAGTTCCCTTATAACACAGGGTCCCCGGGACGAGAGAAATATGGCTAGATAGAGTGAACTATTTCAACCATAAGAGTGATAGTTTATTTACAAGTATAACAATACCGCGTTTTATTTGAAAGTTCATTGAATATAATTGCTATTCCTTTACGCGAATCGCGTCGTACCTAAAGTTTACTCTGGCAGGTATCTTAGAATCCCATTAGCATTAGTGATTAATCATAGTTTTTGTCGTGGTGATTGAAGAATGGGCTGTTCAATCATTATTCATTAATCATAATCATACAAAAATATGATTGCCTTATTACCTACTCTATTATATAAAAAACTGTTTGTTAAATTTCTGTTTCAGAACGTTTTAATTACAAGGATTGGATAGGAGGGACCAATACAACGATTTTTATTCACATTAATAATCCACAGTGTTTACGACATAATATGTTTTGCAATGCATTTTGCTTGGATTGCGAAATATTAACTGTGAGGTAGGCTCACTTTCACTATGTAACGGCCTGCGGGAAATCTGTCTTATTCTCATGGTGATAATGATGAAGGCATTTCACAAGAAGCGAGAATGAACAGACGATGTTCCATCAATACACCAAGGAAATAAATGTGCTACAATCCGGTGATGAAGAAGAAAGTGAAATGGGAGGAAACGAAGTTTCTTCCAACATACTACATAGCAGCAAAAGAATGGTCGGTCTGGCTACAAATTGAACTCACGAAACTTTATCATTTCCCTTGGGTTTGTTGGTAAATGTGAGGATTAAGATCGGTTCAAAACCTCGAATATTTTCAATAGCTAAAAAAAATCTTTTTTCTCATTAACAAATGTATGTAACTTTTGCTAAAACCCTCTAAACTAGCTCCTGTATCCCATTTTCCCGATTATAAAATCAAATTATTAGCTTTGATTTATTAATAATTAAATATTCCTCCATTTGAAACTACTTGAGAATTTGCAAACGATAGGATTAACCCAAATTAAAACAATCTTATTGGCGATGATGTCTTTCTCGTGTATCACTTCGAAGATAATTTTTCTATTAGTATAATCTCCAAAGAAAATAATTCTTAATTAAAAGTCAAAATCATTCGAGAAAATTCCTTTATTTGAACATTTGAAACAACAAAGCATTTCCATAAATTGACATATATGAAAAACATCTAACAAACTTACTTTGATGCGAGTGTTTTTTTCTATTCTTAGCTTTCTCAAATTTATTCATCTGGTTATGGCGTAAAGGTTGGTGATTAATCTAAATATGGGAAAATCAGTATCCATTTTCCCATATTTAGATGAATCACGCCATAACTATTCAACGGCTAGTGGCTGATCGTAATAAAATAGGTTGGTGAACAACAAGCTTTCATTACTATTAAATAAAACTGATGTTGAACGGCTATAATTTTGACTCATTTGCCCTTAAAAAAATTGAAATTGTTTCAAAAAATTCAATTTGAAAATCATCAATAAATAAATCAGGATATAATAAAAAAATAAGTACAAAATATCCCTAAGGAATGCAAAAGTTTCATAAACAATTAAGAATTCTTCACAAAACAAAAATTAATTTGCATTTTTAAAGGCAAAAATTGCAATATAAAAGAAGAACTTTCATTAAGGAAATCGACATTTTCCATAGAAAAAAAAAATTCCTTAATAAATCAATATTAGCAATACCGTGGCCCCCAGTAATACGACCGTTTTTAATTTGAACAATTTTGAGCCCCGTTGATTTGAGCATCGCTTTCTTTTATAATTGCATTTTTTGCTTTTACAAGTGTTAATTTATATTTGTTTTATGGAGAATTCTTTATTCTTCATGGAACTTTTGCATTATTATGGGAAATTTTGTATTTATTTATTATTAACCCTTATTAACCCTTATTTCTTTATTGATAATTTCCTAATTTTTATGGAAAATTTCTTATTTATTATGGAAATTTTATTTTACTGCCTATAATTCAGCCTGCTGTTGAACACCGAGAAAAATATCAAAAGTTGTCTAAAGACGCTTTTTAGGGGAAATGATAGCCTTTCGGTGCAACTTTGTATACGAGAAAGGAAAGAAGCTTGAACATCACTGATGTATAAGTTTGGATTAAAAATGCAGCCTGTTTATTCCCGCACACAAATAAAATGGAGCTCATATTTGAGTTGCATTGTAGGTGCTTCAGTCCCGAATTGCTCAAGAATATCATACACCTGCGCTGCTATGTAAATTGGAAAAACCAAATCTTGGACTGCATTCCTTTTCTTGAAGCAAGGAGCTAGCTCTAACAAGAGCATTCCTAAGCTTCTGTACATTGCGCTAGATTTTCTGTTTCTCATAGAAATCAAATTGCTTTTTATTTTGCTTTATTCGCCCCTTCATTGCTATTGGGAATGTACCTGGAATTGTTTCGGCAGCATAGGCAAGCATTTGAGCTTTTCAAGAACAAACATTGCACCCTCGTCCTTTGACTTCCTCGGAAACATCCTACGAATATGTATGAATAAAAAATGACGATTTCAGTCCCCAAACAAATCGAGACGTACCTCGAATCATTCGTGTGCAAAAAGACGATTCTCGCCACAACTCCATGCCGCCCTGGGGGCACGGATTGAAAATGTAGATTTGCTAGCATTCCAGCTTAGCAGGATAAAAAGATTCCAATAAGGTGTGGTGAATCTAATTTTGAAGAAGTGCCCTTCCGTAATTATCAATCTGAGATATGTTACGGTCGTCTGATTGCCAAATCCATTGAACTGATTTTTCTCAAGAGACTCATAATGGATGTGCCTGCATCTTTGTTATCCAGGACTAAGAACATTGAATGATCTATAGAATTCTTGCAACTTTTTCAATATTCTGGAAGGTGGATAGAATATTGAATTATTTGGTTACCAATATCATGAATATCAATTTATTTTAGCTCTTAGAAATTTTTCTACACGACATTCGAGACTGTAAAACGTATTTTTAAAGGACGCAACCTTCATACTTTTGTGAAAATGATATTTGTGAAACTAGTAGAAAAGACATATTTTGTCAGCACGGCTTGTACGTTTATTCAGAAACGGCTTGCAATGACGAAAAAAGGGCGTTAATATGATAAATTTGCTGTATGTACCCGGCCTTGCCCGGAATTGTCAGTTTGATTTGGCAACTCTTAGTATGACCGTTAAACGTGCAAAAACGATCCATAAAAAAATTAAAAACGATCCGTAAATAACATCTGATTGTTTAATAAAACGCTACCCTGAATCAGGAGTATCCATAAAGAATAATTAAGATCCAAAACTGCGCTAAAATTTAGTAATTAATAGGAAAAAGTGTTCATTCCTGCTATTTTCCCATGAACGTATGACAAATGATCCATAAATCTTTGGAAAATGATCCATAAAAAAACTATATGTTGATCCATAAAAATTAAAATTTACGCAATTTTTTATCGTGATGATGATCCATGATGATGATCAATAATTTTATTCATATGATCCATAATATTAGTAGTATGAACCAAAACGCTTGGAAAGAAGACCAAAAAACTATATTAATTGATTCACATTTTTTTTAAATCTGTGGATCATATGGCCGAATTTATGGATCATTTGGCCAAATTTATGGATCACAAAAAAAAAACACATTAATATAGATAATTCGTAGACATAGGAGTAAGAAGAATGGCTACCAATGTGTATCTTCGTTTTGCGTTGATTAAGTGTACAATGATTGAAGCAAAAACACGTGTTGCTCCTTTGTTGTATTGTTACCGCTGTGTCCTGTGCTTGTTATTTTCGGTACAAGGTTAGCTAGCAGCATACCACATAAGCATACTCAAAACGCTATCAGTTCCTCCCTCACAAAGATGCTTCTCGCTGTAATGCTAGTTACGATCCTATCACTACCAATATAGACTATATGAGAGTTAGCAAAATTCTAAACACAACGAAACTGACTGAACAGAATTAGGTGAAATCGGGGTGGAATGTTGTAGACCAGCGGCTCTCAACCTTTTTCTTAAGAAGTACCCAAGGAAGTACCCCTTCGAACTTATTTATTTATTGAGGTGCCCTCTATTTTTTTTCGATGTAAATGAAAACAAGCGTAACTCATAAGATACATTAAAAACGGACTAACGAGATATATAGCTCTCCAAAAAGTTGTCTGAAATTTTCGTTATTCCGTGGAACTGTCCAATTAAAACTTATACAAGTTTATACATCAAACTTCCTACAAGACTCTGAGGACTTTTGGAGGCTTCCGAGTCTCCTTCAAGAAGATTTCCAAGCTTTTTATATAGGAAGGCATCCAAGCCCCTTGAAAGGAGGCTTCCGAGCTTCTTGAAAGGAGACTTGCGAGCATCTTGAAAGTAGAATTCCAAGCCTTTTCATAGGCTTTATAGCAGCACTTTCTTCCCCCGAAAGATTATCCACAAGGCCACATGGAAATCACCTAATCAAGTAACTGAAAGCCAAATCGACCACGTTCTAACCGACGGTAAATTGTTCTCCGACATCACGAACGTCCGCGCTTACCGCAGTGCGAATATGGAATCCGACCACTACCTCGTTAATGTATGCCTGCGCTCAAAACTCTTGACGGTGTACAACACGCGTCGGATTCGTCCGCCGCGGCTAAACATTGGGCGGCTTCAAGACGGTAGACTAGCCCAAGACTACGCGCAGCAGCTGGAAGTGACACTCCCAACGGAAAAGCAACTAGGCGCAGCGTCTCTTGAAGATGGCTGGAGAGGTATTGGATCCGCCATAGGAAGCACCGCAACCGCTGCACTAGGCACGGTGCTCCCGGATCAGAGAAACGACTGGTATGACGGCGAATGTGAGCAGTTAGTTGAGAAGAAGAATGTAGCATGGGCGCGATTGCTGCAACACCGCACGAGGGCGAATGAGGCACGATACAAACGGGCGCGGAACAGACAAAACGGAGGAAAAAGCGCCAGCAAGAATATCGTGACCCTGAAGAGACGGAGTAACTGTACCGCGCTAATAACGCACGAAAGTTCTATGAGAATTTTGGGGATTTCGACTGGATTAGTTGCTAATTTTCAGGATTTTCGGCTTTCAGACACATGAAAATGTTGATAATTTCAAATAATTGTGTATCGTAGTGACTTACTGTGTAGTGCCCATCCTGTTCTTCACCAGACCCGTAATTCTGGGTAGACACCTTTGCGTGGTGTGTTACGGGGGAAGATTTACCACGGTTACATTGCCAGCTACAGACAAATCCTGACCCAACGATTACCTTCCTCATTATCCAACTCCGTGGTACTTATGAGGGTGTCGCTAAGTCGGTGGCCTCTCGTTAAGTAAGTACTACATCAACACTTCCTTCCTCTCCCTAGTTACGGTGAAGATGGGCGTGGCCAGGAGTAGTAATCCTCATGCTTTTGTTATTTTTGTTTGAGACTGGAATCAAGGACCACTCCCCTTCTTGATTTCTGATAGCATTCTAGATAAGGATCTCAAAAGTAAAACATGAGTATCACTAGTGTCCAATCTACGAATTCCAGGCGGGATTTATTGATGAACGCTCTTCCACAGATTTTAAAAAAATATATGGATCACAGAAATTATGGATCATTTGATTAAAATTATGGATCAAATGAGCAACATTATGGATCATATCGCAGATTTGAATTTTTATCAACCAAAATATTGTTTTTAATGGATCATTTTCCAAACATTTATGGACCATTTGTTCATGGAAAAATAGCATGATTGTTATTATTTTTCTTCAACCGTCTAAGACGAGTTAAGTACTCTCCATTTAATTCCACCAATTATTTTCGATGTATTTGCAGATACGTATTTCGACCACACAGCTGTGGTCGAAATACGTATTTGCAAAGATATCGAAAATAATTGGTAGAATTAAATGGAGAGTACGTATTTCGACCACACAGTTGTGGTCGAAATACGTATCTGCAAAGATATCGAAAATAATTGGTGGAATTAAATGGAGAGTACTTAACTCGTCTTAGACGGTTGAATATATTCCACTAAAAGAGCTTAATATATTTTTCTGATTATTTTCCTTGTTCATATTAAACGGAACATACTTTCCTACACTGGAGAAAGGGTACACTGGGGGAAGTGGAATAGGAAAAATCGATATTCATGTTTGAATTAGTGTAAAACCAGTTTAAATGATTTCAATGCAATCAATCACTATGGGTTCCAGTCCAGTCCATTTTGTGAGTTTTTTTTCACCTTACCCCAAAGAAATGAGGTAAGTGGAAAACCCAAGTTACCTTGACCTTCAATTGTGAAGAGTAGTGACATATATATTTTTTAAATCTTTATTTATGTGTTTTTTTAATTCGCAGATTAAGCTCAACACAGCGTGACATATACCTAATTGAAATCGAAACGGTCAATGCAGCTCTAAGTATCTTATGTTCAATAATTTCATTGGATTAACGGAATATTGGAATGGCTAGGGGAAGACCGTTTTTTCCTTCTCGAAAACTTAGAGTACGTAACATCTATATGTTCGCTCCAAAGATCAAATTTTTCTAGGAGGACCTAGGGGCCTGCAACGTTATAAACTAATCGACTCAGTTTAACTAATTGAGATGATGGCTGTGTATGCGTTTTTGTATGTTTCTTCTTCTTCTTATTGGCAATACATCCCCACTGGGACATTGCCGCCTCGCTGCACAAGAATTAAAATATATTAGATTTGTTTCAGAAACAGCGTAAAATCACTTCAACAAGACGCAGACTTGTCTATACTCTGTGGGAAGCATGGCTATAGAATTTAAAAGTTTTGGATACGAACATTCCCGTGAGGTCACTTGCAGGATTGAAAAAAAATGAAATTTGCCAACATAATAACATGAGTAACATTCAGAATCAGAGAAACTGCGCCTAGCTGTTCTTCCGTTGGGAGTACCATTTCCAGCTGCTGCCCGTAGTCTTGGGCTAGTCTACCGTCTTGTAGCCGCCCAATGTTTAGCCGCGCGAACGACTCCGACGCGTGTTGTACACGAGTTTTGACTGCAGATATATACTCAATCCAGTTGAAACCCGAAATTGGGGGCTAGCGAAGTTGGATTTTTCTCACAATCCGTGCGTAAAACCTAACTTCGGAAGTGGTGCGCTGAATAGCGCTTCGCGATATGAAAACAGCGCACCACTTCCGAAGTTAGGTTTAACGTACGGATTGTGAGAAAAATCCAACTTCGCTATCCCCCAATTCCGGTTTTCAACTGGATTGAGAATACTACAACGAGGTACCCTAGCAGCACAATTCGGTCACTTTTGGTTGCAGCAACTTGATTATGACCAGATTTAGTCATAAATGAGTCACTGTAACTCTTTTGTGACATGTGTGCTGCTCGGGTAGTGGTCGGACTCAATATTCGTACTGTGGTAAGTGCGGACAGTCACATTTTCTGGAACGTTCTGGAAAACGTAGCTTCCGAATTCATGAATTAAATCACGGTGTATTTTTACTGGTTCACGAATTAAGGAACGCTTTGTTTTGCGTGTATACACGCAAAAAAAAGTGTTCTCGTGAACCAGCAAAAATACACCGTGATTCAATTCATGGATTCGGGAACACCAGTCACGTTTTCCAGTACGATTCAGAAAACGTGACTGTGTTCCCGAATTCGTGACTGTTGTTCACGAAAAAATACTCCGTGAACTGGTTAGTTCACGAATTCATGAACTTTTTTTTGCGTGTTGTTGAAGAAACGGCCTTTTATCCTCAGCTTGCACATCCTTGTGTTGATTGGCTGCCAATCACACGTTGGCGCATCTTGCCCAACAGTATGAAGCCAATTCCCAGCTCATTGGTGGTGCCACAACTTTGGTGGAAAATAGCCGCTCGATGCCCGCTTTTCCACACTTTCTGTCCCGTCCAACAGATTTCCTGCAGTGCTTTGACGTCGAAGTTGCGAGCATGTAATTCATCGTATATTATCCTGTTGCAACCTGCGAAACCTAGCGACTTGCAGTTCCATGTTTCAATCTTCAAAGTGATCCTTTATTATTTATTATCTTCTCGTTCGATATGGTTGCTTTTAAAGACGGCTTACTGGGCCTGTGCAAACATTCTGTCTCGTCGGAGGGCCGTCGTGCCAGGTCTGTTTAGTGTCTCACCTCACACCAGGACTTGAGCTTGTGCGCTTTGAGTGGCACACGGTCGCTTTGGCGGAGCCTGCTTGCGGATACATGCAGTTTTTTATAGTAGTTTAACAGAGCTCACTGTCAAACCCCACCACATCCTAGACAAACACCACAACTCGCAGATGGCCTGGGAAGGGATAGTCAAGCCCTTGATATAGTCCCTGATGCCTCTGAATCGGCATCAACAGTTTATTTATTCCAGGCAAAATCCTACTTTAGAAAACCCAGATAAATCCACCTAGCGGTGATTTAGCCTTTCTCGTGAGCTATAAAAATAGTATTTTGGCCATAACTTCTGAGCCCATAGTCCGATCTGGCCAATTTTTGCTAGCAAATCGGTAATAGATAAGTGTCTGAAAAATGAGTGACACTTTTGTCACATTTTTTGGGTGGGTGCGCACAGACATACACACACACAGACATCACCTCAATTCGTCGAACTGATTCAATCGGTATATAACAGGTCGCCGGGCCTTCTATAGAATGTTTGTTTTTGGAGCGATTATATAGCCTTTACGTATACTTAGTATACGAGAAAGGCAAAAAGGAATCACATTCCGGGCTAACGCTTATTAAAAAGGAGCACATGTATCAGATTACAATATTATCCAGAAAAATCCATCTAGCAGTGATGGTGCCTTTCTCGTGTATTATAAAATGTAACAAGAAATGCAGATAAAAGAAGTCAAAATTGCATTTTAGGGAGATAGATTCAGATAGATTCAACCGCACACCCCAAGTGGTGCACATGTGGTGCAAGCGAAAGGTGAGAAAGCCTCGCATGGTACGCATGGTTGGTAGTGATAGAATGAGTGAAGTCACGCTAGGCCTGGCAGGCACCTCAGAATTAGGGGACACGAAAGTGGCTTCTACGGCACCTCAAAAATTGGAGACATGTAGGACAAATGGTGCCTCTCAGTTGCAAGACGGGGTGACAACAACACTGATTAAAGACTAGTGGTGTGCCCGGTGTTCCACGCCCAAATTGATGCACAGGAGGTCGACAAAGTAAAGACATAAAGGAGATGGGAGTATTACAAGTAAAACCTTCATGGAGCGAGTGACTGAATGTCAGGAGTGTGGTGCACAAGTGGTACAGGCGATCGGGAGCTGGGGGTATTACAAGCAATAACCCCACAGAGTGAGAGATCGAATGTATGAGCGAGCACACAATTAAGCCTTGCATGGTACGTGTCGTCAGCAGTGGTGGAAATACTCGCTTCACGAGTAAGAAAAGAGTGTAATTTAGGCCTACCAAAAACGCTGCATACGCGTCACGTCAGTGACGGAATGAGTGAGGTTTCATTATTTAGTGAGTGAGGTTTCATTATTTACAATTTTATTATTTACAACATTATTTACAATTATGTTTATATAAACATGTAGCCCTCAAAGAACCCTATAACTTTTTCTAATAGGTGAGAGGCGTGAGAGCCGAATTAGCGTCAAATGACATTAATGTCATGACCTTCCGTGACTTTTTTTAATTTCGCTCTCATGATCTGTTCGACAAAGTTCTAGGATTTTTTAAGCATTAAATTTTAATCTAAAAATCCGAATTGTTAATATCTTCTGAGAAAAGTTATTAGCAAATTAGTAATTGCAATCCCACGACATTTTTTTTACCTTTTCCGTCACTGGTGACTGGTATCACTCCGGTGCAGGACGGATGATTAGCATACTGATTGAGGATCAATTGGATCGTGAGAAGCCAACTCGGGAAACCTCCTGCAAGGTACTTGGCCTTTACTTGTTGGTGATGTTGCGAGTAAGGTGGGTGAGTGTTGGGGCACATGTGGTGCCAGTGTCTTTTCGCACAGGTGTTGCATGGGGAGTACATGGAGAGTTGAGGCGCATACGTGTGCACTTGTGTACGTTATGTGTCATTTTGTGAGGAGTACGTTTAGTACTGCCTATCCTCCAGAAGTACAGGGGATGGACAAAATAATTAGGATAGGCAAATTTTGGGTAAAATTAGAAGTGTTGTAACTACCTTAGTTATCATCCGATTTTGACAATTCAGGCATGCCTGAACTAGAAAATTAATGCAGTTTGACGGTATGTCCATGGAACCGACTATGGCCAACGGATTCCGGAGATATTCCGGGTTTTTCGGAGGTAGGTTCAAAACCGTAAATTTGAGGTGGATATTAGGAGAAGTTGTGGTATAAAATTGAATAATATTAGTAACCACAAATGAAGTAGGGCTCTTGCTGATTGGAACCATATATTGAGATTTCGAATCGGACCAGAATCAAGTGAGATATGGCCATTTCTTTAAAATCGGTTCCTATCGATACTTATCAAAGGAGACAGGCCACAACTTCTTTTGAATCTCGCTTTTTGATAGATGGTCCACTATGATTTTATTCTAGAAGGCCTCTAATGTGTCAAGAATGAAAAACCAATTGAATAAACGGATCCTGGAGTCGCTGGGATGTCCCCGGGGAACCTGTGAATGGGGACATTTAAATTTTTGCACCAAAATCAGTCATTCGACGGCTCTTTTTTCATGGTTTTCGATCAGGAAGCAAAGTATGAATATAAAATGGTCAATTTACGATTCTGAGCGCTTCCAGGACCTACGGATTGGCCCCGGGGAACCTGTGGAAGGGGACATTTTAGTTTTACCACCAAAACCAGTCGTTCGACGGCTCTTTTTTCATGGTTTTCGATCAGGAAGCGAAGTATGAATATAAAATGGTCCATTGACAGCTCTGACCGCTTCCAGGACCTACGGATTGGCCCCGGGGAACCTGTGGAAGGGGACATTTTAGTTTTAGCACCAAAACCAGTCATTCGAAGGCTCTTTTTTCATGGTTTTCGATCAGGAAGCGAAGCATGAATATAAAATATTCCATTGACAGCCCTGAACGCTTTCAAGACCTTTGGATGGGTCCCGGGGAACCTGTGGAAGGGGACATTTTAGTTTTACCACCAAAGCCAGTCATTCGACGGTTCTTTTTTCATGGTTTTCGATCAGGAAGCCAAGTATGAATATAAAATGATCCATTGACGGCTCTGACCGCTTCAAGGATCTACGGATTGGACCCGGGGAATCTGTGGAAGGGGACATTTTTGTTTTACCACCAAAACCAGTCATTCGACGGTTCTTTTTTCATGGTTTGCGATCAGGAAGCGAAGTATGAATATAAAATGGTCAATTGACGGTTCTGACCGCTTCCAGGACCTACGGATTGGCCCCGGGGAACCTGTGGAAGGGGACATTTTAGTTTTACCACCAAAACCAGTCCTTCGACGGCTCTTTTTCATGGTTTTCGATCAGGAAGCGAAGCATGAATATAAAATAATCCATTGACGGCTCTGAACGCTTTCAAGACCTACGGATTGACCCGGGGAACCTGTGGAAGGGGACATTTTAGTTTTAGCACCAAAACCAGTTATTCGAAGGCTCTTTTTTCATGGTTTTCGATCAGGAAGCGAAGTATGAATATAAAATGGTCCATTGACGGCTCTGACCGCTTCCAGGATCTACGGATTGGCCCCGGGGAACCTGTGGAAGGGGACATTTTAGTTTTAGCATCAAACCCAGTCATTCGAATGCTCTTTTTTCATGGATTTCGACCAGGAAGCGAAATATGAATTAAAAATGACCATTTACGGCTCTGACCGCTTCCAGGACCTACTGATTGCCCCCGAGGAACCTGTGTATGAGGACATTTTAGTTTTAGCACTAAAACCAGTCATTCGATTTTTGATCAGGAAGTGAAGTATGAATTCAAGACCCACGGATTGCTCCTGGAGAAGCTGTGTAAGGGGACATTTTATTTTAAGCATCAAAACCAGTCATTCGACGGCTCTTTTCTAGTGGTTTCGATTAGTAATCGAGAAATGAATGTAAAAGGGACCTTTGAGGGCTCTGACCGCTTTCTAGACCTACAGATTGGCCCAGGAAATCTGTGGAAGGGGACATTTTAGTTTCAGCACCAAAACTAGTCATTCAACGGCTCTGTTTTCATGGCTTTGGATCAGGAAGCGAAGTATGAAGTAGGCAGGTTCCCCGTGAGCTATCCGTAGGTGATTTTTGTGCTAAAACTAAAATGTCCCCTTCCACAGTTCCCCGGGGGCAATCCGTAAGTCATTAAAGCGGTCAGATTCATTAATGGTCCAATTTATACTCAAACTTCGCTTTCTGATCAAAAATCACGAAAAAAGCCATCGAGTTATTGGTTTTGGTGCTGCAACTTAAATGTTCCTTTCCACTGGTTTTCCGGGGGGAATCTGTAGGTCCTGAGAGCGGTCAGAGTCATCAATGGTCAATTTTATATTCATACTTTGCTTATATTAAAGAAGAGCTGTCGAATGATTAATTTTGGTGTAAAAACTAAAATGTCCCCTTCCATAGGTTCCTCGGGGGCAACCAGTAGGTCCAGGAAGCGGTCAAAGCTGTCAATGGTCCTTCTATATTTATACTTTGATCTTTTATATTTATACTGATCGAAAACCATGAAAAAAGAGCCGTCAAATGACTGGTTTTGGTGCTAAAACTTATATGTTCCCTTCCACAGGTTCCCCGGGGGTAATCCTTGGGTCCTGGAATCGGTCAGATCCGTCAATGGACCATTTTATATTCATACTTCGCTTCCTGATAGAAAACTATGAATAAAGAGCCGTCGAATGACTGGTTTTGGTGGTAAAATTAAAATGTCCCCTTCAACAGGTTCACCAGGGCAAATCCGTAGATCCTGGAAGCGGTCAGACCTGTCAATGGACCATTTTATATTCATACTTCGCTTCCTGATCGAAAACCATGAAAAAAGAGCCGTCAAATGACTGGTTTTGGTGCTAAAACTTATATGTTCCCTTCCACAGGTTCCCCGGGGGTAATCCTTGGGTCCTGGAAGCGGTCAGATCCGTCAATGGACCATTTTATATTCCTACTTCGCTTCCTGATCGAAAACCATGAATAAAGAGCCGTCGAACGACTGGTTTTGGTGGTAAAACTAGAATGTCCCTTCCACAGGTTCCTGAGGCCAATCCGTAGATCCTGAAAGCGGTCAGAGTCGCAAAGGACCATTTTATATTAATACTTCGCTTCCTGATCGAAAACCATGAATAAAGAGCCGTCGAATGACTGATTTTGGTGGGAAAATTAAAATGTCCCCTTCAACAGGTTCACCGGGGCCAATCCGTAGATCCTGGAAGTGGTCAGCGCTGTCAATGGACCATTTTATATTCATACTTCGCTTCCTGATCGAAAACCATAAAAAAAGAGCCGTCAAATGACTGGTTTTGGTGCTAAAATTTATATGTTCTCTTCCACAGGTTCCCCGGGGGTAATCCTTGGGTCCTGGACAGGGAATCAATATTCGGGCAACGCCTAACAATATACTCTTTGTCATCAACAGAGTTTGTTACTGACAAACGCACCTAACGACAAACCTTTATCCGAACCCGAACACAATATGACAAAAATCATTTGCCTTGCATGCTCCGCTATTTCCGAGAATACGATGCTTATTTTGTAATCATTGTTCGATTCTCGAATATTTCCATAAAAGCAGAAACTAGGATAGTATAAAACTGAAATTAACTTTAGAAATAATGCAAAATAACGGGATGAAAATTTAGCAACAAGATTGTCTTCTTTCTTGTTGCTGACAAAATTGTTCGAATCTTTGTCATTATTATCTCCGACAAAAACAAAGCTTTGTCGTTAGTTCTCTTTTGTCGCTTATTTCGCACGCGCATTCCAGAAAAATTGATTTCCTGGTCCTGGAAGCGGTCAGATTCGCCAATGGACCATTTTATATTCATACTTCGCTTCCTGATCGAAAACCATGAAAAAAGAGCCGTCGAATGACTGGTTTTGGTGGTAAAACTAAAATGTCCCCTTCCACAGGTTCCCCGGGGCCAATCCGTAGATCCTGAAAGCGGTCAGAGTCGACAATGGACCATTTTATATTCATACTTCGCTTCCTGATCGAAAACCATGAAAAAAGAGCCGTCGAACGACTGGTTTTGGTGGTAAAACTAAAATGTCCCCTTCCACAGGTTCCCCGGGGACATCCCAGCGACTCCAGGATCCGTTTATTCAATTGGTTTTTCATTCTTGACACATTAGAGGCCTTCTAGAATAAAATCATAGTGGACCATCTATCAAAAGCGAGATTCAAATGAAATTGTGGCCTGACCCCTTTGATAAGTATCGATCGGAACCGATTTTAAGGAAATGGCCATATCTCACTTGATTCTGGTCCGATTCCAAATCTCAATATATGGTTCTAATCAGCAAGAGCCCTACTTCATTTGTGGTTACTAATGTTATTCAATTTTTAACCACCACTTCTCCTAATATCCACCTCAAGTTTACGGTTTTGAACCTACCTCCGAAAAACCCGGAATATCTCCGGAATCCGTTGGCCATAGTCGGTTCCATGGACATACCGTCAAACTGCATTAATTTTCTAGTTCGGGCATGCCTGAATTGTCAAAATCGGATGATAACTAAGATAGTTACAACACATCTAATTTTACCCAAAATTTGCCTATCCTAATTATTTTGTCCATCCCCTGTAATACTGTAAGATAGTCCCTAGGGGATAGGGGCATTGGAAGAGAGGGTAACTCAAGTTCAAGTAACCTTCTACTACTAGGGTGGGTTTAGTGGGTCGGCCTTCCGTCAACCCTATCCCATGCCTTCATCCATACACCCAACCAGAGATTGTAACATTCTATTGCAAACTTGCATAAGTTTTGCGTACAGTTTGCCATAATTTGCGACATACGCACAGATTGCATTAAGAAGAACTGGAACACTACACTGAAACGGCGGAACACGTGTTGTTCGTGTGCCCACGTTTTCGCGCAATACGTGACCATATGCTTGCCACATGTGGTCTGGACACTACTCCGGACAAACTAGTTCAGAGGATGTGTAAAGGTGAAGTTGGATGGAACGCTGTGGTAGTTGACTCAATGATGGCTAATTCAGGCGCAAATAAAAGGTGGTCCAAGGGTTCGGAGTCGGCTTTATGGGTCATACTGGTGCCCTGTGGTCGAACTCGATCCTTTTATTGAAAAAGTGGCCGCGCGAAGAACAACATGGTATCGTCGCTTCCGCGGCGTCGGTCAACCGGGCGGGTTGCGATCCCGAGGACGGAATGGGGTCCTCGTCAAGGCTGGGACAGGCGTAGACACCGCGTCGGCAAGTCCCTATCGCAGAGAGGTCAATTTGTAGTGCACGCGGCATCATCATTCTTGATACCAGTCGTGCAGAGGGAAGCAGGCGCGAAGTCGACTCTTCCCACCTTCCGAGGACATAGGGCGTGGTAAGGCCATCTGGAAAGCCGGCAACGCGCTGGCACGATACCATGGTGTTCTTCTAAAAAGCGAGTCACGATGTTCGGTGCTGCAAGGACACGCAGCTAACCTCGAGGGTGCGTTGTGCACTGGCCTCCCTTTGAATCATTACTTTCTGGTTGTATCGAAGGGACGATGGGCTTGTGGGCAATGGACACGGTTTAGCGGGTCGGGGATGTAGTCCTGCCTCCCTCGTTTGCTGTTGGAGGTGATCCCTAACCCCGCACTTCCTGGACAACCCAGGATGTCTGTTGAGCAGATTCCCCCTCCATTGTTTAGGAAAAACACACACACACACACACACACACACACACACACACACACACACACACACACACAATGGGACAATGATCGCTACTAAAGCCAACATTTGCGACGGATCAGTTTCCTATCCGTTTATTTAAATTGTTCATTTTAACCCCATCTCCCCAAATTAAACGATTTCCTTATTGTTAACTGTTTTAAAGCACTTGAGGTTTTTTATTCCTGGAACAGACGTACGGCCTAACAATTCAGGCATTACATTGTCTATTTCTCTTTCAAATTTCACAGATGGCATGGCAAAAAATCATATTTACGACCATGAGTCAATAGAATCCAATGATTTCGATGACGACGATATGACATCGGGAAGCTTTTGTTCAGGTAAGTGTCACAGTATTAAAGCGCTTAGAGCTAGAATAAGTTTATTTTTTATTTTTTTACATACCGTTTTGATTCAAATTCAGAACAAACTCCTATTTCGAATACTTGTGTACATCTGGAGATTAGTCGGATATATGAAATAAGCTTTTTTTTATGCTTTTTTTTACTGAATATGAGTATATTCCCGAGCAAAGTTTGAAATCAAGTTGAAATCAAAATTTGCTGTCATGATATCAGTTATTTGATTCTCCAGTTGATCTCGTTTTGTATGGATTAACGGTTAACACAGCAGAAACTAGAGCATATTTTTACTCTGTATAATCATACTGAAAACAAATGTTGTTTTTATTGAAATCAACATGATTACTAAATTTGAAATTGTGAAATTCTTCGTTTAATATCAAAATGAGTATTCGAAACAACAACAAGCATATTTTGTTTGCAGGTTGCTTTTATTCTTCGCCCTGAATATTGAGCGCCCTCGGGTCCTCTTCAACTGCAAAAAGCCATCGTGTACGCGGCCTTCCACGAAGCCTGCGGCCTCTTCCGGGTTCCCTACTAAATATTATCTTCGCTTGACGTTCTTCCGGCATACGAACAACGTGACCAGCTCACCGTAGTCTGCCGTGTTGAATGACCTTAATAATATCCAGTCCTTTATACACCTGATAAAATTCGTGATTCATGCGGCGCCGCCAGATAACGTTCTCCTGTTTACCGCCGAGTATTGTCCGCAGCACCTTACGCTCAAACACTCCGAAAGCTCTCCGATCAGCCTCCTTTAACGTCCATGTTTCATGGCCGTATAAAGCCACCGGAAGAATCCGAGTAGTATACAACGCGAGTTTTGTTTTCGTTTGCAGACTACGAGACTTAAGCTGATTACGAAGTCCGTAATAAGCCGATTTGTAGCTGCAATACGCCTTTTCACCTCGCGGGTAACATCATTATCACACGTCACTTATGTTCCAAGATACACAAATTCTTCTACCACTTCAAACTTTTCACCATCCAGCACCATTTCGCTACCACCGCCACTAATGAACCCACGTTGATTGCCAGCGACCATATAGGGGAACGGTTCGCCATTTCATCTCTTAGCTCCTATTTCCATTCCATCAAAAACAAAGCAATGGGAAGAAATTTGGTTTGTTTATTATTTTTGTGATTTTTTTTAGCAGTGAGCATGCATGTTGACAAAAAGAAGCGACGAATTTGGTGCCGTATTTCTTTGTTCAGCGATGAGATGGATATATGTACAGTGAGATGGAAATCGGGACAGTTTCCCTACTTCGTTTTACTGGAATTGATCGTGAGTCCAATCCTCGCTGTCTCCCTCTTAAAAGGCACAAAAGCCTTTTCCATGCCACGGCGATCAATTCCGATAATATCGATATCGTCCGCAAATCCCAGGAGCATATGCGATTTTGTGATAATGGTACCGCTTTTTTTGCACACCAGCTCTCCTAATCGCTCCCTCGAGCGCTATATTGAACAGTAGATTCGAGAGTGCATCACCCTGCTTTAATCCATCTAAGGTAACAAATGACGTCGATATTTCATCCGCAACCCTTACACTTGAATTCGATCCATCCAACGTTATACGAATCAGCCGTATCAGTTTCGCCGGAAAACCATGTTCAAGCATAATTTGCCATAATTCATTCCATTTCACTGAATCGTACGCCGCCTTGAAATCAATAAACAGATGATGTGTCTGCAAGTTGTACTCCCGGAATTTATCGAGGATTTGTCTCAGGGTAAACATTTGATCCGTCGTTGATCGGCCCTCACGAAAACCTGCTTGGTATTCGCCGACGAAGGACTCTTCCAGCGGTCTCAATCTGTTGAACAGAATACGGGACATAATTTTGTACGCCGAATTAAGGAGGGTTAACCCTCGGTAATTGGCGCACTCCAGTCTGTGCCCTTTCTTAAAGAGAGGGCAAATGAGGCCGTCCAACCAGCTAGCAGGCAATTCCTCGTACTCCCATTTTTTTCCGACATAATATGGTGCAGAACTTCATAAAGCTGCTCACTGCCATGAATGAGAAGTTCAGCCGTGAGCTGGTCTTTCCCAGCAGCCTTATTATTTTTCAGCTCTTTAATAGCCTTTTTAATCTCATCTAGTGTAGGCGACTCCACAGCTTGTCCATCGTCGCTAATAATGCACCGTCACTTCCACTATTCAACAAAGTCTCGAAGTGTTGTTTCCACCTGGCAGCCACTTCTGTTTTATCTGTCAGAAAATTCCCTTGTTGGTCGTTGCACATGACGGGAGATGGCGCTGTCTTTCTCTGCACGCCATTGACAGACTCATAGAACCTCCGCATGTCGTTCTGCTCCATTTTTTCCTGCACCTCGCTAATCACTTGTTTTTCATATTCTTTCTTCTTCCTGCGGTGGGTTCGTTTTTCGGCTAATCTTGCTTCCTTGTACCGATCTCTATTCGATCGGGTACTCGACACCAACATCCGGCTTCTGGCAACGTTCTTCTCGTCTGTCACTCTCTGACACTCCACATCGAACCAACCCGTCCTGGGTCGCCTCTGTGCAGTGCCTACCACTTCTCGTGCTGTTGTGCTCACCGCTCCATGGATCGACTCCCATAGATCGTTGATGTTGTCGCTAACGTTGATTGCACTTAACCGTTCGTCGAGCTTCTGGCGGTACTCTGCCGATACTTCTTCCGCCGACAATCGCTGGATATTGTAACGCATCGTTCGCTGTGATCTTTCGTTCGATACAGTTGGCAACCGTGATCGAATTTTACTGACAACGAGGTAGTGATCAGAGTCAATGTTCGGACCTCTGAATGTCCGCACATCGATTACATACGAGAAATGGCGCCCATCCACCAGAACATGGTCTATCTGGTTGCAAGATTCACCATTTGGGTGTCTCCAGGTGTGCTTTCGTATGTTCTTTCGTGCAAAGTAGGTGCTACTGATGGCCATCCCTCTGGCAGCAGCGAAATTTACTAGCCGTAGGCCGTTGGCATTGGTAGCGGAGTGAAGGCTCTACCTACCAATTATGGAACGGAAAAAGTCCTCTCTACCAACCTGAGCGTTAGCGTCTCCGATAACAATTCTCACGTCATGCTTTGGGCACTCTCCATAGGCTTTATCAAGACATTCATAAGACGTGTCCTTCACGTCGTCGGATTTATCGTTTGTCGGTGCGTAAACGTTGATTATGAACGCTGTAATTGAAGAATTTGTCCCGTATCCTCAACACACAGATTCGTTCGCTAAAGGGTTTCCACCGCATCACTCGCTTCATCTACTTGCTCATCACTACAAAACCAACTCCATGCTCTGCTTTTCCGCCACCGCTGTGATAGATGTTATACTTGAATGCAGTGTTGGTCGTGGGGTCCACGGCTCGGAATTCACGTTCTTCGGATAAAGGCCATCGGACTTCTTGAATAGCGGCCTCGTTCACTCCAACCTTCTGCAGTTCACGAGCCAGAAGGCTCACTCGCCCAGGTTCATTTAGGGTCCTGACATTCCAGGTACCGAGTTTCCAATCATAGTCCTTATTTCGTTGCCAAAAATAACGTTCTCTTTTTCTTCTATCTCCATTTTTCGTAGTATTTGATAAGCTTCAGTAAGCTACCTTACCGGGGTCGTGTTGCCTACATCGCGCTGGTGGGGCTGCCACCTTAGGTATAGCTGACGCGATACAGCATTTCGTTGATCAGCCGCTGGGTACCAGACAGACGCTGTTTGAGCCGCACCTCCTGGTGAACAGACATATGATAACTGAGGAATGCATATTGAAAATATGTTTTGATAACATTTTTTTTTAAATAATAATTGACATCAAATTTTGTTCTCAATATAATCTCAACAGCAGAGCGTAATATAAATTTGCTCACATTTTGTTAACCAACTTTGCTCGGGTTAATAATTAATTCTGGGCATGTTTAAAGCAACCCAAAGAGTTTAAGGGACAGTTTGAAAAATGAGAAAAATGAAAGACGTTTCAAGGGACAAATCTACCGAAAAACAGAAAATAAAAAAAATCCAAATTGCTTGTTGATTTTTATGAAATTTATTGGATATTATTATTTCAAATGGTCTAAAGTCGGATATAGCTGTATATTGCTTCATGTTGTCGTGCATGTTTAGTTTTATTCTCAAAATCAGCTCGACAATTCTAGTACCGGTACTTTAGCTGCTTGGCAGAGATAAACTAGATTGTAGTATTCCTGCGAAATGGAGCGCCATTAATACTTCTACGTGCTTCTACATCAACTCTTGAAACAAAGCTATTTATCCACAGGTTTGGTATTTCCAAAAACACCGTCAAAAATCTATTTTAACCAAAATATGATTCATTTAAAATTTGTAAATAAACCATTGAAGAAGAGTTTTACGAAAAAAAACTATAATGGGTTTTGAATAATGCGCCTCGTTATATAATTCAGCGTATCTTTCGAAATTATAAATAATTCTAGGTTAACTATTCACCCTGTCACAGTCATGTTTCGAAAATGGATAATTGATATTCCATTTTAAAGTAATTAAATTTGGTAGTAATCCCAATCATTACATAATAAGCTCATTGCGTACCATTCTATTACGATATTTCGAACAAACAAGCATAATTTTGCACAAGTTTTGTGAAGAAGGAAAAAGGTTGTTGCTTTAATATGCTGTGAGTCAGGATCCAGCGGTTGTACAACAATTGCTTCAGATGGGAGGACATTCGTAAATAATGAAGTGATACATCCTGCTACTGTGATAATTTGAAGAAGCTGTAGCTTTGACGTGATTTACTGACGCTCAGTATATGTGGGTATGCTATGCAAATTTTATCTCTCACATTGTGTTTTTGAATAATTACTGTGTAGTTTCCTAATGTCTTGCAAGAAGGTTTACCTTTCCGGCTCACGAACAATGCAGTAAGGTCTCATGAGGACAGCCAAAGAAAATTGAGATACGGTTGAAGAAAGTTTGGGGCTTTTTTTGAATAGATCCGTCTGGCCATGACCGATTCCCTTGATTTATGTGACATCTCTCCTTCAAACAGAACATCTACCGTTCTTATCGCGCTCGGTCTAGAACTATTCTCTGGGGAGTAACCTAGTTGGTAGGTTCATGATGCGAATGTGCAACCCTCATCGCACTGACTGTCGCTCCCTTTATTTAGATAATTGCTCCCCTTGTTTCTTGGTTCATGATTTGACCTTCTTTGTGAGTTATACTTTCGCATCGTAGCGCTAAATAGGAAAAACGGATTCTTCATAAAATATTTACACCAAAGTCACCCAGCAGCCCCCGAGATTAGAAAGGGTATGATAAATAATATAGCAACGATAGCTAACGCAAGCACTAAAATTCTAGATCAATTGCGCACAGGACAGCAGAACAGAGTAAACTTGGTGTTGAACCAGTTGCATTCAAATGGTTTCTTTTATTGCGCTGTGTCGAACGAATAGCGAGCACTGTTCCAATGGTCTCAAATTCAATGATGTTATGTATAATTTAAAAATCGGTATTAAGATGACAATAAACACCAAAAACAATCACAGAAACAGAAATCCCGTTCCCTTGGCTGGTTACGTTTTTATTCTCGATCCACTCGTTAGCACACTCCATGCCATTCTATAAGGATCTCCCATTCCTAGCATACCATGCTGTATAAGTTCATACAACCTCACTATGGGAATGTAGGCTAAAAATTTTACATGCCGTTGGTGCTTCACATGCCGTTGATGCTTTTTGTTAAGTAGAAGTGAACTGTGTCTCTGTTCCCATAGTGGCCAAAGACGAAGGTGCATAACTTTCGGTGTATGCCACCCACAATCGTACGAAGATTCTATTCTAGCCTTTACTACTCTTCACACGTTTCAATGCGGACTGGCGGTCGGAAAATGTTTCGCCATTTAGGGTTTCATTCTAACGCAAAAAGAAGGATTGATCACGAAGGGTGTTTTTCAACATTGTAAATAGGGTAGAGATTCATTACAGTAAAGGAATGCTTGGAAAGAAAGACAACATAAATTATTCAACCTGTATTTGACTTTCGGTGATGGATCTTCAGTATTGTGATTTAGATTAGAAAAAAAACACAATGTAATTGAGATTGATGTAAGGGTGATGTGCATAATCATTGATTAGAATAAATTATCCATAGATACATCTTGAATGGAAATTATAACGAAAAAGCTGTTTAGAAATTTAGATATGCGATGTTATGTCCCATAATCGTCGTCAGATTTGATAGAAGAAAGACAAAGACGAGCAACTCTATTTTTAATGTGGAAACGATTCTTTTATCCTCTTCTTCTTGTTGCTCGATGTTCGTTCGGCTCAGTAGTTCATTCTCAAAATGCCAGTATCAAGTTTGGCCCGGTTTTGTATCGGTGTACTGGGTGTCTTTGAAATGGCCACGACACTCTTGGGTGCCTTTTCACCTGAAGCATGGGAGTGATTTCAATATTACCTAACTACATTCGTAACCCCTGGAAGATAATTTATTTCTGCAAATGTTTATGTATCTCTACACACATTTTATTTTGTGCCACCAACGAGAGACTGGTTGGTGAGTATGAGCATGGGGCAGATAAATTTATGCATTTGCTCCACTGAGTGAGCGCCTCTTCTGCTGTCGGTTCGTGTCCTTGTACCTTTGGGGGGCGATGCGTATTGCTCTGAAGTGTAATAACAATAACCATCCGCCCTCAGTTTTCTGGTTTTGAAGGGAAAATGCGTTTGGGTATAGACCAGCAGAGCCCTGCCGCCCAGTGAAAACTCGCTTCGGAACCGTTTATTGCTATCACCATATCAGTGTACGCATACTGTTTTTTTTATTCAGTTTTCTCATTACCACGTGAAATTCGCAAGCAACAAAAAATCACTGGTTACGCTTGTTGGAATGCGGTACAGGTAAAAAGGAATCAGTAACATTGAGCATTCACAGCATTGTTTTTATTGCCTTTTTGAGAATACGGTTATTCGGTGTGTAATTGAGGTTGTCATTTCAATTAAAATATGTGTTCAAGGTATACATAACATATTCTATCAAAAACTTACTTTCCATACAAGGTGTAAAAATTTCCGTCAATGTAGCAATATAAGAACATACATCATATAATATGTAGGACGAAAATAATGTATCTGTTCTTAATGCATAAGGGAAGATCCATTAATTACGTAACGCAAAAATTGGGCATTTTCAACTCCCCCTCCCCCCTATGTCACACTTTTTGTATGAAACGTCTGAAAATTTTGTATAGATCGTCACACTTTGGCCAACCCCCGCTCCCCCCTCAAAGCGTTACGTAATTTGTGGACGCTCCCTAATAGAATAACAGAATTGATAACAAGAAGCTCAAACACACACAACACAGGGCTGCGAAATGGTGAGTTGACATCTGGGTAGGAGCGACCTACACAGCTCTGGTCCTCACAAGTTCCAATCTCACGCTTCCACGGGTCTTCCGATGACAATCGACCGCCAGCTAAAGGTTTTGTACTTAGCTGGTAGTGCAGCCTAGGCACTGTTGTCCTTCTGACATCAGCTAGAGTGAGGGGGTGCGACCAAAGGGACCATCGTCCCTAATTCCTAATCCCAAGGCGTTAAGCGACCCGTACCGAGGGGATGCATGGCCAGGAGGGTGAAATCATGATCTAGGCCTGAGCTTGTGGGGTACCTGGGTACCCTCCACAGTAATTGTCCCTTACCGCGTCATGCTGGGCTCTGGCGTGCTGGACCTCTTTTCCCGAGCAACTCGTGGGACCAAAAAGGAAAACCAAGTCAATTCTTCAATTAGTGGTAGTAGTGTAGGCGACAACCCCTTCGCAAGAGGTGGGTTGTTCAGGTCTCCGCCTAGGAGGCCAGAGGCAATAGTCGGCAGCTCAGTGCGCAGCGCCAGCGTGGGTCACTTAACCTTCATCTCGGCTAAAAAAACGCCGGTAGAGGTTATGGACGGTCCATGGCTGGTGGAGGTGATGAACCGCAAACGCGATGGGCTTTCGGCCTTCGAGGTGGCGACGGAACAGCTGGACGCCATCATCGACTTTGCGTCATCGAAGCATAATATCAGTAAGGACCTCAAGGGTAGCTTGCTAAAACTTCAAAAGTCGATGTTGGACGACAAGCTGGAGAGGGCGGTCGGGGCGGCCAAGTCTAAATCCGTGAAATCCGTGGAGGCGAGGTCTACCCAGACTGAGGCCCAAGGATTCGCGGACTCGGGCAAGGTCGAATCGACCGAGGGCGTGCCAGCGAAGGCGGTGGTGCCAAAGTCTACCCAAACTGAGGCTCAAGTATTCGCGGGCACGTCGGGGGTGACTGCTCCAACGGAGCAGACACAAAAACGGGGGAGACAGTCTCCAGGGGATGAGCTCCCTGGGGGCCGCTCCAAAACGCGGAGGGTTACTATCCCGAACAAGGGTAGTGAGGCTGGCATGCTGAACCCTGGCCAGGTACCTCCAAAACCGGGGGAGGAAGGACCTGGAAAGGAGAGCTCTCAGCCGCCCCAGACCAGGGAAATAGAGGGGGATGACGCCTCCTGGACCCTGGTCAAGAACAAGAGGAAACCGAAGACGTCAAGGGCCGCAACGAAGGCCCAGACGAATGAGGGTAGCAAGAAGTCTAGGGTAGGCGTCAATCGCTCCAGGGCGATGCACTAGTCATCACGGCGGACGAGGCCAAGAACTCGGACGTCTTGAAGGCGATGAGGAGTTACGTCAAGCTCGGTGAACTCGGCGTCGACGTACGTCGAATAAGACAAACCCGGATGGGCGAGATGATTCTCGAGCTGAAGCGGAGCGTCTCGCAAAAGGCGCCGCCTACAAGAAGGTGCGGAGGAAGTCCTAGGCGAGACGGTCAAGGTGAGGGCACTCACGACGGAGGTGAATCTAAGGGTTAAAGACCTAGACGAGATCACCGAAGTCGAAGAGCTCGTCACGGCACTTCGGCGACAGTGTGAAGTGGAGACGCCCACCGCAGCCGTTCGGCTGCGGAAAGATCCAACAGGGACCCAGGTAACATTGGTTCGGCTATCTGCAGCGGACGCCTCCAAGGTAGTCAAGTTAGGGAGCGTCAAGGTGGGATGGTCGGTATGCCCTGTGGGCATATACGAGCAACCCGAAGTTTGCTTCAAGTGCCTGGAACCGGGGCACAAGCAATGGGACTGCAAAGGCCCTGACAGAAGCAATCTCTGTCGACGCTGCGGATTGGAGGGACATAAGGCACAATGCTGCACGAACCCTCCCAATTGTTTGATTTGTTCCAGCAAAGCTGTGAACAGCAAGCAGGGGGTTCAGCAGCAAGGGGGTTCGATTTGCCCGGCGCTTAAGCGTGCTGCAAAATCACAGTACAGGTAACGCAGCCGGCTTGCTCGGCCTCGCCCGAGTGTTTGGTGTGCGCAGGTTTAGAGGAAACGGCGGAACACGTGTTGTTCGTGTGCCCACGTTTTCGCGCAATGCGTGACCACATGCTTGCCACATGTGGTCTGGACACTACCCCGGACAATCTAGTTCGGAGGATGTGTAATCCGATCCGATCCGGAGGACGGAATGGGGTCCTCGTCAAGGCTGGGGCAGGCGTAAGCATCGCGTCGGCAAGTCCCTCTATGTGTTGGCGAATAGACCCTGTCGCAGAGAGGTCAATTTGGGAAGCACATTAATAAAGTTTTTTAAAAAAAAAGGTCAATTTGGGGCGCACGCGGCATCATCATTCTTGATACCCGCCGGGCAGAGGGAAGCAGGCGCGAAGTCGACCCTTCCCACCTTCCGAGGACATAGGGCGTGGTAAGGCCACCTGGAAAGCCGGCAATGCGCTGGCACGGTACCATGTTGTTCTTCTAAAAAAGCGAGTCACGATGTTCGGTGCTGCAAGGACACGCAGCTTATCTCGAGGGTGCGTTGTGCACTGGCCCCCATTTGAAGCATTACTTTCTGGTTGTACTGAAGGGACTATGGGCTTGGCGGCAAAGGAAACGGTTTAGCGGGTCGGGGATGTAGTCCTGCCTCCCTCGTTTGCTGTTGGAGGTGATCCCTAACCCCGCACTTCCTGGACAACCCAGGATGTCTGTTGAGCAGATTCCCCCTCCATTGCTTAGGAAAAAAAACACACACACACATACACACACGCACACACACATATGGACGAAGATAATATGTCTGTTCGTAATGTAAAATAGAATAACAGAATTGATAACAATAAGCTAAAACCACAGATAAACAGACATAACAGATTGAACATTCCCTCATCAAATTCATCGTCGTATATACACTAACGGCATCTGTTGTTTTCACTTAGTTCGGCAAATCTTTTGTGAAATAATTTCATTACCTTAACTGAATAGATCCTCAAGAAATTCTCGTAATAGCTAGGGGAGGGCTTGTTTTGCCTTCTCGAACACTAAGTGTACGTAAAATCTATATGTTGACCCCAAAAATGAACTTTTTAAAGGGAAAATGGGACTTACGGGGTTATAAACTAATCAACTTAGTTTAACGAATTGTGATGATGTCTGTATGTGCGTTTTTGTATGTATGTGTGTGCGCAAAGCACGTTCAAAACTATCAGCTATTCTTAAGCAATTGTCCTTAACCAATTTGCTCGCAAAAAAAATTGCATCCGACGGCGAAACTTGTTATGAATAAAAATTAATGTGAATTATACATTATATTTACCTATCAGTGCTATTTTTAACTTCCTGTACATTTTTTTTCATATGTAAAACATCACCACTGGCATCACAATGATAACAAAGAAGGAACATATTAAGATACACAGCTATCGAAATAAACCCTGGAGGGAAGAAAAAAATTACGTAATTGGAACATTATCCACTTCCCCCGCAGTGTTTTATACCTGGGGTAAGTGTAAAATATTTGAATTATTTGCTTACTTGGTACAAACCACTACCAATTGAATGGGATTAGTTTAATTGCATTATAATGGTCACCTGTGATGTAAATTCACTTGAAAAAATGACAATTGGTGCAATTAAGAATTGATTTTATGAATGCAAAAATCAACTTTTCGCGAAACCTAAAATTTCAGTTCAAGCGTTAACCGTGCTAGTCAGTGGCGTAGCCACGGGGGTGGTTTTGGACATAAAACCCCCCCAAAGACAAAATTTTCAGAACAAATTTTTTTTTTCAAAAAAAAAATGTTCGGAAACCCATACAACACTCCAGTAAAATGCTAATATCTTTGCCTAATAAACTCTAATCTTTTCGCGGTTTTCAGCATAACATTCTGTATTTAATTCTGCAAGAACTGAATGAGTATCATAGCTATTCGTCGGAAATTATGCCGTCCAACTGCAAATCACTGTTTTTTTATGTTGCTGCATACATTTTTCCATATAAACTTCCAAATTTGAAAAAGTGTTTTTTGAGCCACCTCAACACCACCCATTCGAGTGACTCACAATGGTGCAATTAAGAATTGATTTTATGAATGCAAAAATCAACTTTTCGCGAAACCTAAAATTTCAGTTCAAGCGTTAACCGTGCTAGTCAGTGGCGTAGCCACGGGGGTGGTTTTGGACATAAAACCCCCCGAAAGACAAAATTTTCAGAACAAATTTTTTTTTTCAAAAAAAAAATGTTCGGAAACCAATACAACACTCCAGTAAAATGCTAATATCTTTGCCTAATAAACTCTAATCTTTTCGCGGTTTTCAGCATAACATTCTGTATTTAATTCTGCAAGAACTGAATGAGTATCATAGCTATTCGTCGGAAATTATGCCGTCCAACTGCAAATCACTGTTTTTTTATGTTGCTGCATACATTTTTCCATATAAACTTCCAAATTTGAAAAAGTGTTTTTTGAGCCACCTTAACACCACCCATTCGAGTGAGCAGTGTTGGGAAATGTACAGTAAAACACTGTGATTATGCGAATGTTTACATTTTATCCGGTCAAATTTCACGCCCCGCACAAACCGAAACGGTTTTCCAAAAAAAAATGTACGCCCCATTGCGACATTTTTTTGTCGATGAGGCAAACTGTTTTTTTGCTGCTGCGTGATAGTCGAGCCGTCGGTGCAGTCAGCATTTGCATGAGATTTTTTTGTTTCGGTTCGTGCGCAGCGCGAACAGAGCAAAATCGAGTTTAAATGCCTGTGGTGCAAAGCCTAGAAAGAATGCTAGCCGTTGGTACTAATTCATTAGTTCTAGTCTCTAAAACGACCAAGGAATAATGAAATAATCATTTACCACCTAAAACAGTCATACGTCGTGAAATGAGCGTACAGAAACATTAATTATGGGAGAGAAAATAATAAAATCATGTGCTGACTGTCGTCTGCTTGGTCGTGGCTGCTGCTGCGGCTGCCGTTGTTTTGTTTTTCTGTGACTGCGTGGCAGAATGAATGATAAAAAGAAATGTCAACCGTTCCCGTCCCTGCGAGTGAGGGTTCTTTTGTCTATGGCCTTTATCTTTTTTGCCTTAATTTACGTGAGGCGATGGTGCTTATTACTTCTCTCCCTATTAACGGTACAGATAACGTGGCCAGGAATAGTAATTCTAATGCTTTTGTCACTTTTGTCATAGATTGAAATTGAGGACTACACCCACCTTGATTTCTGATAGCAATCTGGACAGAGATTTCAAATTAAACATGAGTATCACTCAACCGTCTAAGACGAGTTAAGTACTCTCCATTTATTTCCACCAATTATTTTCGATATCTTTGCAGATACGTATTTCGACCACAACTGTGTGGTTGTCTTCAGTGTCTCGTACTTGACTCGACTTCATTCGACTTCAAGTCGAGTCAAGTACGAGACACTGAAGACGACCATACAGTTGTGGTCGAGATACGTATCTGCAAAGATATCGAAACTAATAGGTGGAATTAAATGGCGAGTACTTAACTCGTCTTAGACGGTTGAATATATTCCACTAAAAGAGCTTTATATATTTTTCTGATGAGTAACTTATTTTTCATATTTCATTATGATTATTTTTCATATTTTAAATAACTTTTTTTTTAATTTCCATATCCTCATAATTTCATATTTGTACATTTTCATATTTTTAGTTACATATTTTATGCTTTCCTAATTTTCAAATTTTTGCTTTTCTCGTACAACAGAATTATACTGAAAGGCTATCATTTCACTGCGAAAACGAACTTTTTATAAAAGCGTTGGAGCTGAGCAAATATCCGTCTGTCCATGTGTAGGTGTGTGTGTATGTGTGCGCACAAAAGCTTGGAAAAACATTAGACAACTTTTCATATAGTAATCGTGAACAGATTTTTTCGCGGCAAGTTGCATTCGGCAGAGGGCAAAACCTAGTTGATCACTATTGAATTTGATAACGATCGACCGTTTAAAAGTTATGGAAAAAATGGTACATCGAACCATATTAGCACCATATAAGATTGGTGTCTTGGCTAAAGCCTTGTTGATCATTATTGAATTTGATAACGACAAACCATTGTGTTTAAAAGTTATTAGGAAAATGGAATCGAACTATATAAGTTTGTGACGTTTGTGTCATACCACTGGTATGCTGTGAGCCTCAATATTGACAAGAAAAAATATTGGGTGTCATCTAACTCAATGATTTTCCAGGATGCTTTCTTTGTACTGGCGGCGCACTGAGGAGTATTTCAGCCCAAATCCTGGCCAAAAGTCAAAAACAAAAATTTTAGATATTTCCATATTATTTTTCGTTTTTGAACTCTCAAATAGTAATACTAATTTGCCAAGGGATTTTTGAAACAATATTGTTTACTTGTGAGCAATGCTGACTGTCAAAACTTCACCATAATTTCAATGCTAGTTTAATCGCAATTGTGCATAAAAAAATGTTCACGTTTTTTCTTGTTTTTCTTGGTTATTAGTGATTTTGAAGATGAAAATCAATGTAGGTATCAATAATGAGAGTATGTAAAACGTTTTCAAGCATGATTCGATCTGAAACCGTTTTCAGGTGATCCATAATCATGATATCATTTGCTACCTTTTTTCTACCTTTTTTACAATAATATGTTTTACAAAATAAAACTTTTAATTAGGTTCCAAACTCGTCCAAGCAACAAAATTTTCAGCGTTGGAAAGATTGGAGTTTCCTTAAAAAGCTCCACAAAACACATTTCACGCATCCTCACGCAATCGTGATTTATTTGTAATTTAATAATATGAAGTTTGCTAAAAAGCTAGTCAAAAAGATAAATAATCTTGGTTTTGAGCCACAAAGCTCACATAAATTATGTTTTGCTTCCAAAAAATAGTGATGCCAAAAAATTTGTAATTAATGATAATCAAAGAATGAAAAATAACCCACCAAAATAACAGCACCACTCGTCGCAAGCACGCTGTAGTTCTCAAAGGCAGCGTTCTTGCGCCAAGTGAAGCTTTATCAAATAACAATAACTGACGCCGCCAGTGGTCATACTGCACTGCTATGAATGAAAAAATCATAAAAACGAAAAAATACACTTTGCTGTGTATATTGACTGCATTTACAGACAATAAAATGATTGACATAGTTTTGGCCACGCTTTTACTCTGCGTACTCCTATGTGCGGCGTTTGTGTTCGATTAGATTAGATTAGATTTATTATGTACGAGAAAGGTAGTAGGTGGATTAATCAGAGTCTTTGAGAGTATCGTTATATCTCGCTATGCTAAATTTCTCTGAATGCGACCGTATTCTACAGCGATTCTTCAAGTTATCTTAGCTGAAATAAATTATTTGGTTGAGAGCATTATGGGTTTTGTTTGAGCCGGTATGTCACATTTTATCTTTCGCGTTTTTGTTTATCAACATATGTGTATTTTATATACATACAATCATTCGTGAGATATATGCATGCAAGGAGCACACTAATTTGTCGTATGGGAAACTAAAATGAACGAAATACCAAATTCCAAAAAAAATGTCACTTGATATTTTTCTTGATAAGGCGATCCCATCCGCCGCTATTCTTTCGCTACCGACATGAAACCAACTTCAATGAGAACGAGAACTGATTTAAAATAAAAGAATAAACGTCGGTATGGTTTACCACCTCGAAGGTGCCACTGCACTGGTGCCAAAGGGACTGGTGTACCTGCAATTACAGCTATAAAATCCCTCAACTCAGATTGCGATCTTCCTGGATAGGTAAATCACTGTGCCGAAAGTGGAAGGTTAGCATGTTCTAAGCATCAGGTTCTTATGGATATAGAAAATATAAAAAAATCGTTCTCTTCATTATTTGTATTATTTTATTCGCCTTAAGAATCACCCCCTTGCTTTATTCTATATCTTTGCACTGAATGCGGCAGCATTGTTTGTTTGCTGTTCATGGTGCTTGACGAGAGAACAACAGACCGCCTTGTTTCCATACAATTTTATCGAGATGAACTATCAAAGCAATTGATTCTTAAGAATGAGACGTTGCTCCACGTTTTCTTACGAAGGATGGTAACGCGATAGTTTCAGTGGAATTTGAAAGAAAAATTCCCGCTATTCATCATTTTACTGAGTAGGAGAATCTCCGAAAGTAGAAGTGTCAAATATTAATTGTCGTTTATGTGAGACACCATGCTGCAAATGTTTGTCCAAAAACTTAATTAATTATCGGGATTCTCTAAATACTTCGGCGATATCCGATGGAATCTGTAGCCGTCTTATGTTGTCCATACGAAAGGCCTCTCTTGCAAAACCTCAGTAATGTATGCAAACCTTTATGCTTATATGTTCTGCCACACCATTCCACATGCTGGGCATAGACACTCTGTACTATTCCAGCTCTCTCACATATGGCTTCAAACACATATCCCTACAAACTTGGTTACATCAGGAAATTATTTTCCTCATGGGAGCTAACCCACTCCCATCAGCATCTCCTAAAAGGAACACACATCTACTCATACTCACGTCACTTATTCCGAACCAAACACCGGTGGTGGATACGTTTAGTTTCACTCACAACAAGCATTCTTCGGGAAATTGAGTCTAGCTGTCTTCCTTAGGATAGCATTTCCTTTCCAATTCCATGCAAGGTACTATATCTAACAGTTATCATTTTTATTACCCAATTGATCACCAGGAATAATCTACCGAGAGACAAAAACCTGTAGCCTATATAGCTCAGCTTAAATGAAAGAGTGATGGCTTTTATAGGTTCGGGTCCTCATACAATCTTACTTCGGGGTGCTGAAGCTGGTAGGGATAAACATTGCTCTGGAGTGTCCAATAAAAATAAATAAATTAGATGGTATGAAATGAAATCAACTTTGACTTGTAAAAGAAGATTGCCGAAACTTGAATCTAGATCCCGTTTGACGAATCATACACCAAATAGATAAGGTTTATCATCAACGTTGACATAATACAAAAATATCAATAATTGATTACAGGCATTGTAGACTCTGAATTGATATTTCACTACTGGATTCCGTGAGTAGATTAAAATAGGTGCTACAATAATGGCGGTTAATGATGTATGATGAATGTAATGTATGATCACAGAGAAACAGACGTCTCACTCAAAACATGTTCCATCGTTCACCTTTTTAACGGTGGATTCAATTTTTTGTAGGTGGTCAATCGGCTACTGATGGATGGTCAATGGGTGAATTTAGAATTGGGCGATAATGATTCCGTGACGATGATTTTGATTGCGTTTTGTTCTAAGTGAGGCGTCTGTTTCTCTGTGGTATGATGGTCTGGGTTCACATATGGGGGAACAATTCATCCCATAGCTCCTATTTCCATCTCATCAAAAACAAAGCAATGAAAAGGAATTTGGTTTGTTTTTTTTATTTTTGAGATTTTTTTCACCAGTGAGCACGTGTAAGCAAAAAGAAGCGACGATTTTGGTGCTGTATTTCTTTGTTTTGCGATGAGATGAATATATGTTCAGTGAGATGAAAACGGAACAGTTTCCCTAATTTATATATTTGCTCACCAAAATGCCAATTGGACATAAAAACGGTACAGCCAAAAAATAATTTTACCCAGGGTAAAATGGCTAATAGTGGAATCCATTGCATCGGAATTATGCAGCTATTAGACGAAGAAATTGTATAACTTTGCAAAGCATCTTATAATGAAATCTAATGGTAGATCTCTTGAGTTCTATAATAAGAATAAATGTTACATTCGTTGATTCTCATTTCTCGAATATTATTCTTCCCTATTATAGATTTTTTTGTATAATAGCATTTTCAAACCATGTAATTATATAATTGAATGTTAGTCACGTTCTTCTAATGGAATTTCAATCAAAGAAAAAAAAAACAATTTTTTGTTTAAAAAATGTCATTATGTTTAGGGAATCCACCCTTGGTTCTTTTTACCTTAGTTAGCACGGTTTTCGTGCTCGATCATCACCGTTCGAAGACTTTCAAGTCCCCCGTACTTATAGACTTCCTAATCGATCAATCAATCAATTTTCGCCATGTCCGAGATCAAAATGGAAATCATTCGGATGAGTATCGCCCAGTCCCAGCCCAGTCTCGTCATCCCAATTCCCAAAAATATCGTTTCCTCCCGAGATGGCTTTGAATAAGAACCGATTTAGCTGACGTGTCCAAGGTCGTCGAAAGGTTTAGCGAATGTCATGCTTCTTAAGCACCTCATGGATCCAGAGCATCCTTGCCAACAAGCGCCTTGCTAACGCTGCCTGGATCTCATGGCATTAACACGCCCATTAACACGCTGACCTCCTCGCCGCTGGTGCTAGCCATCAAAGCCTGTATTTCGCAACAACTGTCCCCCCCGACAGGCACATTCAAGACGTCAAGTCAAGACGTGTTTTTTCCGTTTGTCATATTTTTTAACCTACAGAGTTTTGATTATCCTAGGAAAAAAGGATACGGAAGCTACAAATCGAAGAAGTTTTTTTTTGTTTTGTTCTAATATTTTATTCTTCCCGCTATTCCTTATTTTTTCTTGTTCCAGAGCCCAAAATTGTTTGATTTCTACAAATTCTTTCCCTCCATTTCTCTTTAATTCGTGCTTTTTGAATTACATTACACATTATTCTTTACTTTTGATTTTACCGAAGAGAAATGAGAGAACGATCAAGCGCTTAGAATCAAATAAATTCTGCAGAGCCGTGAAAAAAAAAACAAACAAAACAAAAAACAGTGAAACAGAATATCAGTATTGATTGATTAAACATTTCGCAAAATTTGAGGGAATTAATTAACTGATGAGGCTTGATGCCTTAATCCTATTTCTGTTATATCTTGTTCCTTACAGATACTATTCATTATTTTCAAACACATGTATACTGATCCTCCGTCTGCGTAATGCGCAATAATGAATATTTATTAGTACAGATAATAATAGCTTCATGTTAAGATACTTAGTGACACCTGTGTGATTATCAATCCAAAAACGGAGTCACTACGTAACGGTTCGCTATCTGGAGAATTCATTGACAAAACAATATGCCAGAAAGGTCGCACGGTTTTATTTAAGTCGCGTCGTGAAATTCTAAAGTCTCCCCAGAGATATCATCATCCTACCATTCCCTGTTATTCTTGAAGCAGCTCATTATTTTTTATTTTAAAATTGTTCACAATAAAACTTAACCAAGACCAAAAGGTGGTTATGTGGTAAGTAAATGTGGCTTGCATTCATCAGATACGTATAAAACAAAGTAAATTTTATTATCCTTTTCAATCTCTTGGAACTCAATGTATTCCCTGACTCAGCGTAAATTCTAGCTGCTCTGAATAATTTGTATATTTGTATGTTGTAACTTCGAACAGTCGTTGATATTCTTATTTAAGTGAACACTGCTAAGCAGAAAAAATGCTAATTTATATTGGAACATGCATTTGAACAGAAAATTATATTAAACGTGCTTTAATTTTGAATTGAAATTATTAGAATCCATATACGACCATGAGAAAAAAAAATATTTGGTCGAAACTCATTATTAAAAAAATAATAATATTTTGATTTGAATTTTGATTTATTTTATTTTCATTCATTTTTTCTGTGATGAACTTTAACTTTAATTTAACTCTAATTATATGAACAATAAGCAAACATACGTACGTGAAATTTAAAATATCTAATATGAGATCAACAACCGTTATGAAAAGAGAGAATGAGTTATATTAAACTATTTAAGCTCAAGTAATGGGTTCACTCTTGGACAAGAATACAAATTTTTTTTTAGGTCCGTCTAATGCATCGTTGTATTGACACACAGTGAAGCACGCGAAGAAATTACCTCAATAATACCTCAATCTGTTATTGATACCATACTATGTTATGAACCAGCCTTGCATAAGAGGTAAAATACCAAAAATTAATATGCACACTACGTTAGGCATAACATACATAACATACAATGCCAAACACATCACAAATTATAATTCGTTTGGTATTGAAATACCTAATTATGTTATGCCTAAAGTATTCTGCATATTATTTTTTGTTATTATTTTTTGGTATTTTACCTTTAATGCAAGGCTAGTTCATAACAGAGTATGGTATCGAGGTAGTCGCTCCTGCTCGGGCAGTGTTGTGGATGGAGTTGTTGGTCCGGAACCCACAGCCGACAGAGATGGGGGAGTCGACGGAAAAAGGTGTTGTTGAACCATGTGTGTGGCGGAAGTGTGCTCCCCCCAGAGCTCTTCCGAAGGCAGGTCCCTCGCCGCAGTCAGCTGTGGTTGTGATAGCTGTACTCACATGAGAAGGTCTAGGCAAGATGACGGCGTTGTCCACCAGTTCCGGTAGGGGTATAGCGTCCGCACTGATGGGGCCTGGACTATTCTGTGGCCGTTATGTTGTTGGTGTTGTTGGTGGGGTAGTAGTTACAGTGGGGGTAACGGGTACTTTTGTGTGAAGCTCCGTATGCATATTTCTGTTGCATGTTGTCTTATAGGAGTTGGGATTGAAAAGGATAGGAAGGGTTTGTGGTAAACTTGACTTAATGGTGCAGAGATGGCAGACGGAGCTTGTAAACTGCTTACTTTACCTTGGATGGTGCCCCTCTACAAGGTCTTTGGTGGTTCCGCTTTTATGAACCGCTTCCAGGCGGTTTCCAATGCTTGTTGGTTTGAGCTTTGCTGCGGCTTGGAGTTCACTTACCTTCTTTCGTAGTTCCTGGATTTACTGGTCCTTGTTGGAACTGGTGTTTTTCGCAAAGGAGCTGGATTGTCCGGAACCGGGAAGGGCATCCACTTCTCTCCGTGCTTTGGGCTATGTGATGCCACGATCTACCTTGACCCGTTGGACCTCGACTTCCTTCAGGTATATTTTGTTGCAAGGCACAATATGTGTGTGTGTTATTACAATCTAACTCCCACTGGCTGGAATTATAGATATTATGACTAGAATATTCGCGCAACCATTTTATTAATATAATTGCAAGAATCTTAAATCCGGGAGCTAGAAGGTGATAGCACTATTGTAACTCCTATAGCCCATTTCAAGAACGCATGTATTCCGAATCTCTAGTCGTGTACAATAAGCCCCGCATGATTACACCCACATATCATAAGGATATCTGATTTTCACACTTCCCGAAACAAAATTGAATCATTTTGATTCTGGCGCATATTTAGTGATAAAGAATATAATTAATATTTAACAGTTCGTAGTCAAAAAGGCTTACCATTTTTTATCACATCATCCTTACGCAGAACATGTTTATGTATTTATATTGCCTTTATCACAATATTAACAAGGGCATTCTTGCACAAACATGCGCGTATCACTTTTATTGCATTATGCACTGTACACTACACACCATATATTTGTTTCGACCGAGGTTACTGCTCCGGCTCTATTGTTCTATTATTTGTGCGAAATGCCGCACAGAAGCAGAACCAGAAGCGAACCGCACTGAACGACGGCCAAAACACGTTGAATCGCACATTTATTCATCGACTGCTAAGAACAGAACCAGAAACTAGGATTTTATGATTGTTCTGTGTCCTACCTATAACACGTCCGATAAAGCACCAATTTACTCCTCGACCGCGCGAACTATCAGCGTACTGAGCAGAAACACGATAAAACAGGCACTCATGTCTAACTAGTTTTGTATTGACCACAAATACCACAAATTGACCATAAACTAACATCTAGAGGTATTTTTGATATGGTACATGCTACATGTACATGCCTTCAATATATGTTCCATTCAAAGCCCTCCAAGCATTCTAAGAACTGGAGTACAGGCCTTAAGGTCAATACGCGTAACGAAAGATCTGCATGCTCGTTTCAGAAATGTAACTTGCTCTTAGTGATTATTTGAACCAAATTGGTAAATTAAATGCATGTTTCATTCCAGGCCATCCGAGAATTACATGAATTAAAGTTCAGGCCTTAAGGTTAAGGCGTAACGAAAGATCTATTTGTTCCTTTCACAAATGCAACATACTCTTAGTAATCATTCGAACCAAATTGGGTAAGAATTAAACACATGCTCCATTCCAGGCCATCCAATAAATTAAAAAAATTGAGTTCAGGCCTTAAAGTCAATGTGCTACGAAAGATCTATATGCTCTATTAAGAAATGCAACATGCTCCAAGAGACCTTTTGAACCAAACTCCTTTTGTGGTGTTCAGGCCTTGAGCTCAATACGAAATGCTCTTAGAGACCATTTGAACCAAACTGGGTATTAATTGAATGCATGTTCCGTTCCGTTTAAACTGACACGGTTGATCAAAGCGACGATGGATCCGGTGATGTGCGTAGTTCGAGTTTCAGGGGCATTCTCGAGTCCCTTCGAAACCCGCAAAGGGTTACGGCAAGGTGATGGTCTTTCGTGTCTGCTATTCAACATCGCTTTGGAAGGGGCAAAACGAAGAGCAGGGATTAACACGAGTGGTAAAATTTTCAATAAGTCCGTCCAGCTATTTGGCTTCGCCGACGACATAGATATTATGGCCAGACATCATGCACGCGTACAAAAAAGGATAAGATGGAGCAACAACTGCTACGCGCACATAAAATTTAGCGCACGGGAGTCTCACGAAGCTTGTGTGCCTCACATTAACATGGGTGAGTCGCATTGAGACATCTCAATGCGATCAGCTCATGCGCTGTGTGCCATGGCAAACCTTAGCAAACAACAGCGGAGGTGCGTAAAACAGCTTGGGCGGGAGATTTTCATTCAATAATATCGTCGCCTAAGTAACGCCCGCTATGCATTCCTAGCGCATGAAATGAGTCTCATGAGACGTACATTGAGACACGCTCACTCAGTTAGTTTATGCGCGCACTAGCTTCTCTCGTCGCACTGAATCGATGCTACGTGAGCTATCGTAGCTCATGGCACACTGTCTCATCCATGTATACACGAGAATTAAGAGACTCTGATTATGGCACGTAACTTTGAGAAGATGGAGGAAGCCTACATCAGACTGAAGAGGGAAGCCAAGCGGATCGGACTAGTCATCAACACGTCGAAGACGAAGTACATGATAGGAAGAGGTTCAAGAGAAGACAATGTGAGCCACCCACCGCGAGTTGGCATCGGTTGTTACCGATGTTAACAAGGACGACCAGCAACCCTGTTGGGTTTGCATTGATAGACCTTTAATATATATAAACACTAACAATGTTTGTAAGACTTCGCACGCAGTATTTTCTTAGGCCACGAATAAACACATAAATCCTAAATTTATGTGACTATTCTGTCCTAACAGTGTATGTAAAATACTAACGCTTCGCACACCCCTGCTCGGTGGCACAAGTCTACCGAGGCGAAACCGTGGTACCTCTAAAAGCAGAGGCAACCCTAAAAGCCGAGGCTGAATGGAAGAAAGGGAGGAAAAAAAAGGAGTATCAACGAGCAAGGGGTAAGATCGTGGCAGTCGATCCAACACCAAGCGAAGATCAAGACGGAATAACACCAGACTACAAACTTCTTTTGAGCGATTTTTATAAAAACCACGAGTGAAAACGGCTGGAACCGGGACCCGAGCATCGAGAAATCAACGAATACTACGATTCAAGACCTTGGATAGGGATCCAAGCCGCGTATCGCGGAGTGTTTTCGAAGGCCTGTCGTGGCGTCTGTAGGCACACGTTCCACGAGTTGGCTGCAGTGGTCGTAATTCGCTTCCGGTCGTCATTCGCTCGGGCGGCTTTCCGCCGTTATTGGCCGTGCCTGGTGGCCATCCGACAGTACCGCAATCGTTTGACCGGAGTCGTTCGTCATCCGACAATTTTCGGGCGGATGTGCCCGGGGATAACCACGTGGTCAACCCTAGCCCTACCTGCGGCGTTCGGCGAAGCCACAATATTCGGGAACAAGCCTCCGGGTCCAACCACAAACACCCACCCCAGCGGCATTGTGCCGCACTCGGCAGTGTGCTTGGCCTGCTTTCACCAGCCTCCGTGCCCGACCGCAACCATCAACACCGGTGGCGTTTTGCCGCGTCCGGCCGTGTGCCCAACCTGCCTTAGCCAGTCTCCGTGTCCAACCACAAACACCCACCCCAGCGGCATTGTGCCGCACTCGGCAGTGTACTTGGTCTGCTTTCGCCAGCCTCCGTGCCCGACCGCAACCATCAACACCGGTGGCGTATTGCCGTGTCCGGCCGTGTGCCCAACCTGCCTTCGCCTGTCTCCGCGTCCAACAACAAACACCCGCCCCAGCGGCATTGTGCCGCATTCGGCCGTGTGCTCGGTCTGCCTAAGGTAAGGCCCAGTCGTCAAAGAAAGTCTCCGTGTCCAACCTCAACCACATCAACGACCCACCGCCGCGCTCAGCGAAACTTGGAAGGCGGCCCCTCAATCATTCGAGAGCCAGCAGGTAGCATGCAGACACGGTATGTTAAATCGCATGCCAACAATGGGCCCCAACGTCTCAGGCTGGCCACCCCACTACTAATCCTATGAACTAACCCAAAACAAAAACTTAAAATTAAATAAAACAATGCTTTAAGATCTATTTTTCATTTTCAATTCCTTCTACCAACGTGTTTATTGATTCGTCCTGGTAATGTCCGTTTCTGCCTCTTTGGTGTCATAGGCCCCTCAAGCAGGTTATAAGTCGACCCTGAGAAATTTGATGAGCTAGTTAGGGACGTCATAGACGTGAGGACGTCAAGGGAGATTGTTGCACGGTGGTGACGAAATCGAGGTGGTAGAAGAATTTGTGTACTTGGGCTCACTGGTGACTGCCGAAAATGATACCAGCAGAGAAATTCGGAGACACATAGTGGCTGGAAATCGTACATACTTTGAACTCCGCAAGACACTCCGATCGAATAGAGTTCGCCGCCGTACCAAACTGACACTCTACAAAACGCTCATTAGCGTGGAGGACCAACGCGCACTCGGAGTTTTCGAAAGGAAAGTGCTGCGTACCATCTATGGTGGGGTGCAGATGGCGGACGGTACGTGGAGGAGGCGAATGAACCACGAGTTGCATCAGCTGTTGGGAGAACCATCCATCGTTCACACCGCGAAAATCGGACGACTGTGGTGGGCCGGGCACGTAGCCAGAATGTCGGACAATAACCCGGTGAAAATGGTTCTCGACAACGATCCGACGGGCACAAGAAGGCGAGGTGCGCAGCGGGCAAGGTGGATCGATCAGGTGGAAGATGACTTGCGGACCCTCCGTAAACTGGTTGGCGACGTGTAGCCATGGACCGAGCCGAATGGAGAAGACTCTTATATACCGCACAGGCCACTTCGGCCTTAGTCTGAATAAATAATAATAATAATGTTCCGTTCCAGACAATTCAGTAATTTCAAGAATTCGAGTTCAGGTCTTAAGGTCAATACGCGTAACGAAAGATTTATTTGCTCCTTTCAGAAAGGCAACCAAATTGAATATGACTTGAATGTATGCTCCTTTCCAGGCTATCCAAAAATTCCAAGGCGTATCCAATTGGGTTTTCTTGGCGAAATAAGGCATAAACCATTAAAAATATTAACCCTTTGGTTACGCATGTAGACTTCAAGGCCTGTACTGCAATGATTTCTTGTTAAACTGGAAAGGAATAGCGATTGAATTCGTATCCAATTTGTTTTAATAGATAAAATAGGACATGAGCTATTTTCAAATAAATATTAGCTTTTTTGGCCCTTAAGCCCTTAAGACCTACACTCCAGTGAATTCTTGGATGACCTGAAACGGAACACTGATTGACGGCGAATCCAAATTGGTTGCCTGGATATTTGATCCATAACATTCAACCATGAAATCATGATCCAACATAAAACATTACAAGAAAAATATAAATCCTATGGTTACGCGTGAGACCTCAAGGCCTATACTCCAAATAATTCTTGGATGAACCGTGAATGAACAGCGTGAATGGGCGTATCCAATTTGGTTTGCTATAATAGGACATGAACCGTTTTCAAAAAGAGATAACATCCCTTTATTAACAGTTAATGAAGGCGTATCCAATTTGGTTTCATGTGTCAAATAGGACATGGACCAATATTAAATAGAATTAGAAGCCCACTACCCATCTTAGGACATAACCCAGCTTTTTAATTATGTGTGTAGATCTCAAGGTCTTGGTTACGCGTCTAGATTCCAGGGTATCCTTGGATGACCTCGAATGGAAAACTTTTTGAAGGCAAATGCTAAAGATGCAGAACAGCTACTTAGTTTTTTGGGTTTCCAAGAGTGCCTTATTATAGGGCACTGCACGGACTACTTTGTCTCTTTCTCGCTGCAAAGAAATTAGAAAACAACAAGGCCAGTAAACGTCAAAATTTATGAGGAACGAAAGAGAAAGAGATGTTTCCGTGCAGTGCCCTATAGGTCGACTTTTTGATGAAAATAATGCTTATGCCGCTCTATCCTTATTCTGAATAAATTATAATAATATGGGCTCACTGCTGAAACAATAATGAAATTAAAACCATTGTACTTCATAAAATTAATAGCTCAAAAGGTTCACAACCGCACCAAATGTACTTATAAGACCGTTAGTCCTCTACGGATATGTAACTTGGACGTGCTCGAGGAGGACTAGCAAGCACTCGGAGTATTCGAGAGACGGGTGCTTTGGACTGTTTTCAACGTTGTGCAAGCAGACGGTGTGTGGCGACGAAGGATGAACCATGAGCTCGCCTAGCTTTACGGCGAACCCAGTGTCCATTCTTCTTCTTCAATGGTTCTACATTCCAACTGGAACTTGGCCTGATTTTCAACTTTTTTCACCATTTACTCAGTTATTAAGTGAAAGCTTTTCTGAGTATGTATCTTGTGGGGCAAGTACAATGGATACACTATGCCCAGGGTGTCGAGAAAGTTTCCCAGCCGGAAACATACTAGACCGGGCCGAGAATCGAACCCGCCATCTCCGGATTGGCAATCCTACGCTTTTGCTCGCAAGGCTACTGGAGACCCAGTGTTCAGAAGGATGTGTAAAGCCGAAAGAGTACGATGGGCAGGGAATGTTGCAATAATGCCGGACAGCAACCCTGCGAAGATGATCGGCAGCTACAAGAAGGGGTATATCGCAGCGAGCGAAGTGGGCTGAACTACAGTGACTATAATAACAGTGTCGTCAAGTGTCAAAATTGGAACAGAATCAGCTGTCAGTTCCATACAAATGCGCGTTCCAAACGAGCAGGAGAACTGTCAAAAGTGGAATATGACGTTACTCTTCTTATAGGACTCTAGGCTGAACGACTTGGCGAGCGTGGGGCGCAATCGTGTTTTGTGGCATTAAATTGTTGATTCAGTGTTATCTGTTTAGATGTAAGCTAATATACATGAAAAATAATGAAATTCTCCGGATAAAGTAGACGGTAGATACCTGTTGTCGCTTGAGTGAGTAAGGACACAGGAGAGTTACATACGAAAATTATTTAATGCTTTTTAATGGAGTGTCTTCACCTGTCATAACACACTAACTCATCGACGCCGTCGAGTCAAGTACAAAACACCGAAGACGGCCTTATTTTTTAGGGCGAAATACGTATGGGATAGTACTAACTCGTCTTATGACAAATGATTACATAAGGAATAGTTATAAACTCTTCATGCATATCGTTAATTAACGTATACATAATATTCATAGAACAATCAACTTGTTATTTTATGATCAATAGAAGTAAATATGTTTCAAAATCAATTAATTGTACGTATAATTAAGTATAGCAACATACCAGTTATAAATTTTCAAACGATATTTTTCATCTGTTTCTAACGACATCACATCATCATCTGTTACTGTTGTAGACGTATTTTTTTTAAATTTTTAGTTTCATTACCAAACTCCCATATAGCTTATATCTGTATAAAAACTGCCATCTCCAGTTTTCTTACGAGTTCACTGACTGTAATTGATTTACATATTTGTAATTCGTTTGATAATGGCAACTATTAGTATAAATTTATATAATGAACAAAGTATGATATGATTATAGAAATTCTTATCATTATGTCGATAGTTTTTGATAGAATCATATGCCTTACACTACAATAATCGGGTCATCCAATTTTGAGCACACTTGTTACTATCTCTTTTAGAATCCTTTTCCATTCTCTGTTTGGTAGGAATGAACAGCAGCTTTGTTTGTAAACATAACTCGCAGCAACCTCGAGCCTAATAAGAGTGAGCTTTGGTATATATGAATTTGTCGGCACTGGTTCACTCAAATTCCACGAGAAATGGGTGCAAGAGAAGCAGTCATGAGAGAATGTTAACTGTAGGAGAGAAGAAGTGGGGCTGGAAAATCGGTGGAAACTGTGGGTGGAAATGTATGCCGACAGAGCTGGAGCCAGCGTGGTTCAGTGCGGATAGGATAGGAAAGGAAAAGTGTGTGTTCGTATTTATATACGTTATATATTTCTGTATTCGGAATTTCTGCACAATCTCATGGGAGTAATTGAATTGTTCCTCTGTGTCCCATCAGGCTCCAAAGTACCCCAAAAGGATACATAGAAATTGAAATGACTTTTCTCTCTCGCACTCTGACGGTCGGTAGGTTGGTCGGCCGGTCGGTTCAGTCATGGTGTTCCTTTGGCTTTGGCATGTTCGATGCCGACCAGAAATGCCTGCTGCCATGCCTATAGTTGCTATGAACTTTACCTTTGCCTCGACCGTGTTGATACATACACACGTACATATCTGCGATACGAAATTTCGGTTTTCTATAGGCCTGCTCTACCGGAAGACCGGTAACGACATTCCAGTGATTGTTGGTTGGTAGATATTCACACGAAACAAACGGTGTGAGAGAAAGCTCAGCTATAATACTTCCGAAAAAGCAAAGCAAACGAGAGTAATATATTTATGAACGTATTCCCACTAGAAACATTTTCCTAGCAAGGCGCAAAAATTATAGGAAACTTTTATTAACAGGTTTTGAAACGAGTGAGATTGACTTCTGAGCCCAAGAAGAATCATTTTACACTTGCTATTTCATCCCGCACGTCTTCCCCTTTATTTTATACACGCTATTGACTGTTGGCCAACCGATTTTTGCCGGTCGTATGTTCCCTTGAGAGGAAATGTAGGCGATACTGATTTTATCTGTACAATATTATGTTGTTATCCATTCAATATTTGACGAATATATCACTCTAGCTTCTTTTGGATAAATAGAATCAAGGCCGATACGAATATATGTAAATAAGTATGTAGTTTTTTAAACAAACAAGAAGTTTTCAATACATTATAAAAAACCAGATTAATCTACCTAGCGATGATGATGCCTTTCTCGCTCATCATCAGTAGTGATTCAGTTTCATTCCAAATTTTCGACCACTATTTTAGTTTGAATTTGGAGCAAAATAGAACAAACTCGCTGGTTTCCCCAACAGTGTTCCATTCATGTTTTTTTTTAATTTTCATTTGAATGAAATTATGTTGCTGCCAAGAAAGGCGCCGTAATTGCAAAGTGGATGGATAAAATGACGCATCTCGTGATTCATTCGTAGTTGACCTATCTGCAGAAAATAGAACTGAGCGTTATACCAGTTTTAATTTGTTGACAGTTGACTATTATAAAAAATGAATCTAGAACAGCTGCTGGAAGACGTATATACGGTGCAAGTTTTTGACTGTCATCTTCTATAATTCTTATTCTCATTGGCCCCCACTGGGACATTGCCGTCCCGCAACTTAGTGTTCATTAAGCACTTCATTAGTTCAACCGTTTAAGACGAGTTTAGTTCTCTCCATTTAATTCCACCAATTATTTCGATATCTTTGCAGATATGGAATTAAATGGAGGGTAGAAAGAGCTTAAAATATGTTTTCTCACTTCATTAGTTGTTAACTACCAAGTTACCATTTTTACATTCGCATATCATGAGGCTAACACGATGATTTTTTTATGCCAAGGGAAGTCGAGAAAATTATTTTTTCAAATACTTAATTGATAATAAGTAACAGATAATGGAAATCATTAGTTGTTTTCAGTATTATTTTATTATAAAAAAGGACACATAAAGGCACCGAATAAATTTTAATTCATTGAAAAGGGACCAATAAAGGTACCATAACGTTTTAGCTGGTCATTAGACTGCATAGCCGATAAGCACAACACCGAGTCAATTGCAGTCGACGACAACCAACTCCACTATTACCTGGCAACTTTTTAAAACTATAAATGCTCATTATTGATGAGATTTATTTGTTTAACGATAACAACAACGATACAATCTACGAACAAATTAGCTCAAATCCTATTCGACGCTGCGTATGAGGGTTTAGTGGTATATAGAAGTGGGTTATGCCGGAATCTAACCGGGTGTCTAGCTACTTAGCGTCTGTCTCATTTGGAGAATTAAACTTAAAAGTGACAGTTCGAAAATTAGCACATAACCCGTTCATAAGAATGGTTGGTGCTACCCAGCAATTCCAATAAGACATCGATGCAGAATGATTCGATATCTGTCAAAAGTAATCTTGCTCTGCGAGCAGGGTTATTTGATAATTATTGAAATGACACTTTTAAGTTTAATTTCAGTTTAATTCTCCAAATGAGACAGACCCTTAGCGTCTGTCTCATTTGGAGAATTAAAACTAAAAGTGACATTTCAATAATTATCGAATAACCCTGCTCGCAGAGCGAGATTACTTTTGACAGATATCGAATCATTTTGCATCGCTGTCTTATTGGAATTGCTGGGTAGCACCAGCCATTCTTATGACCGGGTTATTTGCTAATTTTCGAACTGTCACTTTTAAGTTTAATTCTCCAAATGAAACAGACCCTTGGTGTTCTTAGTTTTAAACTCTGAACACAGTTCATTGTGCACTGGGTTGGTACGCAAGCAAAACGATCATGGTAACCAAGATTCCTTAGAATTGAAACTATGCAAAACCATACGAGCCTGCTTGATTTCTACCCGTTTAGATGCCCACGTGTCCAAGCCGAAAAATGTGTAGCATGCCGTCGCTTGAATTAGTTTTCCTAGGATACAAGCTGCTAAGTTAGGTCAGTGCTCTTGAACAGTGTGCAGTGTTCAGAACGTTTTGAACACGAACACGCGTTCTCGTGTTCAGATGCATCTCTGGCCCAATAGAACAATATTTAAACCATAAATAATTTTCAATAGGAAACAATGGGACAGGATTTCGCGTCGAATGCAACTTGTTGCGAGTAAATCGGTAAAGGGTTAGTGCAAAAAAAGTGAACTAGACTTTTTGCTAATTTTGGTGTGCACACACATAAATGAACACACACACACACAGACATCACATCATTTCGTCGAGCTGAAGCGATTGGTATAAAACATGGGTCATGGGTCTCCGGGCCTTCTATAAAAAGTTTATTTTTGGAGCGAACATATAGCCTTTACGTATACTTTATATACGAGAAAGACAAAATGGTATTCTGACCATAATTTCCATCCCATAGTCCGATCAGGTCATTTATTAATAGTAAACAATAAGACAGGATTCTGCGTTGAATGCAACTTGTTGCGAGCAAATCAGTTAGAGATATGTACCTGAAGAAAAAAAAAACATTTTAAAAGTGATTTGTGTGAGTTTTGGTCATAATTTCCGATATCATAGTCCGATCTGGCCAATTTTCAATAGAAAACAGTGGTACAGGATTCAGCGTTGAATGCAACTTGTTGTGAGCAAATTGGAGATAAGTGCTTGAAAAGTGACTTTTTTAACGCAATTTTTACAAAAAAAAAAGTATTTTGGCCATAGCTTCCGAACTCATAGTCCGATCTGGTCATTTATCAATAGGAAACAAAGGGACAGGATTTTGCCTCGATTGCAAATGAGCGATTTTTTGTGCGTCGTTTTGCACACAAACAAATACATATACACATACACAAACATACACAAACATACACTCACATACACACGCACACACACACATTGCTCGGCTTCGCCCGAGTGTTTGGTGTGCGCAGGTTTAGAGGAAATGGCGGAACACGTGTTGTTCGTGTGCCCACGTTTTCGCGCAATGCGTGACCACATGCTTGCCACATGTCACTACCCCGGACAACCTTGTTCGGAGGATGTGTAAATATGAAGTTGGCTGGAACGCCGTTTTATCGGCTATCGTCCAAATCGTCTCGGAGCTATACAGAAGTTGGCGCGTGGACTCAAGGATGGCTAGTTCAGGCGCAAATAAGAGGTGGTCCAAGGGATCGGAGTCGGCTTCATGGGTCATGTAGTCCTGCCTCCCTCGGTGATCCCTAACCCCGCACTTCCTGGTCAACCCAGGATGTCTGTTGAGCAGATTCCCCCTCCATTGTTTAGGAAGAAAAAACACACACACACACACACACACACACACACACACACACACACACACACACACACACACACACACACACACACACACACACACACACACACACACACACACACACACACACACACACACACACAGACAGACATCACCTTAATTCGTCGAGCTGAGTCAATTGGTGTATAAGTGTACACACACACAGACATCAGCTTAATTCGTCGAGCTGAGTCGACTGGTGTATAACAGTATAGGTCTCCGTGGCTTCTATAGAATGTTTGTTTTTGGGGAGCGAACAGCCTTTACGTACACTTAGTAGTATACGAGAAAGACAAAAAAATCTTTTTTGATAAAATAAGTATTTTTGCACGAATATACGCAGTTCATTTGAAGACATTTTTTATGGTGGTGTGGAAGATGTGTGCTAGCATGTTTTGCACGGGGTGTTTACAAGGCCTACTAAGGAAAAAATCTCTAGTTCTTTATAAGTGTCATGGGATTTGTTAAGAAACTTACTCGACAACAGATAATCAAACTAATGGCTATGGTTATTGAGATCACCCATATAGTTAGATTGGAGGCAACTCTTTTCTGTACACATCGCAATAGTGTGGATAAATATGAGTTGAAATTATTTATAAGCTTCGGCTTGACATCGTTTTCCTAAAAGTAATAAAACTCAATTGACAGTCAGCGATTTCCATATGTGATAAAGTAGCATGGTCAACGAAAGATCATTTTTACGTACGTTAAAGTATGTCCAGAAAGAAACCGCTCATACGATCAAGACATCATCTCTCTTGAGAGCACGAAATACCGGGTCCATAAAACATGGTTAGTAGAGATTTAAACAGGAATGTACCGTTTCTGGTTTTGGCACATAAAATTACCCTGACAAGCACGGTTGCATCAAAGAAACAAAAGAATACTACAATCATAATTGCTATACTTCGTCTTCTCCACTCAACGCTATGATAAACCAGAAAAACGGAGTGAAACAAGAGCACATGCTTCCAAAGCAAACCCTATTCCGGCAGACCACACCGAAATCGGTTCAGACGGAGAGCAATGTAGACGGTGAAATGTATGTGAGTTGAAGGGAAGAAACAATTAACTCTCATTTTTCGGTTTCTCAATTTGGCACGCTTCTGGGGGTTTGATGGCTTGATCAATCCATTAGCAATCGATCACAGGCGGTGTACGACAGGTGAAAAGAAAACTATTTCCATTAGCAAACTTATGTTGATTTTGGCTTTGGGTGGAACCGACCATGTGGTTTATTTGGTTGTATGCATTACTGGATCGATAGGCACGCGTCAATGAATAAGACCAGCATTTTCGAAGTAGTAACTACACTGGGGCGCTTTTTACTCGGTTTGTATTTGGCTATTTCTGGTCTTATGATTTATCAAATCATTGAGTTGATCCCGCGAAAGAAATGAAGAAAAATCAGGTTTTCAAAAAGATGTGGAAGTTAAGGTAGACCGAGAAATCGACAAAATCCATTCGCGTAAAAAGCGACTCCAGCGTATAACATCTGCAATACTCCATAGGTGATTTTTCTCTTACTCATACACAAAGGTAAAAAGTTAACTTTAAAGCGAATGCATGTTTACATAAGGTACCCCGGGGCAAGTGAAAATACGGGGTAAGTGGGTACTATGACTGCAGATGAATCGAGGAACGTTTTTATTGGTAACAATGTTCTAGGAAGATGAAGCAGAACTATAAACGAGTTCACCCGACACAAAAATATTTGAAATCAAAACCATTTCAGGCACCATACTAATGCTATTGTTTGATCATGACTTTAAACTACCGGGAAAATCTATTACTTTTATTTTAATTCAATGGATTTCCAACTAAATATCCGTTTCTAAATTTATCATTGACATGGAAAGTGAATATTTTGACCAATTAAATAATTGTGTGGCATCGAAAACGATTTAATTTTTTTAATTAAAGCCAAAATCTGCTATTTTCATTTGCCCTTGAGTTTTAACATACACGGGGCAAGTGGGACATAAGGCTTGTACGCGACAAAATCTGGACACATTTAAACACGTATAACTTTTGAAATAGAACATCAACAAGTGAAATATTTCGTAGATTGATGAATGTATGTGTGTACTTTCTGAAAATATATTTCTTATAAGTGTTACAAGTTTGTAGTGAAAAATGGCGTCGAAGAAATTGTAGGTTCGGAAAGAATTGTGTGCAGTCGCCATTGAAATTCGGGTCTCTCGATCCAGAAACTGACTAAAAACATTTTGTTTTCATGTGAACACTGCTCAAAGCGTTTTAAAATATGTCGATGCTTGTTTGACAATATCTAAAACATCAGAGAGTGGATCAAAAACGGATTTTATGAGCCACCAGAAGGATACGAGCTCGAAACAGATTCTACTGATGATGTCAAATCATTCGGCACGTATTATTTCTTAGAAAATTCAAATGTCACCAAGTTTCGTGCATACATCGAAGCATCGATAAGGAATGAAGCCATTTGAAGTGAAAAACGTACCGAAATAAACCAACAGCAGTTTATTTTTATTCTTAAAGTTATGTGTCCAGATTTTGTCGCGAACAAGCCTTATTTGAACGACATTTCGATAATGCTATTAAAATTGTTTTTAGATGGTTGTCTGGTGAAAGATAACTTCGTCATTCATATATCATATGGATCTGAAACAGATGCAGTTTGATTTGGTTGTTGAAAAGTATTGTACAGTTAATTAAAAATGTATATTTTACATTCTGAAAATTATCTCCCGCCTGAAGAAGAGCAATGGCTATAACTATGCGATATTCTTCCGTTTACAGTGCAAATAATCTATTTATTCTACAATAGGTCAACAGGATTTGTTTTGTGTTTTGTTATTTTCAAACTTCGCATCAGATTTTCAGATAAATAAAGTGCTTAACACATGAATTGGCTATTTTGATCTTTTTGTTAAGAAAATTATTTTGAGCTTTTTAGTGGAATGTCTTCACTTGTCATAAGACTAGATCCACCACCTTGCTCAATCCATGATCAGAAAATACTAATACTCACCGGGTTACTGTCCGACATTCTGGCCCCCACCGCAGTCGTCCGATTTTCGCGGTGTGAACGATGGATGGTTCTCCCAACAGCTGATGCAACTCATGGTTCATTCGCCTCCTCCACGTACCGCCCGCCATCTACACCCCACCATAGATGGTACGCAGCATTTTCTTTTCGAAAACTCCAAGTGCAAACTCCGATGCAAACTCGCGGTGGGTGGCTCACATTGTCGTCTCTTGAACCTCTTCCTATCATGTACTTTGTCTTCGACGTGTTGATGACTAGTCCGATCCGCTTAGCTTCCCTCTTCAGTCTGATGTAGGCTTCCTCCATCTTCTCAAAGTTACGTGCCATAATATCTATGTCGTCGGCGAAGCCAAATAGCTGGACGGACTTATTGAAAATTGTACCACTCGTGTTAATCCCTGCTCTTCTGCTTCTGCTTCCCTGTTGAATAGCAGACACGAAAGACCATCACCTTGCCGTAATCCTCTGCGGGTTTCGAAGGGACTCGAGAATGCCCACAAACACAAATTTCTACACAACTCGAAAACTATTCATGCAAATGAAGCCAAATATGACATGTAGAGGTTTTTGAAAATATGTTTCTGTAGTAGTTCGAAACCCCTCTCCGCTCTTGCGTAGAAAACGCGCCGAGAAAAAGCTAGTAAATTGATATAAATGGCACGAAACTTGAAAATTAAGTGCCGATTTGAGAAGTTTGAAAAAGTTAGTTTAAAGTTTTTAAAGTTTTCCCTTTTTTCACTATTTTATCAGAAATAGCGCGCCGAGAAAAAGCTAGTAAATTAATATAAATAGCACGAAACTTAAAAATTAAGTGCCGATTTGAGAAGTTTCAAAAGTTCGATTCCGTCTGTGCCGCGTCGCGCGTTTTAGTGATCCGCGATGAGGCGAGAAAATACTTTTCGTATTGACTACTCGAGTTTCCCGGTGAAGCCGTCATTCGAAAAGGTTCACGGCTTTTGCCGCACGGTACTCGGCCTGAAGAAAGAAGAAGTGTTGAGACTACAGTGCCACAGAGGTGAACAATGTGCGTTCGTCAAGGTTGACAACCTGGCGCTCGCACAACGAATAGTGCAAGAACATGACGAGAAGCATGAAGTGGAGCACGCGAGGAAAAAATACAAGCTTCGCATCACCATGGAAGATGGATGTGTAGAGGTTAAGGTGCACGACCTGCCAGAAAACGTCCCCGAAGAAAAAATCGTTGAATTTCTGAATGCGTTTGGTGAAGTGTTTTCGCTGCGAGAGTTAACATGGGGAGAAGGGTTCGAGTTCGGTGGGATACCGCTCGGCATTTGGTCGGCCCGAATGCTAGTCCATCGAAACATCGATTCGTGGGTAACGATCGATGGACAGCAGGCCTACATTGTTTACAAGGGGCAGATCGTCTCTTGTAAATACTGCAAAGAGCAAGCGCATACTGGCATATCGTGTGTCCAGAACAAAAAGCTGCTAGTCCAGAAGAGCTATGCGAACGTGGCGAAGCAAACTGGGCCACGACAACCACCGAAGAAGGCGAACGGTGCAAAACCCCCGAGCGCCAAACCGGTCGGCCAGCGTTCTGTTGCTCCACCACCAGCATCGCTGGAGGCTTTCCCCGAGCTGCCACAGCCGTCGAGTCAGACCGAACCGTCTGGCTCAATAAACCCAACTGCAAGCCAGCCGACTGCGCCCATTGCACGAACGGTGTCTCCCAACCCATTGCAAACACAAATCGCGCGCAGCACATCGTCGTCGTTGCGCACACAACCACAGACCGCTGAAGTGGTCTTGGTTGACATATTCAAAAAGCCAGCAAACGCGTTGCGATCGAAAGACCGAACCGCCGGCAACGACACGGACGATTCATCAACATCGACGAGAAGCAGCCGAAGCCGAGGACGCCCGCCCGGCAAGAAACAGCGATGCAACGACGGTGACGACGAGCAGGATGTGGACTTTCTTTCATAAATGGCTCTCACGTCTTACAACCTCGCATCCATCAACATCGGCACGATCACGAACCCCACAAAACTGAATGCACTCCGAACCTTCATAAGCAGCCAAAACCTCTGTTTGGGAGCTGGTCCTTACCTTCCTTCCGACGTAGACTGTATTTAGGTGGGTGATTCCCGGTAGTTGAGGTGGACTTGGGAGGCCTTTTATTCCTTTGGGTGTTTCGGTGTGTTTTCTCCTGTATTCTCCTCAAGGTAACTTTAACATTCACAATTTATTTATAGTCCATTGCACATTACATTTGCTACTCAAACTACACTTTATTGCACGACATTACATTTATTCTTATTAACTAAACATATATTTTGGGTCAAGTTTCCATAACATTTGGTTTCAGACTCCGTCTGATCCTATCGGCGACGTATCCAACTTAATACTAATATGGTTGACTTCGTGTCGTGATAGCTGCAATCGCCTTCGTCCTTCTTACATATTTGTTGCATTGCACCAACCGAGCTCATTTGCAACGAGGGGTGCATCGATGATCCATAGACATTCTCGCCCGCCCTGAAAAAGCTGGGATTTCTGAAACGAAAAAAAAGAAACTCGTGCACAGATGGACGGGTTTGGCTAGTTCCGCTATGAGCTGTTCTCGGGGTATTAGTATCAGTGGTCGCTTGGCACTATTTTCCACTGCTTGATAGAATCCACAATTATCTGATCTGATCATTCCTTCTCTCTTGCGTTTATTAGCTTGCCATCCATGCCACCTCCGGGTAGCGTGGTTGTTTAAGAACACGGTAACGTAGCTCTGGTTTCTTCAGCAGGTTACGTTCCCGACATACATCACTGCTTCTTGCAGTGCACTCTTCCTTTGTTCCTTTGTTGGGAGACCGATGCGGTAGTTATTACGAGGCTTGTCCACACTTCCGCATACTACCCATCCGAACACAGACTCAGTTAGAATCGGGAGATCTTCACCAAGCGTTATTTCTTCCCCGGTTTTGAAGTATTCGAAAAAGTGCTTGATTCCTAACACGAGATCGACAGCCTCGGATCTAAAAAAGGTTGGGTCCGCCAACCTCACGCCGGTGGGGAACTCCCATCCCGTCATATCCAAGTTGGCATTTGGCAGATTCGCTGTCACCTGTGGCAGCAATAGGAATTCCATTCTTCGCGAAAAGCTAGTGATCCGCGATTTGATCGTTGTTGTAACCTTTTCCTTCACCTTGAAATTGGCTTGTCCGATTCCATACACTTCGATATTTGACCGTTGACGTTGGACCTTTAACTGCTGGGATAAACGATCAGTCATAAAATTGCATTCGGATCCGGAATCCAGAAGAGCCCTAGCTGGAATACAAACTCCATCTCCGCCTTCTACTAGAACTATGGCCGTTGCGAGAAGTACTGACGATGTACGATTCCCAGAAACATTCGATGACACCTGGTTTGTCAATCCATGGGGAGATCTTGTGCTTTCGTACTGAGAATTAGGGCCCATCGCAGAAGTTCGAGCGCTCGGAGATCCGTTTCCATATCCGTTTGAAGGTGGTTGAAAGCAAATCAATGTGTGGTGCTTGCCTTTGCAGTTCCGGCATAAAAATCGGCATCCCATCGCTCGATGTCCACGTTTGAAGCAGTTGCGGCAAAGTGCTTGGTTTCGTAACAACCTGTCACGATCGAAAACGGACATCTCTTGGAAGGTCGGACACTGGTAAAGAAGATGGTTCTCTCGACATGCTGCGCAATCTCCACTTGACCTCTGAACGGTATTGTAGCTTGCACGAGGATTTGGCGATCTCTTTTTAGTTTGAGCATATTCCACCTTGGAGTCGGAGAGTTTGGATGGTAGGGAAGCCAAAACTTTAACCCTTCGCTGCAGGAATTCGGTCAGGTCTTTTATAGTGTCCTGCTCCTTGGTCGATGATAATTCTTCCCAACTTCTCCGTGTCGCTGGGTCTAAACGAGCGCACAAGATTTCCAGAAGCAGAAGATCTTTATAATCAGCGGGCTGAACTAGCTGGTCCAATGTCTGCGTAGTTCGTTCGAATACCTCTAGTAGGGACTGCAAATCGGACGCTGACTCCTTAGTCAGCTTTGGGAGTTTAAAGAGTCTTTGAACCTGGTGACGCTTTAGCTGCTTACTGTCGTTGTAGCGCTTCATCAAAGTGTCCCATGCGATTTGGTAATTAGGTCTTGTTATTATCAACGGATCCACAAGGGCTTTGGCCTCGCCTGCCAAGCACCCTTTGAGGTAGTGAAACTTTTCTACCTCCGGTAGGTCCACCTTCCTATGTATTAGTGACATATAGAGGTCACGGAAACTCAACCAATCATCAATGTTGCCATCGAAGGTCTGCAACATAATTCGTGGCAATCGCACATGCTCCCCAGTTGGTTGATGCGACGTATCCAAACCGCGGGTTGATTGGTTAAGCACTGCTGGTTCCTCGAAATCTTTGACTTTATCCAACAGCGAGGACTTCAAGTCATAATATTTGCTGCCGAACGCCGATCGCTGCTTGAAACAGTCGTCCTCTTCTTCGTCGTAGTCATCGTGGGTCTCAATTTCCAGGATTACCTCATTTACCTTCACCCATAACTCGTCTAGTTTCTCCAGCCGAACCGTCACCTGACTAGCACTTGTCACTTCGCTTAATTTATCCACAAACCCACAAATGTCCTGGAACATGTTAAGGAGCGACCGCAAGGTTGTCTTCAGGGTCTTCATAGCTGGAGTCTTCTTGGAGGAGGATGTCGTCGGAGGCATCTTCACAGGTTGCACTTTGACAGAGGTATCGAACACAAGAATATTTTTGAGTTCTATTCTGCAGAATCCTAACCTTAGCTAGACATGCACTGTAGAGCAATTCTTATAATTACCTGAGAAAACAGGATTTCCACCCTCTCTACAGCTACGTTTTCCACAGTTCCAAATCTGTTGGTAGTTCGTTATGCTTGTCGATAAAAGCCACAAATCGCCCACACACAGCGCAAGAAAGGGAGATAATAATGTAATTTCCGTTGTGTCCAACTCCGGCAAGGCATATACTGTTCAACTAACCTGAGCGAACAGTATCAGCGCCAAATGATCCAAAAAACAGTGTGCCGGAATATCACGGTTCACAACTGCCTATCCGCAATAGTGAAAAAACATTAATCGAAAGAATCGTATCGACGGACCCCTCGATTATGCTCCACGAAAATGAGTTGGTTTACCACATCCACGGCAGCAAGAGAAAATGATTCATGAATTAATCTGTCTATCCTTGCTTCGGCAAGACATATACGAATTGGTGTAATACTCAATAAGCACTAACCTGTGGAAACAAGCAGTTCGCCAACACCAATCGTTTCTCCCATTCGTATACGCTCTGGTAATGTTAATGCAGTGCTGTCTGTCCGTCGGTTTTATTTGCGCTCTCCACAGGTCAAACTACTTCCAGCAGAGCAGTCAGTCCAGTCCAGTCGTAGCCGTTATACCTAATCGTCCGGTTTCGTTTTCGCTACAAACAGCAGCTCATCTGTTTGTTGTTGGTGGAGTGATTGAAATATGTTTTCAATCAATCGCGATAAACGTTTCCTCTCGGTAGCTCGATGATCAGAACTATTAGCCGCTCCCAGTGCAGTGCGACAGTTATCGGTGGAAAGTCATAGTTCAATCCAATGATTGGTAGTGAAACTACGTTCTTTGATGCAGTGTTTTGTTTTGATTCCAAATTTCCGTTGTGATCGCCGTCTCGTAGATCGGGTGTGTTTTAATTTGACGAAAGAGAAGAATTGTGTAGTGACTGTACAAACAGGCTGTTAGCCTAGTTAAATACAATTCCTCAGGTGAAGCTATCACAACATTCAGCTGTTATTGGGAATTCCAATTGGAATCGCTTCTAGTAGTCAGCTGATGAGCAGAATGGCAATTCTTCGCAATAAACGGTGAGTGCACTTCTGGTAGTGATAATCGATGGCGAATATTGGGTAGTTGGTTTCACTTCTTCCAGGAGCTTCGCAATGGCGGTTTGGAACTATCCGTTTATCCGGTTCGAAGGACCAATGTTTGGGAGCTGGTCCTTACCTTCCTTCCGACGTAGACTGTATTTAGGTGGGTGATTCCCGGTAGTTGAGGTGGACTTGGGAGGCCTTTTTATTCCTTTGGGTGTTTCGGTGTGTTTTCTCCTGTATTCTCCTCAAGGTAACTTTAACATTCACAATTTATTTATAGTCCATTGCACATTACATTTGCTACTCAAACTACACTTTATTGCACGACATTACATTTATTCTTATTAACTAAACATATATTTTGGGTCAAGTTTCCATAACATTTGGTTTCAGACTCCGTCTGATCCTATCGGCGACGTATCCAACTTAATACTAATATGGTTGACTTCGTGTCGTGATAGCTGCAATCGCCTTCGTCCTTCTTACATATTTGTTGCATTGCACCAACCGAGCTCATTTGCAACGAGGGTGCATCGATGATCCATAGACAACCTCGATATCGTGTGTCTGCAGGAAGTCGAGAACGAACAGCTTTCCTTGCCTGGCTTTGTCGTTTTCGCGAATGTGGACCACACGAGGAGAATCACAGCTGTTGCGGTGAAGGAGCACATCCAAGAGAAGAGTCTGGACAGCCGACTAATCGCGCTGCGAGTGCACAACACAACGATCTGCAACGTCTACGCTCCCTCCGGCACTGCTCAATTGCGTGATTTCAATTGCGTGCTGCGTGCGTGCGATTCGTCCAGCCCGAACACCAGTCCGTCTCTCAAAACAGCTGTACAGCAGCTGCAGCTACATGATGTATGGGAGAAGCTGTGTCCACGTGATGCAGGTTTTACCTATGTCTGTCGAAACGCGTGATCTCGACTCGATCGGATCTATGTCAGCCGTGGTCTTCGCGACAAACTGCAGTCGGCCTACACGCAAATCTGCTGTTTCACGGATCACAAGGCGCTAACGCTCAGACTTTGTCTTCCCCCACTGGGACACGAGCCCGGGCGCGGTTTCTGGGCCCTTCGACCGCATCTTCTTACCGAATAAAACGTTGCCGAGTTTCAGTATAAGTGGCAATATTGGACTCGTCAGCGCAGAAACTACGCGTCGTGTATGCAATGGTGGCTGTCGTACGCTAAGCCAAAAATCAAATCTTTCTTCAAGTGGAAATCTCGTGTCGTCTACGAGGAGTTCCACGATACGCATCAGCACCTCTATGCGCAACTACGGCTAGCGTACGACGGCTATTATCAGCAGCCACAAATGATCACCACCATCAACCGGCTGAAAGGGGAAATGTTGGCACTGCAGCGTAATTTCTCCCACATGTTTATGCGCATCAACGAGACGCACGTGGCCGGCGAGCCAATGTCGATCTTCCAGCTGGGGGAAAGACGACGGAAGAAAACAACGATCTCGCAGCTACAGACGGGAGAAGACGAAATCATCGTCGAGCCTCAAGCGATCGAGGCAAATCTGTTTGATTTTTTCTCGAGCCTGTACTCAGAAGATACAACAGAAAACGACGGCAATGCCAACAACGGGGACGATTTTGCTTGCGAACGTGTTATCCCACCGGACGACCCACTGAACGAAGCGTGCATGGAGGAGATACAAACAGCAGAAATTCTGGCTGCTATCAGGGCGAGCGCACCCAAACGATCCCCCGGTGCCGACGGGATCCCACGAGAATTTTATCTCCGGATGTTCGATGTCATCCACCGTGAGTTGAACATGCTTATGAATGAAGCACTCAACGGAAATCTCCCCCATGCCTTCGTAGAGGGCGTCATCGTGTTGGTGAAGAAGAAGGGAGGCGACAACACAGCCCGAGCGTACCGGCCCATATCGCTGCTCAACAGCGATTATAAATTGCTTTCCCGCATCCTGAAAAACAGGATGGAACGTATTATGCAGGCCCACTGCGTCCTAAGCAACGGACAGAAATGTTCAAACGCAGAGCGAAACATCTTCCAGGCCACTCTCGCTCTGAAAGATCGAATCGCCAATCTCCGTCACCACCGTCGCGCCGGTAAGCTCATCAGCTTCGATCTGGAGAACGCCTTCGATCGGGTGCAACACTCGTTCCTCTTCGAAACCATGCGGTCGCTCGGGTTCAACGGGGAACTCATCTCTCTTCTCTCGCATATAGCCAGTCGGTCCACATCCCGGCTGCTCATCAATGGGCACCTCTCTCGATCGTTCGAGATCGCACGGTCGGTGCGGCAAGGCGACCCTCTGTCCATGCACCTGTTCGTGCTTTATCTTCACCCACTTGTGTATAGGCTTGAGCAAGTATGTGGGGATGATCTGCTCGTTGCCTACGCCGACGACATCAGCGTTGTGGTGACGTCATCGTGGCAAATAGAAGCGATGAATGAAATATTTCGTCGCTTTGGGCTTGCCGCCGGCGCAAAATTGAATTTGCGAAAAACGGTTGCAGTGAATGTTGGCTTTTTCGAAGGTAACGAAATTGGTACCCAGTGGCTACAAACAGCCAACGTAGTCAAGATTCTGGGTGTTACCTTCGCCAACTCGATAAGGCTGATGACCACACTCAACTGGGATGCGCTGGCGGGCAAGTTCTCACAGCAAATGTGGCTGCAGTCCTTGCGCAGGCTGAATCTGCACCAGCGGGTGATAATGCTAAATACATTCGGTACGTCGAAGCTGTGGTACCTTTCATCTGTGCTGCCTCCGCTTGGTGTTCACACGGCGAAAATCACAGCTACGATGGGGACGTTTCTGTGGAGAGGAATGCTCGCGCGCGTTCCGATTATGCAGCTAGTTCGGAAGAAAGAAAACGGTGGCTTAAATTTGCACGTGTTGGCGCTGAAAAGTCGCAGCCTGGCTACCAATCGACATCTGCAAGAGATCGAATCCATTCCCTACTATAAATCCCTTCTTTTCCACGCAATTCCTCGCCCCGCAATTTCAATAGACAATCCTGACCTAAAATCAATCCTATCAAACTTGTCCCAAACTCCCAACCTTATCCAACAAAACCCCTCCGCCGATCTGATCCACCGGCACTTCGTCCAGCAAACCGAACTGCCAAAGGTGGAACGAAACAGTCCAGCGCTTGACTGGCCACGCGCGTGGCGAAATATTGGGATGAAAGAGCTTTCCTCATCGCAGCGATCCCAACTTTACCTGCTGGTGAATGGGAAAATAGAGCATCGGAAGCTTCTGCACGTGATGCAACGGGTGGCGGACGAGAACTGTCAACACTGTGACATACAGGCAACTGAAACGCTCCAGCACAAGTTCTGTAGCTGCTCTCGTGTCGGCCCGGCCTGGACGGTCCTACAGCAGAGGCTAGCCGGCTACACAAATGGTTGGAGACGACTGTCGTTCGAGGACCTTACGAGACCTGTTTTGCCAGGAATTGGAAGAGCTGCGCGAGTGGAAATTCTCCGCTTGTTTGTGAAGTACATCGGCTTTGTTAACGAGTGTAACGATAGAATTGATGTAGATGCTTTAATGTTCCAATTAGATTTAAATTGATTTGAAAACGCTGAACTACAATTGTAAAAACTGTACATATAATGACAAAATAAAACTGAATTTTAACCACAAAAAAAAAAGTTTGAAAAAGATAGTTTAAAGTTCATCACCGAGGGAGGCAGGACTACATCATCATCTTTACACATCCTCCGAACTAGGTTGCCCGGGGTAGTGTTCAGACCACATGTGGCAAGCATGTGGTTACGCATTGCGCGAAAACGTGGGCACACGAACAACACGTGTTCTGCCGTTTCGGCATTCGGCACTTCGAACCCCCCATGGGGTGCTTGCTGTTCACAGCTTTGCTGGAACAAATCAAACAATTGGGGGGGTTCGTGCAGCATTGTGCCTTATGTCCCTCCAATCCGCAGCGTCGACAGAGATTGCTTCTGTCAGGGCCTTTGCAGTCCCATTGCTTGTGCCCCGGTTCCAGGCACTTGAAGCAAACTTCGGGTTGCTCGTATATGCCCACAGGGCACACTGACCATCCCAACTTGACGCTCCCTAAATTGATTACCTTGGAGGCGTCCGCTGCAGATAGCCGATCCAATGCTACCTGCGTCCCTGCCGGATCTTTCCGTAGCCGAACGGCTGCGGTGGGCGTCTCCACTGGTCTTCAACCCTTAGATTCACCTCCGTCGTGAGTGCCCTCACCTTGACCGTCTCGCCTAGGACTTCCTCCGCCAACTTCTTGTTGGCCGTCCTGACCGCCCTCTCCAGCTTGGCGTCCAACATCGACTTTCGAAGTTTCAGCAAGGTCCTCTAGAGGTCCTTACTGATATAATGCTTCGATGACGCAAAGTCGATGATGGCGTCCAGCTGTTCCGTCGCCACCTCGACTTATAGTCGAGTCAAGTACGAGACACTGAAGACGGCTTTACTGTTGAGGTTGAAATACGTATCTGTCAAGATACAATTAAGTGGTGGAATTAAATGGTATTGTACAAACTCGTCTTATGACAAGTGAAGACATTCCACTAAAAAGCTCAAAATAATTTTCTAGACAATCAATCAGTAGTTCGAATGTTATGATTTTCTAAAGAAAACAAATTTTCAAATTAAAAAAAAAACGGCTTTAATTATTTTTAGAAAGAAGCGATATTGGATTAACGATGCAATGCTGAGCAAACTAATCTTCTTCTTCTATATACATGAATTTCTGTCTGTCTGAACCTTATTGGCGTGAAAATTTGTATGCATAAGTTTTTGGGGCCGGGGAATGTTATTAAGATGGTTCGAGACCCCTCCCCGCTTTGGAAAGGGGGGCTCCCATACAAATGAAACTGAAATTTCTGCATAACTTGAAAACTAATCAGAGAATGAATCAATTTTAGGCGAAACGATGTTCGTCGGGTCTGCTAGTGAATTATAAAAGAATTTGATATTTACACATGTCTTCATCATTCATATAAGTTTTAATTGCTTCTAAGGTTTATTTGTAGTTCAATGCATAATTTCGTTGTTTACTGTTTGTTCAGAATACCCTTAAGATTACAGGAGCATCCAAATGTGCATATCAACGCGCACACAATATTTCACATTTATCCCCTCACATCTTGACGTGCTCTGGGACCTGGCAGAAACGACAGTCCCACATGCACTCTGCTGGACACAATGCAACTGGCGGCACATAATTGCATCCCATTATCATTCCGTTGGATCATCACCGTTCAGTTCCTTTTGATGCCGTTTTGGTGTTGTGTTGTGCATGCAATTTCTTAGCGACATTCGTCATAACTGGATTAGGGTTTCTATCGCTACCAACTGGCAAATGCTATGGATTTGCGACTCCCCGGTAACCCTGGTAAAATTGTCATTCAGCGTTCGCCATCACCTCACTGGGGCAACCATGTACAAACTCACCGGGTTGGCGGCAAAGTGATCTCGTCAGAAACAAATAAAACAAATTTAATAAATCAAGTGGGTCTGGAATGGGCCGTGTTACAAATCACTCATAAAATAAGCCACAACGAAATGTAACATCTCTATACACGACATTGCGGAGTGTATATCTCGCGTCGTCCGCTGTCGAAATCAAGTCAAAAGACACAGAAAAAGATCATAAAGCTCATATCTTGTCATTGTTGTGGCCGAAAATGCAAGACTTGTGTAGCAGTACAATGCTCTCATTTTTCCATCTACTCCTCACACTTTTGGCACCGGGGCAGAGGACGTGCGACAACCTTTTTATACGGTCATAAAACATACCATATACTCTTCTGGCACCATTTACCATACGATTATGTTGGAATTATGAATAACTTATTAATAATAAAAAAGATATTAAAACAATATAAATTGCGTATCTATCCACATTATTCCATTCTACAAATTAACAAAATGAGTAGAATGTTGGTCATTGAGTCAACATGTAATGATTTATTACTAAAACCCTGATTAATCCACCTAGCGGTGTTGGTGCCTTCCTCGTGCAAAAAAATACTAAAAAATATGAGTGAGTGTTTTTTAGCGTGTTTTGCGCATAGAAATAGTATTTTGGCCATAACTTCTTATCCCATAGTCCAATCTGGCCAATTTTCAATAGCAAACAATGGGACAGGATTCTCAGTCGAACTTGTTGCGAGTACTTCGGCCAATGCTAAGTTCCAAAAAGTGTGTCTACAAAATTTTGTACACATACACACATACACACACACATGCATACATATTCACAAACAGACTTCATCACAATTCGTCGAGCTGAGTCGAATGGTATATAACACTATGAGTCTCCGAACCTTCTATCAAAAGTTTGGTTTTGGAGTGATCGTATAGCCTTTACGTATACTTAGTATACGAGAAAGGGAAAAAGTGGCCATATTTTGTATACCCTGTTAATACATTTCTAGAGGTATGGATATGTGATAAAAACGAATTATTATCAACTTAAGATTACTGCATGTAATAATGGAGGTCCAATTTTTTGCCAGCTTTTAATGCAATAAATGGATTAGATGAATGATCTCGAGTCTTCTGCCGCGAAGTTCAACCAATGAAGAAGCGCATTATTAATTATTAATAATTCGGCCGAAGATTTAGAACAAACGATTGTCTTATTTCTTGTAATTGTCTGAGTAGGGCGGAGAAACTACTCTTTTGTTTTATATCCCTTGCGGTTTTATGAGTTTATTCAATAAAATCACACTCCACTTTTATGTCGTACGGGGAACACAAACTCGTAAACATTTTGACCTCGAAACTGTGACATTTTTGCTTTGTGTTCAGTTCCGTTCACCTGGGTCATCACCGCTAGCTCGTCCAATGAAAGAAGATGGTAATGATAGCACCGGATTGTAATGCAAAACAATTACTCGCATACGGGTTTGGGAGCAAATGGGCCTTTATACCAACTTCGCGGCACAAGCTCATAAACACCGTGTCTGATGGTTGTCCTTCTTCCTGAAATTACTTTTCATCTGTGGCTCTGCTTGTTCGTGGTTAGTAATCTATATCCAGAACGTTTACAAAGCTCTCAACTAACATAAATGATTTGTATATCTAGAAGACGTGTTTAAGAGAATTGCATAGTACTTAACAAATAGACGTATTTCAATTATAAATCCTATATGTACATAACTTAATAACAGCCGGAACAAAGGGCAATTTTGAGCCGTCTTTCCAAAGAATTTAATTTTTTGTTGTATCTGAAAAGGATCGATAACCATGTTTAAATAATAATAAAAAACAAGAAGAAAACCGAAGATGCTTTCTGCAACTCATACTATAGCGCTTCTACAGGCTGTGTCATGGAGAGGCCTATAAGCACGGTACCTTATTCTTTACATTTTCGCGCGCGCTGAATCAACAGCATGATGTAACGCGTGCTACCCATGTTTCAGTACAACCGCATGTGCCGGGCGAATAAGGGCATGGAACACGATGAGATGTAAGGTCATTCCTTGGTACGCGCGCCATAAGAACTAGTGTAAGGTTCAACGTTCAACTATGATAGTGAACAACGAATAGCGGTGCGATGCCGCACAGTGTCGGCAATTCGGCATGGGTATAGTGGTGTCATAAACTTACTGAGGTGCTCTTGTAGTTGCCGTGGTGCTTGCGGGATCCAATCTAATGGTCGAAATACTCTATAGCATCTTCACGTACGTGACGTTCTAAGACTTGAAACTAGTGCAGGCTCAGTAATTGCTATTCATTACTCATCCTAACAGCTACAGATAGTTAAGCTACCGATAATTGCGGCCATAAGCAATTATAAAAATCTCTCATCCGCGAGTTGGGTGCACACTGCTCGCACTACATTAAACGAATAATTGGAAAAGGTATTTTGAGCGGAAGGAATAACATACGGAACATCGTTTAGTGAAAATATAATATTCTAATCATAGAAATCTCAGCTTGTTTTTTTGCAGGAATTTTTGAACAAAATGTTCAAAATTCTAGCAAACCTATACAAATGCCAATTATCTAATTATTATCTGCTACGGCATAAGCTTTTTGAATATCTGTTGATTTGACGTCAATGACAGCTACTAACTTTGCTTGTTGAATCCGATGTAGTTTAGTTTTTATCTTTACCTCCACCCAATCAGGTGTGTGATCGGAGCTAATTGATTTTCTATATTCCAACATTTCACGAACGTTGAATTTACCATCAAAAACAAGCTTTGTTGCTGCAGCATGTAAAGCAAATTCGAGCAACTTGCTTCGCTATCTTTCACCCTCGTACCGCGGAGTTTGAATGAAGCAACTTAATCCGCATAGTGCCGCATTGGATTTTCCCTTTGTTTCATTGACCAATTTCTTGGTCTCCTTTCATCACCTGTTTCCGCTGTACGAGAAGCATTGACGAACCACGGATTCGATCGTAAGGTGTTTGGCTCATGTTCTGTATACCACATTTTTTGTTTATTCAAGAAATTGATCAAAAAGAGAATCGAAACCGTAACTCATCGCAACGTAGCTGCGGTTTGTAAATCGGTGTCAGGTGAAAGAGGATTAGCTTCATTCAAGAGGGACTCTCCAGCACAAGGGTTAAGCTGAAGATGATTGGTTTTTCTAGGTTTATTTTGACCGAGTCTTCATAAAAAAGATTGTTGTTAGCGTAAAGTGTTTAATGAATTGACGTCTATTTCCTGGAATTAAATTGTGGCCACTCTGTGTCTAATCTGGGATGTTTATTGGGATGTTTAATTCAGTACTTACATATGGGAACATCCGATTCAAGTTGCATGCAGTATGAGCTTATGTTTTTTTTTTTTTTTCAACTAATTTTATTTGCTAATTATCTAATACATGCATTCATCTCTTAGACTAGGTGTTCCGTGTTTTCTTAACACTTTCATCCTTATTTGCTATGTTACGCTTTTAGTTATTATTAATACATTTCAATTGCCTCTGGCAGTTAGGATATTTCCTCTGGTTGAATTAAACCATGTAGGAATTACAATGTTTTCTACTTAAACTAAACTTAACCTAATTTATACTAAGGGTACAAGGAGCTAATCGATGCAATAGAAGATTGCAACGATTTTTGTCTAAAATTGGAAATTATTTTGTTGGACATTTGTTGCAATGTCTCAATATTAGATATTCTATGAAGTTCATTGGTACTATACCACGGAGGTAACTTCAGAATCATTTTCAAAATTTTATTTTGAATCCTCTGAAGTTCCTTCTTTCTGGTATTGCAGCAACCAGTCCATATTGGCACAGCATACAACATGGCTGGTCTAAAAATTTGTTTGTAAATCAAAAGTTTGTTCTTAAGACAAAGTTTTGATTTTCTGTTTATAAGTGGATATAGACACTTAATATATTTGTTACATTTGGCTTGAATGCCTTCAATGTGATTTTTAAAAGTTAATTTTTGATCTAGCAGAAGTCCTAAATATTTAGCTTCGCTAGACCAATTAATTGGAACCCCATTCATAGTGACAATATGTCTGCTAGAAGGTTTCAAATAAGAAGCTCTCGGCTTATGTGGAAGGAAAGGCTTATGTACAGAAGAAAATTAAAATTCATCAATTTTACAATCAAATCTTCATGCCAAACACTGTCAAATGCTTTCTCTATATCAAGAAGAGCAACTCCAGTCGAATATCCTTCAGATTTGTTGAGCCGAATTAAATTCGTTACTCTTAATAACTGATGGGTGGTTGAATGCCCATGGCGAAAACCAAATTGCTCATCTGCAAAAATAGAATTTTCATTAATATGAACACTCATTCTATTTAAAATAATCTTTTCAAACAGTTTGCTTATTGAAGAAAGCAAACTGATTAAGGATAACTAGAAGCCTCAGCTGGATTTTGTCCGGCTTCAAAATTGGAACAACTTTGGCGTTTTTCCATTTATCTGGAAAGTATGCCAATTGAAAACATTTGTTAAATAAAAACAAAAAAGGATAAAGAGCTCTCAGGAAGTTTTTTGATAAGTATGTAGAAAATACCATCATCACCCGGGGCTTTCATATTTTTAAATTTTTTAGTAAAAGATCTCACTCCATCCATATTAGTTCCCAACGAAGGGTCAAAAACATTTACTTGATTGAGAATGTCTTCGAAGCTCCGTGTAACCTGACCCTCAATTGGACTAGTGAGACCTAGACTAAAATTATGGGCACTCTCGAATTGCTGAGCAAGTTTTTTAGCCTTTTCGCCATTTGTTAATAAAATTTTATTTCCCTCAGCGCTGGAATTGGCTTTCGAGTTTTTTTTTTAAGAATTTTCGTTGATTTCCAAAAGGGCTTTGAACTGGGATCCAACTTCAAAATTGGAACAATTTTGGCGGTTTTCCATTTTTCTGGAAAGTATACCATTTGAAAACATTTGGTAAATAAATTAACCAAAAGGATAAAGAGCTCTCAGGAAGTTTTTTGATAAGTATGTAAAAAATACCATCATCACCTGGGGCTTTCATATTTTTAAATAGTAATAGATCTCATTTCATCCAAATTAGTTCCCAACGAAGGGTCAAAAACATTCTCTTGATTGAGAATGTCTTCGAAGCTCCGTGTAACCTGATCCTCAATTGGACTAGTGAGACCTAGACTAAAATTATGGGCACTCTCGAACTGCTGAGCAAGTTTTCGAGCCTTTTCGCCATTTGTTAATAAAATTTTATTTCCCTCTTTAAGCGCTGGAATTGGCTTTTGAGGCTTTTTAAGAATTTTCGTTAATTTCCAAAAGGGTTTCGAACTGGGATCCAACTTCGAGACATTATTCTCAAAGTTGGTATTTCTCAGAACAGCGAAACGTTTTTTAATTTCATTTTGCAAATCTCGCCAAATAACTTTCAAAGCGGGATCGCGAGTTCTTTGGTATTGCCTTCGCCTCACATTTTTAAGACGGATCAGTAGCTGAAGATCGTCGTCAATAATAATGGAGTTGAATTTGATTTCACATTTAGGAATTGCAATGCTTCTGGCTTCGACAATTAAATTTGTCAAAGATACGAGCCCATTGTCAATATCACTTTTGGTATCCAAAGGAATATTAACATCAAAATTCCTATCGATATATGTTTTATATAAATCCCAATCAGCTCTATGATAATTAAAAGTAGAGCTGATTGGATTATAAATGGCTTCTTGTGAGATGTCAAATGTCACAGGAAGGTGATCAGAGTCAAAGTCAGCATGAGTTACCAATTGGCCACACAGCTGACTTGAATCCGTTAAAACTAAATCAATTGTAGAAGGATTTCGACTGGAAGAAAAACAAGTAGGGCCATTGGGATATTGAATAGTATAATATCCCGCAGAACAATCTTCAAATAATTTTTTTCCATTGGAATTGCTTTGAGCATTATTCCATGAACGGTGTTTGGCATTGAAGTCACCAATTACGAAGAATTTTGATTTGTTGCGAGTCAGAATTTGAAGATCAGCTTTCAACAAATTCTTTTGCTGCCCATTGCATTGAAAAGGCAAGTAGGCTGCAATGAAGGAAAATTGTCCAAAATTTGTTTCAACAGAAACTCCCAAGGTTTCAAAAACTTTGGTTTCGAACGAAGAAAATAATGTATGTTTGATACGTCTATTGATGACAATGGCGACCCCACCACAGGCGCTGTCAAGACGATCATTTCTGTAGATAAAATAATTTGGATCTCTTTTAATGGAGAGTCCTGGTTTTAAATACGTTTCTGTTATAATGGCAATATGCACATTATGAACTGTTAAGAAGTTGAATAATTCATCTTCCTTACCCTTTAGAGAGCGGGCATTCCAATTTAGAACTTTCACACAATTATTTGGATCCATTGAAACGGAGTCCGATAACAATTTTTTGTGTGTACTTTATACCAACCTGAACAGCTTCAGGAATGGTATTTGCTTTGAACATTGCATCAATCATGTGATGCAATTGTTCAGTTAAAAAATCAAAATCGGAAGCAGTCATGCTACCTGAATCGGCAACATGACCGTTATTTACCGTTGGGACATGGGTATAAACCTCATTTTGAGAAGAGAAATTTTGTCTACCAGCAGCGATGTTTGCATACGTAGGTACATTGGAAAAATTGGAATTTACTGAAGTGCTTGCTACCCGTTGACGAGCGGCAAAATTTGTTTGTGAATTGTGGTGGGTATGAATTGATCGACCGGTAACCGGTTTCGAAATTTGAGCGTTTGAAAAATTTCTACCCGTCGAATCTGGAATCCAATTGGAATTTCCCGTCATCAATTTTGCACGGGAATTCAAAACTTTTTTGCGTGAAGGGCATTCCCAGCAATTGGATTTATGATTGCCCCCACAATTTGCACACTTAAATTTATTGGAATCTTCTCTCACAGGACATGCGTCCTTGGCGTGAGAGGTTCCATCACAAATCATGCATTTAGCATCCATGTGACAATGTTTGGTTCCATGACCCCACTTTTGGCACTGGGTGGGGTTTTGGAAATTTCTCCCAGGCCTGCGGAAATGTTCCCATGTAACACGGACATGAGACATAATACAGGCCTTTTTCAAACTTTTCATATTATTTAGTTCACTTTTGTTAAAATGAACTAAATAAAATTCTTGAGAAATGCCCCTCTGGGAAGTACCAGAGTGGGATTTCTTTTCATCTTAATTACTTGTACTGGTGAAAATCCAAGTAATTGAGAAATTTCAATGATTTGTCATCACTGGGGAGACCTTTCAAGACGACTTTGAACAATCGCTCAGTTTTGTCGTCGTATGTGAAGAATTTATGGCGCTTCTCAGTTAAATACTGAAGAAGACGTTTGCGATCGTCAAAGGATCCCGGCAAAACGCGGCAGTCACCCTTCCTAGCAATCTGAAATGAAACCTTGATCCCCTGAAGGTTACTCAAAATCTCATTCCGGAAGCCAGAAAACTCGGCAACAGATACCACAATTGGCGGAATCCTTTGCTTTTTCGCATGAATCGAATCACCTGGGCTAAAGGTAGATTCGATTTGCTCAATTTCATCATTAATTAAATCGAACTGATTGCTCAATTCGATAGGAGAAGAAATAATGTCAACATTAGATTAAGGAATATCTGAAGTCTCCAGCTTCCTTCTATTTTTTCCGCGCTTGGGCAGGACGGTCTTGAAACCTTGTTTCTTTGAAGGAAGTGGAGAATTCAGAGACTCCCCCTTCCTCTTGTTTTTGTTAATACTCATTGCTGAGCGTGGAGACGTGACCTTCTAAGAGGTTTTTTCCCAGAACGGTGTCCCTGCAGGATTACCACCGCTTGTCGGAATTTGACTTCCGCAAACGGGTCCAACGTAAAACGAAGGCACGGGTCCTTGCAAAGATCGTAACGGGATCAGTGGGTACAAATAGCGCTGAGAAGCACCGTTGAAATTAAAATAGCTTCGGGTAGTATTAAAAACTTCCTTCCGCAAAGAGAGAAAGAACCGCACAGCACGAAAGCACGATGCGGTCTTGTGAGCTTATGTTTAATTATGTGATCTTAAGCCGTAGGTGTAGAACAAGTTTTTTTTTTTAATTTGCAAGCAGATTTTGGTTGCTGTGTCACTCCAGGGTTACGCAAAGAAAGAAGTTTCAAATTTCATGATTTTCTTTATAGGAAACAAAACAAGTAGTAGTATCTCACTTGGATCTAATTAGAAGCTAGTTAAGGCTAATTTGTCATATGTTTAATACTTTTAGTAATAACTTTTTTGTTTTCAGTTTCAAGCAATTCCAGACCACAAAATACTCTGAAAATCTTTATTTTTTTTGCGGTATTTGATAATTCGTTGTTTTGATAGTAGCAAAGGTGCTTAGTATTTTAAATAATGCTACTCCATCATTTCGTAGATTTGAATTATTTGACTATATTATTTCATAGGGGATCTATTCTCACCTTGACCATTCAATTCCTTCAATTTCTTGTTCAGTTGTGTTATCGATTATCATTGGGAAATGTTTGGCTTCGGCGTTATTCAGAAATGATTACCCGAGCAAGAGAAATTACCTCGATAATACATTATTCAATTATGGATACCATACTCTGTTATGAACTAGCCTTGCATAAGAAGAAAATTACCAAAAAATAAAACCAACCCGTCCAAGTCGGGTGGTTTAATCCCCGGAAATAGGCAATTACCTTTGATTGAACTGAACTTGAGTTGCGTGCTCTTGCCTACGCAATGCGGTCGGGTCTGAGCTTGACGACCGACTGGCAAATAGCTTACACAACCTCACTTGATCAGTACCGTTGCTGATGAAGAATGTGTATAGCCGCCAGACATTCTAAATACTCACGCTCCTCTAATGTGGACGTGTACAATACACATGTGGAAGTATTGGCTTGATAAATGGATTGCGAGTGATTTGACTATGCGTCCAATTTGGGAATCTCGAGCTCGTTCAGTAGCCGCTAGGTTGCGAAGGCCGACGGAGGTCCTTCGTAGCTTAGTTGGTTAAAGCACCAGTCTAGCGTACTGTAGGGTCATGGGTTCGAGTCCCATCGAAGGGAAAGTGGTTACCTCCAATACATTTTTCAAATCAATATCTTCCACATAACGTACATATTCACATATGAGTTTTCATAACATTGTAAATTAACGTCCAAGTCGGGTGGTTTAATCCCCGGAAATAGGCAATTACCTTTGATTGAACTGAAAACCAACTTTGTTATCACAATACCAAACGCATCACAAGTTATTATTCGTTTGGTAATTGGAAATACCTAAGCATGTTATGCTTGAAGTACTTACTTGATACTTGATGGGCTACAGCTCTTCGATGAACCTACGCCGAATGGAGTATCCTTCTCCACTGGACTCGATCCTGGGCCAATCGCTTCCAGTCGTCCTGAACATTGAGCGCCCTCAGGTCCTCTTCAACTGCAAAAAGCCATCGTGTACGCGGCCTTCCACGAAGCCTGCGGCCTCTTCCGGGTTCTCTACTAAATATTATCTTCGCTTGACGTTCTTCCGGCATACGAACAACGTGACCAGCCCACCGTAGTCTGCCGTGTTGTATAAGCTTAATAATATCCAGCCCTTTATACACCTGGTACAATTCGTGATTCATGCGACGCCGCCAGATACCGTTCTCCTGTTTACCGCCAAGCAGTCTTCCCAAACGAACATCGAACACGCTGAGTACAGCTGTTCGTATACTCCATCTGTACCCTTGCTTCGTGTTTGTACGCATACGCACGAAAAGTATACTTGTACCCGAACTTGCATTCGAGTTTCATTATGTACAGATGTACTGTACATCTGTACAGTACCATGTATAAACGTGCTGTAAAATTTTGCCGCTGAATATAATTCCAGAAGCTTCTCGAACAAAAAAAAATGTAGGCAGTAAACAAAATCATAAATGTGCGGATATGAGAAAATTTGGGTTCTCAATATTTTCATGAGGTTTGGTACTTTAGAACGCTCAGTGAAGTGTTCATGCAAAAATTAGGTTTATATCTTTCAAATGTTATGCTCTCTCCGCTTTGAGTAAATTCATGCCTTGAATATGCCCCCTCCCTAAATACGGTATTTATTGCGAACTCATCAAACTGCGATTATTTGTATATTTCAAAAGCAAAACAGATGACTATTTTTATGTCACCATATTGAAAACCAATAAATTCTTGACCGAAAACACCATCAGAAGCCGGTCACTTCACTAGATGCGCGGAAAACAATCATGTTGTCCTATTTTGTTGCATTTTCTACATTCGGGGCCGTACACTAATAACGTAAGCAAATTTTTCGGGTTTTTGAATACCCCTTCCCACCATGTAATATTTTTCCCATACAAATATTTTTTTATTTATGTGGAGCGTAAGATCCCTTCCTTGGTTGTAGCCTGTACAGATTACGAATATAGTCATTTGATATCATTTTAAAAGAAAATGAGGCGTGTGCTCTTTGATATCAATCTATACTTTTTATTAAGTCATAGAGATGGTAGTCTGTGAAGGCTATTACGTAATATGTAATGGTAGTTTCCAACACGATGCCGGTTTTTGACAATACAATGCGGTCATGCGGTGCATCCATGAGGGGTGTTCATGATTTACGTGACGCTATAGGGGGATGAAGGGGATAGCCTCAAGCGTTATGATCCAGACAAAAGATTTAAATTGTCCATACACAATGTGCTATAAAGGAGGGTCTGCATTCGCCCAACTTTATGTTACGTAATTTGTGAGCGGCTTCATAGCGCAACGCGAAATGCTTTCTCCCGATGAACAATACACAATTTGGTTTTATTACGAAAACATTAACGGAGAGTCGAGAAATTGTTCCGCTGATCTATAATAATTATAATTATTATGCGCTTTCTATTCCTTCTCTGTGGAATGTACACGCTCAACTAAAGTTGTATAGTGGCATGTGAATCGAAGTCAAATTTATCAACATCTTCTGTTCTCTTAATTATTCTTACGTGATGTTGAAAACCCATATCAGTTGGTCATTAACGTCATGAAAAAGTTCTGCATCATTAGAAAATTATTCGCAAAAAAACCTTTCAGATCCACCCATCACTGCGCATCTTCATTTCAGCGTGTATAGTTTCCGAATTCCATTTTGTTCTTTCTCTTTGTCTCTTACTCTATCGACTCTCGGATCACTCGGAACTGAAAGCAAGTTTGTACATGTGTTTTGTACTTAAGTACAAGTTTGTTTAGGCAGGTACTGGGTATCCCGTTGTACTCGAGTACGTCAATAATTCAAGTTCTGTGTTCAACACGAGTTGGTGAAAATGTACTTGTGTTGAACATCACACATGTTCGTGGGAAGACTGCCGCCAAGTATTGTCCGCAGCACCTTACGCTCAAACACTCCGAGAGCTCTCCGATCAGCCCCCTTTAACGTCCATGTTTCATGGCCGTATAAAGCCACCGGAAGAATCAGAGTAGTATACAGCGCGAGTTTTGTTTTCGTTTGCAGACTACGGGACTTAAGCTGGTTACGAAGTCCGTAATAAGCCCTATTTGCAGCTGCAATACGCCTTTTCACCTCGCGAGTAACATCATTATCGCACGTCACTAATGTTCCAAGATACACAAATTCTGCTACCGCTTCAAATTTTTCACCATCCAGCACCATTTCGCTACCACCACCACTAATGAACCCACGTTGATTGCCAGCGACCATGTACTTCGTTTTGCTGGTATTGATCGTGAGTCCAATCCTCGCTGTCTCCCTCTTAAAAGGCACAAAAGCCTCTTCTACGGCACGGCGATCAATCCCGATAATATCGATATCGTCCGCAAATCCCAGGAGCATATGCGATTTTGTGATAATGGTACCGCTTCTTTGCACACCAGCTCTCCTAATCGTTCCCACGAGCGATATATTGAACAGTAGATTCGAGAGTGCATCACCCTGCTTGAATCCATCTAAGGTAACAAATGACGTCGATATTTTATCCGCAACCCTTACACTTGATTTCGATCCGTCCAACGTTATACGAATCAGCCGTATCAGTTTCGCCGAAAACCATGTTCAAGCATAATTTGCCATAATTCATTCCGTTTCACTGAATCGTACGCCGCCTTGAAATCAATAAACAGATGATGTGTCTGCAAGTTGTACTCCTGGAATTTATCAAGGATTTGTCTCAGAGTAAATATTTGATCCGTGCTTGAAGTATTTTGCATTTTAATTTTTAGTACTATTTTTTGCTCGGGTAAAAACCGTTTTTGTCCTTCTCGTATACAAAGTATATGTAAAGGCTATATGTTCGCTCCAAAAACAAACTTTTTATAGGAGGCTCGGAGACCCATAGTGTTATATACCGATCGACTCAGCTCGACGAATCGAGGTGATGTCTGTGTGTGTATGTGTGTGTATGTGCGCAAAAGCCCACTTTTACTTACCCTTAACCGATTTGCTCGCAACAAGTTGCAGTCGACTCAGAATCCTGTCCCATTTTTTTCTATTGAAAATTGGCCTGATCGGACTATTTCTTCTCCTTATTGGCATTACATCCCCACAATGGGACAGAGCCGCCTCGCAGCTTAGTGTTCATTAAGCACTTCCACAGTTATTAACTGCGAGGTTTCTAAGCCAGGTTACCATTTTCGCATTCGTATATCATGAGGCTAGCACGATGATACTTTTATGCCCAGGAAAGTCGAGACAATTTCCAATCCGAAAATTGCCTAGACCGGCACCGGGAATCAAACCCAACCACCCTCAGCATGGTCTTGCTTTGTAGCCGCGCGTCTTACCGCACGGCTAAGGAGGGCCCCGATCGGATCAGACTATGGGCTCAGAAGTTATGGTCAAAATACTTTTTTTAGACAACAACGAGTGGAAAAGTCTAGCCCATTTTTCAGGCACTTACCCTTAACCGAAAATGCATTCGACGCAGAATCCTGTTCCATTGTTTCCTATTGAAAATTGGCCGGATCGGACTATGGGCTCAGAAGTTATGGTCAAAATACTTTTTCTTTTGACGAAGACGAGTGAAAAAATCTAGCTCACTTTTTTGGCACTTATCCTTTACCGATTGTTTCGCAAAAGTAGCGTTCGACAGGGAATCCCGTCCCATTGCTTTCTATTGAGAACTGGGCAGACGGGATCAGAAACTATGGTCAAAATACATGTTTAAGCAAAAAAGGCGTGGAAAGTCAGGCCAACTTTTCAATCAGTTCTCATCAACCGATTTGCTCGCAACAAATTGTGTTCGGCGGGGAATCCTGTCCGATTGTTTCCCATTGAAAATTGGGTTGATCGGACTGTGGGCTCGAAAGTTTCAGCCAATATATTTTTTCTCAAAAAAAAAACTTTTTAATAAGAAGCCCAAGAACTAATTTTTTATTCGTGTTTCATTATTTATTAAGTTTCTGCCCATTGTTTTGTATTAAATTGACCATAATAGTTTTAGCCAGAATATTAGGTATTAAGAACTAACTTACTTTTCGAGTACGTTCAAAGAGAGATCTGAGTAGAAAAAGCCGCGTAGCCGATAGCAGTTCTATTCTGCTGTCTGGTTTTTTTACATGAATATTAAAAAATGTATGTGAATTCTTAGCTACTGAAGTCAAATGTCATCGACAAATACAGATTGCAAATGGTCTCAAGTTACGCTTTTTTGGAACAGACATATTCCATAAAGGAGAGGCGGAGTAATTTCAATGTTCATTGAAATGAGTGTTTTTCAATAGCGTTTATCTTAAATCATTCGATTAATACTATTATTCATGTCATGATTCATGTTTAATTTGATTTCCGTGGATATAATTAAAACTTTGAAATCCAAAAATCGCTAGCTCGGTTGATGGAATTTTGAAACCCTTTGTAGGACTAATTACACATATATCGGAGTAAGCTACTCTATTGGTTTGTGAGTTAGGAGATGACGAGTTCTTCTTTAATAGGAGGATTTCACAATTTAATCAAATCTTCAATCAATCTTCTATCAAAAAGAAACACATTCCAAGACGTATTCCTTGAATTTGAAGAAAGGATCTCGCTCATCCAGGCATTGGCGTAACTACAGGGGGGCTAGGATTAAATTACCCCTCCCTAGATTTTTTGGTTATTTTGCATAAGTATTGCACATATATGATTTCTCTTTGAAACTATTTGATCTAGTTTTCTAATTTCGCATGCTGATTCAATGCAATACTGAATGTATAAATAATACACCCAACCGGCAATTATCAGATTTGCTTAATATTCTGTATGAGAACCTACAACAATCTGTATAAGAACTGGGCATATGCGAAATTGTTAGAACAAACACAACTTCTGAGATTTTGAGAGGAAGAATAAAATTCAAGTAAAATATTAAACTGCTTAAATGGTCTTAATATTGAGACAATTTTAAATTTTGGAAACATTATTCAAGGGTCACAGATACATAGACTGTTTAGTTCACCGAAAAATTTCTAACAAATCATAAGTTTTCAATGGATTTTCTCAGCAAGTGATCAATCCTTCGAGATATACAGATGTATCTATATATATTGAAAGCATTTCTTCTGCACATTTGTCTGCGAAAGTGTGCTATTATTTACTGATATTTTTGAATTGCCGCTGGGATTTTTGATATTCGAGAAAAATTCAGCAAGCACTTAGATTTCAAGGAGAAATATTTTACCAATAAATGAGAGAGAACTCTAAAATTTTCCGGGAGGATTTCTAAAACACAACAGACTTTTGTTTGCTTTGTTATTTTGAAATCCTACGACATTTCTATATTTTTTATGTCAACAGGACTGAGCGTCGTTGAACAACTTTTGTAATATTCCAAATAAAGCGAAAATAGTAGCTTTTCTGTGTTTTGACTGTAAAATATTTTTTTTGTGTCTTTATTAAGGAGACATTCAGCCCGAGGCTGACTCGACTCCGCGGACCGTAAAATAGAAAAATAAAAAATAAAAAGTTAGCCCCCCCCCCCAGTATTTTTCCTTAGTAATGCATCCAGAACAAAAGTACAAATTTGGATAGAAAAATCTATTGTACACATTTACCAACTATATGATTAAGGTAAGACGATATAATGCGCCCCACCTGGTCAAAACTCCCTGTTTGATTTTTAGAATAATCATCCTATCAAAAACAAAGCAATGGGAAGCAATTTACGCATGTTGACAAAAAGAAGCAACGAAATTGGTGCATCCGGGTGAGATAGGCGTCGGTATAGATGCCGCACTTTAGAGATCTGGTAGAACAGACTTGATTTATTGGAGCAAATGTATGTAATGCAGCGGAAACAAAAACATTAGTAGTAACTGCACATTTTTATCAGCCCAAAAAGTAATATGACGGTTAAACACTTTTATTTACGCCGCGGAGGCCGTAACATTTCTAACGCTATTTTAAATAAAGATTTTTTGCAAGGTTTTGGGAAAATTCTTACGCAATTTACGTTTTGAGTAAAAATCATAGTGATGTGGCATATATCCCTTGAAATTGGTAGAGACGCCGCAGAAAAATCAGGGTGATACGCCGCACCTATCATTGAAATATTATTATCAATGGGGGAAATAATGTAAAATACGAAGACCAAGATATTGCAAGCGATTGGGAGGAGAATCCTGCCCAAAAAATCTAGACGTTCTTGGCTATTTGTTTCTTTATTAATAACATGCTCTTAAATTAATGATATTTGCAAAAGAAACGATTTTGACTCAATCAGTGTCGTTTTTTTTGTTATCATGCGTACTCACGACTAAAAACATCACAATAATGAGAAATAAATTTATTTGCCCCCCATTTTTTTCGATTGTAACGGGTGGCCACTAAATAGCGGGAATGGAAAGAATGGCTCGGGAAGAAAACTACAAAGGAGTACTGCTCAATCTAATTTACGTTATATAAAGAGTACCTAGTCCTTAGTATTTAAACTTAGATTAATAAACAATAGTATATGGTCCGTGGTCCGCTGTGCGGCGTAGTGTAATCTTGCAGGTATCACATGACCGCTGGACGGATGCCATTTCCGGATGCTGCTTCTTATCCTATGATAATGTTTTTCTGAAAAGTACGTTCAACAAATTATAATCTCATTTTTTCGACATTTTCTACGAGCGGCGTCTCCCCCTGAGGTGTGGCGTCTCCACCGGATTTGACTTTTTTTTTTATTCAAATGTAAATAGTACAGTCCGATTTTATTTGTTTTGCAATGATTTCTACACAATGTGGGAAACGAGGGTTTGATTATATTATTGTATGTACGAACTTTCTTCTGGAAGAAGATTCTATATTCATCCCGTGGATTCGCATAAGTGTATCTGCTTATAGAACCACCCCACCCATTTTTGTCTCTTCATACAGGAGTTTGATGAAATACAAACAATAATATAAGCATGATAAAATCGTCTGTTAGATATGACCGCACTACTGGCAGGTGCCTTGCTACAATAGATGGTAGAACTCTAGGCTAAGAAAATCACTTAAAAAAGTAAAAAAAAATATCAAAAATTATCAATAAATCGCAAAACAAAACATCTATAAAATTATTTTCAATGTGTTTCCCGATGAGTTTAACGTGGATTGTTAGTCTAAATGAAAAATAATGAAACACGTTAGATTTATTCATTCTTTTTTACACATCCCATATTGGAGTCCATTTGCTTGATTAGTTCCCGAGCTATGCAGAAATGTGTGTATTTTATTTGTTTAAGAGCCTACCATATGCCAAATTTGGTTTCATTTGCTTGATTAATTCCAGAGTTATGTAGAAATTTGCGCTTCATTTGTATGGGAGCACCCCCTTCTAGAGCGGGAGGGGTCACGAACCATCATAGAAACATTTCTTGTCTTCAAATCCTCCCCATGCCAAATTCGGTTTCATTTGCTCGACTATGAAGGCGTGAAATCGCCTTCAACGAATTTTTAACAATTCGGGATAGATTTGCGAATTAGGTGTAACTTATTTTGTAAACAAACATTGTTTTACGGATTCGGAAGAATGCAAGTGTTTTTCTCCAAAACTAATTCCCTTACCTGACAGAGGAAAGCTTATTCTATTGGATACATACCGTGGTTTCACAGGAAATGCTTGCTCTAGCTAGAATTCGCCTTCCAATGTTTGTTTATGAAACGAGTCACAGTCAAATCGCAAAATTGCCCAAATCCGAATTGCTCGTCAACACGCTTTGGTATGGTAAATTGGTTACGTAAATGAGATGAAGGAGATCTGGGGAGACGGTTACATTATATTGTCCCACAAGTATCTAAGAAACCCTGGTTTAAGGGATAAGCAATTAGTCGAAATATTATCAAGGTAATGTGTCGACTAATGTTCAATCATGAATTCTGTTCGAATAAGGCTTGCGGAGAGCAATTGTTGCGACTGCACAGTGTTTTATTTCGTCATTTTCACGATCGAAATTCAAAAACTCGAAAAGTGTTGATTTTGGATATAGGGTTTGTTCACAGAAGTTTCAAGATATTTAGGAGCGCATCTTCCGATAAAAACAGTTTGATGATTAATAAATCTAGTTGAGAAAATTATTTTCCCACTAGAATGAGATAGACACGTAGTGTCCTCCGCAAAGATGTAGCAAATGTTAATACGAGCAACTTTGCTGAACATCTGAGTTTCTATCTCTTATATATAACAAACTTAAGGCGTTTTAAGTAAAAACCCCATTAACATCTTCTTTTTCATTCTAAGTCATTCCAATGATGTTTTCCATTTTCCTTCTCTTCTAGAAAGTTGTTAAACAAGCAACATTTCATGTTTTTGCTGAACATTGTAACATTCCATCTCACATACAACAAAAGTTATCGTTAAATTATACATATTTTTAGATGTTTCTCCACTTGTGATTACTCCTTAATTGCAAAAGTCATAAATTTCTTCACGATATGCAGAAAATCGCTTATTTCATTTTTATACTGACATTGAAAACTTTTGTCGACAAGAGTCTTCTCGAATGGTGTGTTAAAACTTGTAAACCTAAGAAAATCATAATATTTGAATAACTTTTGTTTTATAAGAGATAGAAAGTTACAATGTTCAGCAAAAACATGTAATTTTAATGGTTTGACAACTTTGTAGAAGAGACGGAAAATGTGAAAAAATCATTAGAGTTAGTTTAAGTTAAAAGAATGATTTTATGTGGAAATCCTTAAAATCATTCTCTTAAATTAAACTAACTCTAATGATTTTCACATTTTCCGTTACTTCTACAAAGTTGTCAAACCAGTAAAATTACATGTTTTTTGCTGAACATTGTAACTTTCTATCTCTTAAAAACAAAAGTTATTCAAATATTATGATTGTTCATAGGTTTACATGTTTTAACACAGCATTCGAGAAGACTCTTGTCGACAAAAGTTTTCAATGTCAGTATAAAAATGAAATAAGCGATTTCAGCATATCGTGAAGAAATTTGCGACTTTTGCAATTAAGAAAGTAATCACAAGTGGAGAAACCTCTAAAAATATGTATAATTTAACGATAACTTTTGTTGTATGTGAGATGAAATGTTACAATGTTCAGCAAAAACATGTAATTTTGCTTGTTTAACAACTTTGTAGAAGAGACGGAAAATGGAAAAATCATTGGAAAGAGTTAGAATGAAAAATAAGATTTTATTGGGGTTTTTACATAAAACGACTTAAGTTTGTTATATATAAGAGATAGAAACTTGGTTGTTCAGCAAAGTTGTTAACATTTGCTAATTTTCGGAAGACACTACGTGTCTATCTCATTCTGTGCAAAAATAATTTTCTCAACTCACTTTTAGTTAATCATCAAACTGTTTTTATCAAAGATGCGCTCCTAAATATCTTGAAACTTCTGTGAAGAAACCCTATTTCCAAAATAAATACTTTCGAGTTTTTGAATTTCGATCGTGAAAATGACGAAATAAAACACTGTGGACTGATGTGCATGTTATCAAGACATCAACCGCGTTGTCTGGAGCTGTCCAAATACGATGTTGCCATGTCCGATTTATGTGTATCCCTCCGGGTCCAAGGGAAACCAGAAAAGGAGTACATTGGAGTGTTGGATAAGCTTGATCCTTGTGTACAATTTCTTAAAACGAATCAATGTAGGGGAACTGTTCCATTTTCCATCTCACCAAACATATATTCATCTCAACGCAAAACAAAGAAATACAGCACCAAACTCGTCGCTTCTTTTTACTAACAAGCGTGATCACTGGTGAAATAAATCACAAAAATTAGAAACAAACCAAGTTCCTTTTCATTGCTTTTTTTTTATGGGATGGAAATAGGAGCTATGGGATGGAGTGCCAAACCGTTTCCCTATTTGTTCTTGTGTGTAATTTCTTCAAAAGAATTAATGTATTTATCTGATTCCACTGTCTGTCGCACCTTGTTCCCACCCGCTTCGGTCGGAAAATCGTTTGTTTGCATCATTACAGTTTCTACCTCGTCTGCTTTACATCATTCAGCAATGAGAATACCCCAACGATGCTACCTTGGCCCTATACCATCCTGTCATTTTTTTTCTTTTTCTTGTACTTCTTAACCTATACTAAGTCGCGAGTCGAACCTATACTAAGCCCCGAAACTAATATTATGAACTAAGATGCATATCAAGATTGTAACAAAAATCAAAGATATGACGGCTCCGCTACGCCCACTGGCGCTTGAGCCTTAAAATAAATACAAATAAAATAAAATATGTACCATCTTGTTGAGTTCCAGCTAAATGTATTGAATATTCAATAGATGTCTAGTGTTCACAGCTCATTTCGTAACATGTAATTTAATCCAAAGTGTATGTAAAAAGAATCATTTAATACGAAGATGAAGAATAGGAGATTTTCTCTGTCAGTGATATTTCTCAGCCTTTCTTATGTATCAATGCTATGTCTAATGAACGAGAAAAGCACTAACACCAAAAGTAGGATTAATTAGGAATATTCCATTTACCTTTTCAGATTCTTATATATTTAAATTGTATTGTTGATTAAGTCGAGTTTTTAGACTAAGTAATTTTTTATCAATTTTTAAATATAAAACACTTACTATATTCAACAACGCGGTTCCATTCAATATGTGCAGTTATAATTCGGTTTAACCACTGCAACGTTGCTGCAAAATAATCTAGCCTTACCAGTCAGTAGTGGTTGCTGAACATCACACCAACTGCCTGAAATAAATAATTAATGACTTTGAATGGCTTGGCATCGTGTGCCTTGTACCCTCTGTCTAAAAGTTTAAAGACGGTTGACCGAATTCATGCAAAGGTAAAAATGTTTTGTCAGCACTCCGGACTGCGATTTGACCCATTAGCTGTCATTATAGCCTTGCTGTTGGGAGGTATAACAACAGAGAAGGGTCAGTAGCAATGGTCTGATAGGCGACACAGACGACACATTGATTGAGACAAAGGGATATGATATTCAGTGAGTGATTGACTGACGGGCGACAGATCCTTGTTTTTAGTTAAAATTCTTCATTCCAATCTCAGCAGGACTGTACTACTGTCGGGTAAGGTTCTAGAATCGTATGCCATAGGTGAAAAATGATGTTCTTATTAACGTGATATTTCAGCAGTTAACTTATAATAGAAAATTGACACCATAGATAACAGAAGTGATAAATGACGTCATTTTTTAATCGTTTAGTTGTTTGATGGAGATTATAAATTGAAATTCGTGTAAAAACGTCCGCTTAAAATACGATTATTTTGTGCAAATCTTCTTCTTCTTCTTCTTATTGGCATTACATCCCACACTGGGACATTACCGCCTAGCAGCTTTGTTTTCATAAAGCACTTCCACAGTTATTAACTGCGAGGTTTCTAAACCAGGTTACCATTTTTGCATTCGTATATCATGAAGCTAACACGATGATACTTTTATGCCCAGGGAAGTCGAGACAATTTTCAATCCGAAAATTGCCTAGACCGGCACCAGAAATCGAACCCAGCCACCCTCAGCATGGTCTTGCTTTGTCTTATCGCACGGCTAAGGCACCTTTTAAGTCATATTCTGGTGGAAACACGAACATATGCCTGTTTTGATAAATCGTTAAATATAGATCATATTTTTGGATTATTGCATCCAGGCATCAATAATTTTCAAGATAAGATCTCCCGATTAAGAAACACAATTTTTTATCATTTGAACAGCTTTGATCAAATAAAACCGTAAAGGATGAGTATACGCTTAAAAGCTATTTGATATATTTCATGTGCAAACCCTTTTGCATGTATATCCCCCTTAATTTATAGGACTGCGCTTCCGTTGTCAAAGAGGGTAAATAAAATAATGAAATGCTCTAGCATCACGATGTGAAGCATTATAACTATGGCCTCTTTATCCCTGAAATTAGCAATATAACATATGAACGGAAGCATTCCCGTACTGCATTAGTAAATAGAGCAATAAAAACGTTTCAGAATGGGTTGAGAAATGATAATCCACGAACGCCTTCGAACGTACACGAAATATACCAATAAACAATTGCGTGATCCAAGGCTATAAAATTTCCAGTTTTTTTGTTCTCTCGTGCATCCTTTATAAACCTTTCGAGGGAGCACGGGAATGCCGGAAATCTGAAATCCAACACAAAACGGTAATCTGAAAAAAAGATTTCAATGCAATAAGATCATAGCTTCCTACTTCTTCAGCCACAACAGTCGAATCAACATTAATATACAGAATATAGAGCAAAGGAGAGCACTTTCAAACAACTCAGCTCTCTGTTTATGTTTTGCACAACGTTTCATAGCGGCTTTCTGTGATCCTCACCAACCACATGTTGCTTCCAGTGTTTTGGTTCGCTCTCTTTTGGTTCAATGATCACTATATAGCCTAAGCTCCTCCCATTAGGGGCGTACTGTTTTTTTATTTCTCCCTCTCTGCTCTTGACTATATCCGCTCAGCAGTATAAACCAACGTTATGCACCTATCAGTGTTCTTTTTGGTGAGCTCGATGCACATTTTTATGTCCCACAAGCTGAAAACAGTGGCGGAATTCAATTGTTAATGTGGGCGAGAGGGTAGAAAAGTGCTCGTTCCTTGAAGGCAGGAGATTGACATTTTGCGGTGGAATCTGGTGTGGTTTGCATAATTAACACATATCGCCCTCGATACGTTGACAGCTTGGGGGAATTTTAAAACAGTCCACTTCGTTTTATTGCGCTGCTCTCAGCATAAAGGATAATTGATTTCCTCCGTTGATAAAGTTAACAGTTGGTTAATTTAGATGAACGCTTTTTGTATGTAAGTCTTTATTTAAATTCACTTCATTTGCAATGGCAGCTGAACTAAAATGTCCCTATCGTGTTCACTCAAGTGTTATTCACAATAATTGAACTTTTCTTATTCGCTTCATGGTCATCATTTACCTTTTCTAACGCACGAGAAAGGTTTCAACTCCGTTAGGTCAATTGAGCAGCAAAGGCGCAGGATTGCCAATCCGGAGATAACGAGTTCGATTCTTGGTCCTGGATGTTCGGGTGGGAAACATTATCGGCTCTCTGGACATAGTGTACAATGGTGTATCTATCGTACTTGCCCCACAAGATGCATTCCGATCCAATACATACTCATGCATTGGCGGAATAGAAAGGTTTCAATAAATAACTCTGGAAATGTCAAAAGGAGTTGAAAAGGAGGCCAAATTCCAATTGGAATATAGAGCTATTGAAGAAGAAGAAGAAGAAGAGATTCGATCAATATAAATAAATGAGAATAACAATTCCTATCAGTGCAATATGTTTGTCTAACAATTCGTTTCTTATTCAACTTTGGAAATAAAAAAATAACAGAAGATCAATTGAAAATCACAGCACATGCATTCTTCAAAAAATTATTAACACTTCGAGCTGATCTTCTTCTTCTCTTCTTCTTATTGGCATTACATCCCCACACTGGGATAGAGCCGCCTCGCAGCTTAGTGTTCATTAAGCACTTCCGCAGTTATTAACTGCGAGGTTTCTAAGCCAAGTTACCATTTTTGCATTCGTATATCATGAGGCTAACACGACGATACTATTATGCCCAGGGAAGTCGAGACAATTTCCAATTCGAAAACAGCCTAGACCGGCACTGGGAATCGAACCCAGCCACCCTCAGCATGGTCTTGCTTTTGCTTTGTAGCCGCGCGTCTTACCGCACGGCATAGGCAATTCGGTGGCCATTTAGGGGTGGCGCGAAGTCAATTTATGTTTATATGGAAATTTGTATGGGAAAAACTTAAAATTTATTCAAATCCCCCTACAACTTTTAAATCATGATGAATTCAAATAAACATCCCCAACCTCCATTTTTGGAATCTATTTGAGCTCAACCAGTGGGTAACTCATAAATTTTGATTTATATTTCCACTGCTACGTTGAGGCTAATTACACCATTTTAGCCATTTATCTCATATTCACACTGTCAATAGAACCCTTCAATCCACTCATAACTAATGTGTTATCCAGAGGTCTCATTTATATAGATTCCAAAAAGGGAGGTTGGGGATGTTTATTTGATTTCATCCCGATTTGACAGTTGTAGGGAGACTTGAATAAATTTAAAGTTTTTCCCATACAAATTTCCATATAAACATAAATTGACTTCGCGCCACCCCTAAATGGCCACCGAATTGCCTGAAATTTTGCCAGGATTCCTATATTATCAAAATGATGCTGATAGACATATGGGAATTGGAATTTTCAAACATTTTTGAAATTTGAACTGCCCTAATGGACACATACCATATTCCACTGGTGTATAGCAGCATAGATTACATATTAAAATTGTAAACTTGGATTTGTTTGCATTGACAAATCTGCCTGTTATTCAAAATTTTATTGCTTAATGTCTCGTTATTACTCTGAAAAAACTTACCAATTGCATTGACGCACATATACTTAAATCATATAGAAAGTTTCAATTGGATAAAAATCTATTTTATTTGCATCACTTGAAAATTTGTGCATTTGTTGTGGATTTTATTAATCACTCAGAATAAATTATCATGATGGCGATCACAGTAAGTAACGCTAAAAGAAGGACGCGACTTTTTTAGCCCATCAAACAAAATAGGCTTTTGAGAAAATGATGCTAAAGGAGTTCCAGTGAGTAGTGAAAATGCTGCCATCAAAAAGAAGAATAAAAGACAGGAGCATTTTCGTGTCGTGCTGAGCCACCGGTAGTCGAAGTAATAACCGGAAGCACAAATTTCAACCGATACCCTTCCCGGCGGTGAATGTGAGCAGTTAGTGGAGGAACGAGGCCCGATACAAAAGGGGCGGAACAGACAAAACACGATTTTCCGCAGAATAAAGCGCCAGCAGGAAGAACGAGATCGTGAAGAGACGGAGCAACTGTATCATAGATGGAGTTTCAGAGATAAGCATATGCATTATTATCAAAGATTTTGCCAGAAACTTCAATAATGTAGGCCCGATTCCTCTGTACACCTGGCCAGGTCGTTACGATTTATTTTTATATTGTAGTCCTCTCATATGCTTAGGAAAGCGCTCGGAACCGAAACAGCTTTCATTGACGAAGGAGTTGGAAAAATGACGAGTAAGTATATACAAAATGTAAAATATAAAAGAATAAAAATAAAATTGTAATAAAAAGAATTCGTGTACTTGGGCTCACGTACATACTTTGGACTGAAACTTGGAACTGGACTTGGAACGCGTACTTGGAGTTCTTGAAGGAAACTGCTGCGTTCCATCTATGGTGGGGTCCAGATAGCGGACGGACGGTGAATGAATCACGAGTTGCATCAGCTGTTGGGAGAACCATCCATCGTTCACACCGTGAAAATCGGTCGACTGTAATGGGCCGGGCGCGGATCCAGAATGTTGGATAGTAATCCGATGAAAATGGTTCTCAACAACGATCCGATGGGCACAAGAAGGCAAAGTGCACAGCGGATACTCCGTAGACTGGCGACGTGCAAGCATGAACCGAGCTGAATGGAGATAACTTTTATGTACTGCACAGGCCATTCCGACCTTTTTTTGTTGGGGCGTAGAACCACTGCGTCCATTGAGATGAACATTTGTGGCAAGGACGGGAATCTTCGTTTTACTATCAGTTGCATCGATGCTCAGTAGGCAGCTTCGTTATTGATTCGTGTTTGTTTTGATCAGACGCTCGGCGATGCAGGCACGAACATCTCGCAGCATGCTGTCAAACTTCCATACCAAATTTACCGCCCGATCTTCAATAGCCGATTGATAATCGAGCGTAAAAAATGAATATCTACCGCGGCTAAAATGAATATTTTGAATTGCGGTTAATTTGTACCGATAAATGATGATTATTTTACTTTATATACTTAACAGATGCATATATTTTAGGAATCTGACTTCAAAATGTTGAATCCATGCACCGCAGTATGAAATGATATTCATATTTTAAGATTTCAAATTGTATATCAATGTGCCAAGATGAAAATTCATTTTGACACCGCACAAAACAACGCTGACACCGAAAGTCGACGCTTGCTGCTGTTCATGCACCTACCGTATTATTCATTCGCACATTCAAATTCGGGAAGGACTAGCAACTTGATTGTGTGTTGAATGTCAGCTGTTTGAGTGTAGTTGAAATGACTTTTTCTGTCCCTGATTTGTGGTCTTAGACCTTCTTCTTCTTCTTCGTTGGCATTACATCCCTCACTGGGACAGAGCCGCCTCGCAGCTTAGTGTGCATTATGCACTTCCACAGTTATTAACTGCGAGGTTTCCAAGCCAAGCTACCATTTCTGCATTAGTATATCATGAGGCTAACACAATGATACTTGTATGCCCAGGGAAGTCGAGACAATTTCCAATCCGGAAATTGTCTAGACCGGCGCCGGGAATCGAACCCAGCCACTGTAGCCGTGCATCTTACCGCACGGCTAAGGAGGGCCCCAATCTGGTCGTAGACCTTAGTCTGAACAAATAATAAAAATACCTCTTTCGGAACGGTAGCGATTAGTGCCAAAAAGGAAATTGATGGTGGTAGAGCATGAGGAAAACAAACCACCCTAGTAATAAAAAGTTCCTTTAGAAGTACGTTAACGTACTTTTAAAGGAACTTTTGGTTACTTGGGCAACAGTAGCTTCCATCCCCGGTCAAGTCTGATACGGAGACGTCTCGAATAAGGTATCGGTATCGGAAGAACTTCCTTCCGAGAATTTTGATCAATGTGGTAAATAAAAAGACGTGAATCAACTTCATCGCCTTCTTCTTTATCATATTGAACAGAATGCTTGGAACGGTCAGTTGACCTCCACAAACGTCAATTCAGAGAAAAACCCACAGGCATGCTGGCGGCCATCGCCGCTCGCTGAAAGGTGTATTTGTAACTGATGGTATTAGGTCATACTTAGTAGAGTTAAACATTGTATGGGAGTTAGGAAATGAAACTTTAACAAGAAAAATGCTTTCTTCAACAGATATTGTTGTTTTAAAAATTCGAACAGTTTCCTTAGAAAAATTATAACTGGAATACTGCACAGTTGTATTTTTACACGAATTTGCAACAGAATTTTCTCGAGTTCTATTTTGTTCAAAACCAAAGTAGATCACTTCATCAGCTTTAAAAAAAATCAGTTTCATCGACATCACTGCATTTTGACAATTGAATTAGCATCGGAAGATCATATTGTCGTTTTTCAGTATAAAACATGTGCTGTTTGTAACTGCTACTGAAGAAGTAATTCCCGTTTTATATCTTTCTTCTTCTTCATTGGCATTACATCCCCCACTGGGACATTGCCACCTCACAGCTTAGTATTCAATTAGCACTTCTACAGTTATTAACTGCGAGGTTTCTAAGCCAAGTTACCATTTCTGCATTCGTATATCATTAGGCTAACACGATGATACTTTTATGCCCAAGGAAGTCGAGACAATTTCCAATCCGAAAATTGTCTACATCGGCACAGGGAATCGAACCCAGCCACCCTCAGCATGGTCTTGCTTTGTAGCCGCGCATCTTCCCGCACGGCTAAGGAGGGCCCTGTTTTCTATCTTTGACAATTGAAAAATCAGTAAATTGAGGAAAGAGTATAACTAGAACTGTAATAGCCTATTTAGATTACGCCATTTATTGAGATAATTATGTTGTCAAATATTATAAAGAAAATTGAATGCATGGGCTTTGGCATCAAGTTTCTCTTTATCATGATATTTATTATCATGAATGGCGTAATCTGAATAGGCTATAACATTACTAAACATGCCCGGGCAGAGTTATAAATTGTATGGGAGTTAGAAAATGATACTGTAGCTGTAAATCCCGTTTTATTTCTTTGACAGTTATAAAATGTGAAGAATCTACAGTTGTAAATTGGGAAGAATTGAAACTACAACTTTAACATTATTATAGATGCCCTTACAGGCTAAGATGTATCAAAACTGTATCTAACTGCTCTGAACCATTATATGTACTATTTTTGGTCACCCGTTTTACAGTTCCCCTTTTCCCCCAGAGATTATCCTATGCATTGCCGTTTGCCTTAATTGTGTGTGAAACGAAAAACATGCAAAGTACATTATACTGCTCTGCTGGTTTAATTGAAATTTGGATATGTGAAATGAATAAATTGTTGGGAACCGAAAAAGTTCTTCCCATGCAAATTTACAACCGTTACAGCTTGGATCCATCCAGGCAGGCCAGTTGACACAGGACACTCGAAATCAGAGCCATCAATTTGAATTTCAGTTTTCATCCGCCTGCTTGCCTGTGTGTTGTGTCTCATGCGAAATGACCATAGGATGCTGCACCACTGACTACGATGTCAGACTCCATCAGCAGCCCATGGATAAATACCCGCTATGAAGTCAACGGTAATGGATGCGGTGATGAAAATTTGCATTTTGCCCGGTTTATATTGCACTTGCAGTGGTACCGTTTCACATAGATGAAAGTGGTGCGATAAATTTCGTTACATATTATTTTTTGCCGAAGGCTACATTTTTCAGGGAAGGTCTACCGGATAAACTAGGGAAAACTATCAACATCAACCATCGGGAAAAATTAAATAACTATCAATGGCAGTTCATAATGCAGATTGCAATTTATTGAAGAGCCGAAATAATGGTTGAATTATTTCATCCGATTGGCTTGATTTTTTTGGGAATGTAATAGGGGAACTGTTCCGATCTCCATCTCACTGAACATATGTATATTTCATCTCATCGCGAAACAAAGAAATACAGCACCAATTTCGTCGCTTCTTTTTGTCAACATGCGTGTTCACTGCTGAAAAAAATCACAAAAATTAGAAACAAATCAAATTCCATCCCCCACTGTGGCATTGCCGCCACGCTGATTAGTGTTCATTCAGCACTTTCACAGTTATTACCCGCGAATTTTCTAAGCCAAGTTACCATTTTTGCACTCGTATATCATGAGGCTAACTCGATGATACTTTTATGCCCAGGGAAGTCGAGACAGTTTTCAAACCTAAAATTGCCTAGACCGGCACCGGGATTGGAATCCAGCCGCCCTCAACATGGTCTTGCTTTATAGCCGCGCATCTTACCGTTAGGCTAAAGAGGCCTCATCCTTATTTGCCATATATCACAATTTGTTATTTTTGAGAAAAGCAAGGCGAAAAAGCCAAACAATTATATAAAGTACACATGTACGTATATGAGGATGGAGTCAGTGATTTGTGACAGTTTGTAATAAGAGGAAGGGAGGGATATTAAAAATGCAAAAAAAAAAACGTTGGATGTATTTTTTTAACAACCCCTTATATATTTATACATGTAGAAGAAGACATGAAGACAGGCTCACAAAATAATTAGATCGCATGGATCGGGTTTGTGACATTTAGCATTAGACCAGGAATAAATCATTCACCAAATACTAGTCGATCGGGGGAAAATTATCTACGAAAAGTTTATATTTTGTGGTGGAAATCAAACAACGGACCCACGGTCCAAACGCAAATGTGACTTGACGAGCCGTAGAGCCATAGGCCCTCTCTCGTTCACTAAATAATCGATTTGGTTCGGATAATGGTTTGTTTATTGTAATTACAACATAACAAAAGTCAACCAACATCAAACCACATAAGAAGTGCCCTGTTCTAGGATAATGATTTTATTTTCTGTATGTTATGATTAATGAATGATAATTAACAATTAATTGCATATTATTCGCCAACTCGGCCGCACAAATTTTTTTTTTTCAATATATACAAAAAAAGAATGATAATTGCTATTTAATGACCATTCCCAAGCATTTTTGCTCCTAGCGACGAAGATGGATTGTTCAAATCGTGTAGGGCAAAACTATTCTTCCTTCTTGTCCGGATTTTTACATCGAGAAATAATTCCGAATAACTCCAATTGGCACCCCAGCCCTATAAGATCAATAATTTTAAGCTGGGTGCTGCGGATAGAGCCGCTTTTCTGCTCTCAAGCGAGTAGCGGGATATTTTGAAATCAATCCCATGAGTAGAATTATTTTGCAGTTCTCCGGCTGTCAAACATTTCCCGCTCTTCGAATTTCTCTTTCCATGCTGCACGAAGGCGCACAAATGCGCGAGACTCTACATGACTTTACGATAGTTTACATACAATCCTACTCCAATCAGCTGCTGAATCTTGTGAAATCTCGTAACGAGTGCTTTTTAGTTGCATTCATTCTAATTATCCACTCGAAATATAATGTGAGTATATTTGTTACAAAGAATGCAAAACTCAAACTAAGTTTATTTATATTTTTTCCCCAAATAGTAACAATACTTCTCAATATAAGATCTAAAACGAACATAACCACAATCTTCAATGTTTGGCTCCGGCACAATAGAAAATTTTGGCTTCAGTTTGACAACCAAATCGATTCTATCCGCACCACCCAGATTTTAAGGTAACACTCAGTTAAATTATTCTCACACGTAGTTTGACAGTGCTGGCAGAATAAACGATTTTTTTTATCAAAATAGGCTATTTTATACACACTTTGGTAGTTACTTGCGATAAGGCCGTACAAAAACCCTTTTTTTCGTAAAATATCTTGGCTGCGCATACGTACAACACATGTTTCCGAAAACTACACAATGATAATAATTTTGCGAAAAAGAATTTTCGCGTATTTTTTTTCTCATTTGATTCATTTATTAAGGCCCAGTCACAGTGAAGTTTTACGGGGCTGATATCATAATTCACAGAGTTTGAGAATGCTTACATAATAATTAATAATAATTGTATTTCAGGTTGCTGTATTGAACTGTTTTAAAGGAGGAAACTTTACAATTAGGCTTTCCCAATATTGAATAATAACTGGGATAAATGTAGTGATTTTTTCAACTATGTTATCCTTAACAAATGTTTTAGAGATAAATTTAACTAAAAATGAAATAGAACAAATTGATCAGCAGAAATAGAAGTAGTTTTTTCGAGGTTTTGTTGCTTGCTTTCCTGCTGGTGCGTGGCTGAGTAGAACTTGACTCATTTTTCAGATTGCCATGATGATGCTCCGGCGAATGCTGCTTACGTGAAGATAGTTTCTCCATGAAATTGGCATACATTGTTTTCCGAATTATCCGTTGACTAGTCAGAAATTTCCCATGTTTCTTCTGAAGTACTGGACAGTCTTGGAGGAGTGCATGTTCCGTTTTACATTTAAAACATTCGGTGGAACTGATTGTACACGATTCGTCGGTATGATTACATCCACACTTAAGACAATACATTCTGTCGCAACAGAATCGTGCTATGTGTCCATATTGTTTGCAGAAAGCACATAGCATTGGCTTGTGATAAAACATGCGTATACTGGCAATAACACATTTCGTATCTGTAGGTAGTCCGGTAGGACTGTAGTGGCAAAAGTAATACGTATAGCCCAGTGGTGCTCAGCATTTTGTGTGTTTTTTGCCTTAATTTGCTTGTCACACAATAAAAATGAGTTTCATCTTACAAGTTAGTACTTGGACGAAAGCTTTCAAATATATCTATCAGCAGAGGATATTAAAACGAATATTGGTGGTAAAATCACTCCGTACGACTTGATCAAAGTAAAATTACAGTGTGGACCGCGGGCCACACCTTTATTTGGCTTTAATCGTTCCGTACGGAGTGAATTTAATACCAACATCCGTTTTATTACCCTCAGCAGATAGATATATTTGAAAGCTTTCGACCAAGTGCTAATTTGTATGGGTTAAGCTCATTTTTATGGTGTGAGAAGTAAATTAAGGGAAAAAACGCCCAAAGTGCTGAGCACCACTGGTATAGCCGGTAAGGCTTTGTTTTCAGAAATATCACTTGGACCCTTTGTGAGGTAGCGAACATTCGATATTAATGCAGATGGTATACTTTTATGTTTATAAACACCAAAAACCTTTCGTCTTTTTCGGGCATTCAACCCGTCGAATATACACAATATACGGTGCTATAGCCGTTTTAGGCTATGCCCTAATTATTTTGGCTGATGGAGGAACAACTTTGTGTGCTGAAACTACGGTAGCTTCAAGAGCGAAAAACAAACGATCCGATCTATTCTGTAGCAGAGGGTCAACTCAATTTTTGCGTATTGGAGGGATTCGAACCCTCTACCTGCTACTCTATAAATAGACGTGATATCTAAACAACAAAACCACTTGATGATCACTACTGCGGAAAAACCACCAGAATCTAACCTCCACCACAGTTAGCTCTTTTTGGCAAATCGAATGTCTTTAGGAGTCTTTTTCCGACTTCCCCCCTGTGAAATTGGGATAAGAAGAAGAAGAATAAGTTGAAAATCCATGTTATCTTAACCTCCAATTGGAATAAGTGATGACAAATAGTCAACTCTTGCAGCGCTACGATACCGAATCAGCGAAAGATCGTACAATCAAGTACTCCCGATGAAGTTAAGAGATTAGCTTCCAATCATTACTCCTTTTTTGTCGCTGTGGTCGTCGCCGATGTTCCGGTCCGTATTTTCTTGTTGATTATTCGTTGCTTGGTTGTTCAACGGCTGGCTTGTAGGGCATAACACCAAACCCGGACATTCCCGAAGACCATTCTTCCAGAATTTCCGGTGGACCATGCCGCACAGTTTTGCTTAGAGTCCCTCGCAGGAACTCGGACGATAGTCAGCCGTCTCTCTTTGGTAAAAAGGCGCTCGATGGGTTGAGATCAGGCTAGTGCGCTTTGAGTCGCTTTGGTAGGGCCTGCTTGCGGACAGATTCAACTCTTACAGTATGGTCCATAAAAAATGCTAACATTTCAAAATCATAGTCATTGAAGAAAAATAATTTTTCTAATTACATTCACTAGAGACTATGTTACATAGTTACGATTTTTTCCTGAAAGCATTCACTGGATACAAATGGTTTTGCCTTTCTCGTACACAAAGTTGTACCGAAAGCCTATCATTTCACTCCAAAATCGAACTTCTTATAGAAGTCTCGGAGACCCATGATGTTATATACCAATCGACTCAGCTCGTCAAACTGAACAAATGTCTGTCAGTCCGTGTGTATGTGGATCTGTGTGTATTAGAGTGGGGCATCATGGTAATTTTTTCAGATCAATGTTTCCTTCTAGAGGTTTCAGTTCATTGTGTTAAAGTATAACCCGAAGGATGCCGAAAAACTTTGCTGAGGAAGGTACGTTGCTGGAATGTCCACAAAACAAGTTATAACCCTTCGAACATTGCTTGCTCAAACCATTTGCAGGATCGATTATTCTGCCAGCACTGCCGAACTGCATGGACCAATAATTCAACTGAAAGCTATTTCGAAATCATTAATCTTATGAGGCTGGGATGCTAATTGGAGTTATTCGGAATCATTTCTCAACGTTTAAATCGGGTCAAGAATGAAGAAGGGTTTTGCTCACAAACAACCATATATAGCCTGGTAGTGCTGGCAGAAACATTGATTTCTTCCATATGGTTCGAATAATTAATCTTCGAAGCGTAATAACATTTTTTGTGGACGTTCCAGCAACGTACCTTCTTCAGCAAAACTATAACTTTCAAACTATATGCTAACGAAATGATTCACGTGATTGACGATAAATTGAAGCCGCTAAGAGCAAAAATGTAAAAAAGTACGATTTCCCATACTAATCTCCATATAAATTTAACACGCGATGCGGAAAGCAGGGACGCCACACAGTTGTGGTCGAAATACGTATCTGCAAAGATATCGAAAATTAAGTGGTGGAATTAAATGGAGAGTACTTAATTCGTCTTAGACGGTTGAATACATTCCACTAAAAGGCTAAATATATTTTTCTTAATCGTTTGGTTTCGCCTCAGTGTGATACACATAATAAATAACTACATTACGGCTTTTACAAACGCTATATAGCGAATCAACCAACCAAGCTTATATGCTTAAGGTGAGTTACGGCGGCGTCCAAAAATGGCAGCCACAATGGCCGTGCTATCTCTCACCTCGCGTTTTTGCTCGCACAAATGTGAATATTTAGGCGGTTAGCACATCTGGAAACCATTTTTCATGTATGCTGCAAGTGAGCAAAAGTGAAAAACTACTTTTTGCTTTTGTCTGTCGTTTACTTTTCAAGTTATGTGCCCTCAAAAGTGCTATGTAGATTTGAAATTGGGCTCCAACGCGATTCACCTTAAACACACCATTTTCTTCATAACTTTTGAACGCATTGACCGATCGTGATTATATTCAATAGTGATCAACTAGGGATTGTCTTCCGTCGAAAGCAACTTGTAAACTACTATATGGAAAGAGGCTATTTTTTCAGCATTCGTGTGCACACACATACACACGGAAACACAGACATTTGTTCAGTTCGACGAGCTGAGTCAATTGGTAGGTAACATCATGGGTATAGTATGAGACTTTTATAAAAATTTCGATTTTTGAGTGAAATTATAGCCTTTCGGTACAACTTTGTCGTACGAGAAAAAAAAAAACTGTACAAAATTGGCCAGATCCAGGGTTGTTAACGTTAATTAACGAATAACGCCGTTGCGTTAATTCGTTGACGTTAATTTCAACGATTAACGATTTTTCGTTAATGCCTATAACACGTTATTAAACGGTAACGTTAACGTTTTCCGTTAATTTAACGTTAACGGCTTCGTTGTTTTTTTTTTCGATAATGAGTTGCTTTACATGTTATCCAGCCGGAAGGAAATGGCAAAAGGTTTTTCAAGCTGACAAAATATCGAAAAATACGATATATCTCGCAAAAAAGACAACAACCCGCATAAGTTATGTCGTATTTTTTGCGTTATATGCCGGAAATTGTCGAATTTTTTTCGGCTTGGAAAAACATGTGTCATTCCCACCGGTCCATAAATTTTAGAAGTGGGACAACTGCTTTAACAGATTATGATCTATTAGTTTTCTAAATACTTTTTGAAGATCTATCTTTGTAAAATTCAGAGTAAATTTGAATTTATATCAAATTTATCTCAAAACATATCCTACCAAAGCCGTCATTACTCAGCTTTTATCATATATCCGGTAACGGTATGTTTAATACAAAAACATTTCATATCGATAAAAAAAGGACTTGATGAAACCAAATTAAATTCATAACGTGATATGCTTTCAAACTTATTTATTATATATTCGGGATTAATTTCCCATTTCATGAGGAATATTACATTCCTATTTCATTCATTGCATTATTGTATGTCCAGTGAAAATCCATTTTCCCTTGAAGCGCTAAATTCCCACGGGTGGAGCAAACTGTTGTACCTTTTCTAGTGGAAATGGAGGCTGGATCCATCTATTTGGATACCCAGAATTAACTGGTAGTTAATCTAATGCGGAATTAATACTCCAGCTTTGAGAGCTGCGATTATACCAAATTTTCCCTTATATGAAATCTTCAAAGCACATATGCTGCATCCATCATCCATCATCCGGGAAATGGCGATTTGTCTTATCAGGAAAACTTTGACTTTCTTTTCCTATGTCTTAGCAAAACTTGATGTGACTTGAATGAAAGCAAAATGTCAATGGATTTTGTGGGGCTGTAGCGGTGAACTATGATTTCATAATGAAAAGTTTCCATGTTCCATGCTGTTCTATGGAAACCACATTTGGCTTGGAAACGTGTTGATTGGACGCATTGGACCGATTACGAAGAAAAATTAACGGGCAAATTATCGATGTCCGGTGACGTTGATTCAACGCATCTCGTTATCGTTAACGTTACAATCCAAGCAAGTTAACGCAACGACGTTGACGTTAGTCCAAGTGAAAATCAACGTCAACGGCGTAATCGTTGATTAACGTTAACAACCCTGCCCAGATCGCATTACGGACTCATAAGGTATTTTTATTATGCATTTTTTTACGATGTGCGAGGAAGGAACCATTACCGCTATTTGAATTAATAAAAGATTTTGCAATGGAAATTTAATTTTTTTTTTCAAATTATTTTCTCATTTTGTTTGAAAATTTTACAATTATTTATTGCTAATCTAGTAAAATGATAAGTACTAGAACAGAACTGTATTGATGATGTAATCTAAGAAAACAATTATCTTTAAATAAACTTTAATAAGTTCATCTACTTCTTCTAGTTTTTTGCCTTTCTCGTACAACAAAGTTGTATCGAAAGGCTATCATTTCACTCCAAAAACGAACTTTTTATAGAATACTCAGTGACCCATGGTGTAATATACCAATCGACTCAAGCTGTTGACGAACTGAGCAAATGTCTGTCTGTCCGTATGTATGTATGTATGTGTGTGTGTGCCGAATTGCCATAAAAAAACATTAGCCAATTTTTCACATAGTAATTCTCAACCGATTCTCTCGCGACAAATTGCATTCGGCAGAGAATAAAGCGTAGTTGATCACAAACGCTGAAATCGTTTTGGAATATAATGATAAAATCAACACATGATAAAAAAAAACAGATTAATCCACCTAGCGGTGATGGAGCCTTCCTCGTGTGTTATAAAATAGTATTTTGGTCATAACTTTTGAGCCCATAGTCCGATATGACCAATTTTCAATGAAATTTGTTGCAGGAAAATCGGCTTAAGAGTAAGTGCCTGAAAATGAGTGAGATTTTTTTTTGTAAAAAAATGCATTTTGGCCACAACTCCGAATCCCATAGCCCGATTCGGCCAATTTTCAAAAAGAAACAATGGGATAGGATTCCGCGTGATAGTGAGCACATCTCTTAAGGATAAGTGCCTGAAAAATGAGTAAGAATTTTGTACGTGTTTCTTATGTAAAAGAATGAATTTTGGCCATAACTTCGAAACCCATAGTCCGATCTGTCCAATTTTCAATAGAAAACAATGGGATAAGATTTTTCGTCGAATGAAACTTGTTGCGAGCAAATCAGCTAAGAGTAAGTACCTAAAAAGTGGGTGAGATTAGTTTGCGCACACACGTACACACACATACACACGCGCACACACACGCACACGCGCACACACACATACACACACGGGCTGCGAAATGGTGAGTTGACATCTGGAAAGGAGCGATCTACACAGCTCTGGTCCTCACAAGTTCCAATCTTACGCTTCCACGGGTCTTCCGATGACAATCGACCGCCAGCTAAGGGTTTTGTACTTAGCTGATAGTGCAGCCTGGGCACTGTTGTCCTTCTGACATCAGCTCATAAAAAGTTCGTTTTGGAGCGAACATATAGCCTTTACGTATACTTTGTATAGGCAAAACACATAAAAAAAAAAGTAAAAAAAAGTCAACAAATGCTATAAAATGACAAGAGTTTAATACAACAACAGGAAAACAAGCATTGATAACATGCGAGTATAAAAAAGCTCGAATAAAACGCGCTCGCCAATAATACTTTACTCAGTGTTTTTGTAAATACATTTTGTAAATAATTCAACATTTCAACTAATTCTTCGATAACGTTTTTCATCGATTTATTGTGTTATTTAATAATGCATGAAAGGCATAATCTTTACTAGGTGATTCAATCTGTTCTTTTTTCATGGTAATTAGCTTAGCAAAGGGGCCCTCCTTAGCAGGGTTCGGATTTCTCACTCACTCACGCGACAACAGATCGCTCCACCATCCATTTCGGATAAATTACAGTGCGATAAACTCCGGCACAAGCGATGGTGTGAAAAATTGTTATCCCTCTTCCCATGTTTCGTGAAAATCAAATGCTGCTTACTTTGCTTCTCCGAATTGATTGCATACGACGATGCGCCACGATAAGTAGTAGGTCCAAGACAGCAGTTTTTCTATTTGCTTTCAATCGGTTCGTGTGGTGGCGTGGTTATAGTGGGCGCTCTATGCATTTTAAAATTGTTTTGGGTTCGAATCCCGTCGCGGACCTACATTTTTGTGAATATGCTTTTAAAACTTATCTGGAGAAGTGGCGAGATGGAGAATTTGGAGGCCCAAAATTAAATTATCTGGCAAGCAGCCGCTCGCGAGTTTATCGCCCGCCTTTCTATCCGGATAAAATATTGTGTGAGAACACTTGCTCAAAGGAGAATATGGAAAAATTGCACTCCGCTGTTGGGATCAATCCTGGGTTTTTATTCATATGAGTGAGAATTCCGAAGCCTGCTCCTTAGCCTAGCGGTAAGATGCGCGGCTCTAAAGCAAAACCATGCTGAGGGTGGCTGGGTTCGATTCCCGGTGCTGGTCTAGTTAGTTTCCGATTTGTAAATTGTCTCGACTTTCCATGACATAAAAGTATCATCGCGTTAGTCTCATGATATACGAATACAACGAATGCAACTGGGCTTAGAAACCTCGTGGTTAATAACTGTGGAAGTGCTGAATGAACACTACGCAGCGAGGCGGCAATGCCCCAGTGTAATGCCAATTAGAAGAAGAATTAGCTTAGCAAACTTTCAACTTTCAAGTGTTCTAGATGCACTTTCGGAGCCTTCCTTAGCCGTGCGGTAAGTTGCGCGGCTACAAAGCAAGACCATGTTGGGTTCGATTCCCGGTCCCGGTCTATGAAATTTACGGGCGTTGGAAATTTTCTCGACTTCCCTGGGCATAAAAGTATCATCATGTTAGCCTATACGAATGCAAATATGATAACTTTTCTTAGAAACCTCGTAGTTAATAACTGTGGAAGTGCTGAATGAACACAAAGCTGCGAGGCGGCAATGTTCCAGTGGGGGATGTAATGCCAATAAGAAGAAAAAGAGGCACCACTTCCACAGATTTTGATTATTAGTATCATATGCCAACCTAATGCATAAATTTTTGTATACTGTATACACAGAGAAAAGGAGATAATTCCCAATCCTAAAGATTCATCCGACCGGACCTGTGAATTAAGGTTTGGTAATGCCGGACCTTTACCGATTATGATGTCTGAGCTCTTTAAGTCTCTAAGCTAAACATGATTGTTTATTATGCCATGAATGAAGGAAGAAAAAATTGTGAACTTATATTTGCATCAACAAAAACTCTGAATAGTGTGGTTACAAAATGTATATAAAGCAGTTGTATTTTCTTACAAATTTGGAAGGGACTTTTTTCATTTTGGTATAGTTTAATATGCAATCTATTGCACCTGAACTAATTAACTTTTGAATCGGTAGATGAGGCCATACCTGTCGCCCAATAAGGTACCATAATACTGCCTGGATATGTTGACGGTACAAGGGTGTAAGATGCTCCAAAAGTATACATCCGAAATCATGAGAAAAATAAGACTTGACTCCAATGCTCACAATCTTTCACAACCTGACCAACATACAGCGAGAGAGTGATCCAAATGAGAGTGTGAGGCAATGCCACATAATGTTTAGCGTGGAGAACCTAAAGCCGATGTGCGTCGCGATGTGGCTCTCCTCGAGGTATGCTCTCCAAAGGAACGCAACGAGGCATTGACATCGGAGCAACTATAGCAGAAACAGTCCAACGGGCGCTGGAATACCTAAATGGATTTACCAATTTCACAGCATAGCACAACATGGCACGGGCGGTTTACGTGCCACCAACATAAGAGCATAGTCCCTCTGATGCTTTTGGGCTAAGAGATAATCGGAGAGTGAGAGAAGAACTAAAAAAAATCCTGATTCATAGGTTCAATGTGGGACATGAACGAATGTGAATATAGTTTCTGTTCCTTACCGTTCGGTGCTATGTGAAACGTTTATTTTCTTCAGTATATAGTTGGGCGCTAGCGTCCCAACAGAGCTCAGTCACCAGCTATTCGTTGGGTGCGTTGGACACAGTTGATCCAACTGGGAGTTTTTGGTGATCCATTTGAACCTTGTGGAATGTGTGAGTGAAATATAAAATATCATATTTGAAAAGTGCAACTAAGCTATGTGTGCACTCGATTAATCAGAATGCAAAGTGCAAGAGATGCAGTGATTCAGTTGCAGTTGCATTATTATAGTGATTTGTGTCGGTAGGATTATGGCCATGAGAATGTTGTATCGAGGACCAAGTACGCGACTGGAAACATTGATTGAAAGAATACAGCAAAGCAGCAAGGACTATTACCCGCTGATGATGAGCCAAGGTGAAGACAGTGATGATATATAAAATATGACATGTTGCTACATATGTGTAAAAAAATTGTGAGCATGTTGAATAAGAGAGCCAACATCTGAGCATGTGCACAATTAGTGTTAAGGGGAGCTAAAGGATACATTATACAAGGATCAAAAATCGAGTGATTTCAATGCGTAACAAGAGATGAAATTGTTACAATTTTACGCAAAATACGTTTCGGTTGTCTTCAGTTGAGTGCAGAGGCATAGGATTTCCAATCCGGAGATGGGGAGTACGATTCTCGGTCCGATCTAGGATGCTTTCGGGTGCGAAACATTCTCTACTCCTTCAGCTTACCACACAAGATATACATTCATGCGATGGCATAGATAAATCTTTAATTAATAACTGTGAAAATGCACTACTATGAAATTCATCTATTTTATTAGACTTAGTAGTAATAAAATCAATCTAATCGCTAAGAATAGAGACATTGTTCCTCACAAATGACCATTTTGTATGAAAAACAGTAAAAACGTTATTACTTATTTCCTCCACTGTAGGTTGGTTTGAGTGATCATTCGTGTTTCAATGTTGCCCAAATTAGTAGATAGCGAGTTTTGAAAACTGCACGCAGCTTCTTTTCTAGTATACACCCAAATAACAAATCTGACAATTATTGTATAAAATTTTGGCATATACAATTCTGTAAGCTTTTGATACATATATTGTATTAAAATAGTACAAATCTGTAAGATTTTGGCATATAAGATTCTGTAAGCTTTTGATACAGATATTGTATTAAAATTGTACAAATCTGTATGATTTTGGCATAAAAGATTCTGTAAGCTTTTGATACAGATATTGTATAAAAATAGTACAAATCTGTAAGATTTCAATACAACAATTGTATTCAAATCTTCCGAAATTGTGTATGCCAAATTATTATACAGACATTATACATACAATTATTATAAAATCTGCCATCCGTTGTTTGGGTGTGAAAATGTAGATTTTCGATTTTTTGACTTTCTCGTATACTTAGTAGGGGGCACCCCGACGTGACTTTTGACAGATATTACATAGGGGAACGGTGCGCCACTTCATCTCATAGCTCCTATTTCCATCCCATCAAAACAAAGAAATGGAAAGGAATTTGGTTTGTTTATTATTTTTGTGATTTTTTTCAGCAGTGAGCACGCATGTTGACAAAAAGAAGCGACGAATTTGGTGCCGTATTTCTTTGTTTAGCGATGAGATGGATATATGTACAGTGAGATTGAGGTCGGAACAGTTCCCCTATATCATGCACTTTTTATCAAGTGAAAAACAAAGAAAAACTACCGAAAAGGTAAATTTATTACGTATTTATATAGTAAATTTACTCTTTTTTGTGGTTCAATATTGAAGCCATCGTAGCGTTTGCAATAAAACTTTTATTTCAACTTTTCAAAATGATTGTTAATTTCAATTGTCGCCACCCGAACATAGTCGGTTGTCGGCACCCGATTTTACAAGGGAAATATTAAGACAAATCAAAGTTAATTTCCTAATTTCATGTTATTGGCCTAGATGTCAGCAAAAACAACCATTCTCGAAAACTTGATTAAAAATATATAATGTACTTAAATGTAATTAATTTCGTTGCCATTCACATATTAAATTTTGATATTTTCAGCCATAACGCCCTCACTTCATATTTTTCCATTTTTTATGTTTTTTTTGGGTGCCGACAACCGACCACCTTTTTCTAAATGGCATAAAATCAACACTTAACAAAATTATGATTAAAAAAAATTCTATTAGACAGATGCACCAGTTTTCAAACACACAAACACTACACTATTTCACTGCCTTTGATCGCATATTAGTTCCATATAAAAAAGCTTCAAATAGAGAAAATGAGGAACAAACATCAAGCCTACTTGTCCCATTATCAAGGAAAAAGGGACTCATATACATTCGTTTTCCAAAACTGGCTTGATTTTTTTACTTTTCCTGAACAAACATTCTTATTTAACAGCATTAGATTATACTATCATGAATATGGGCCGTTACAGATGATTTCGAGTCAAGTACGAGACACTGAAGACGGCCTCACAGTTGGGGTCAAAATACGTAACAAAACGTAGTGGAATTAAATGGAAAGTACTAAACTCGTCTTAGACAGTTGAGCTACAGTAAATTTTAATAATTAAAATTTAAAATTTAATTTAAAAAGTTTAAAATAGTGGCAACTATTGTAACTGTTGGTGAAAGGCCAAATATATGTAATGTCTATTTATTGAGCTGATTTTCAATATATGAAATTCATCCGCAGGTATTGCATTACACATTCATTTCAGGACATGGTAAGCAAGATTCTATTAATTCAAACCACAACAGTCTAACACACAAAGCTTTCACTCATGTAATTGTTCAGATGTGCTTGGTTTGGTGGAGTTTTACTTTGTGAGCCATTTCACTTACTGTTCGTGTAAGTTCATTTTGATAGCAGAGCTGACTGGCAATGAAGAAGCGGGTATCAGAACTATTTTATTACAAAGCAATTATATTAATGTATATTTTTGGAGCAATCTACAAGATATAGAACTATGTTCTGATTTTTTTTGGAAAACAACATTAAGCTTATTTGTTCTATTTTCAATTTCTTTTTTTTTTTTTGTCTCAAGGTGACTAAAAACACCGTTATTGCAGAATCTGCTATTTTGTGAAGCAACGCTTATTAGAATAGTATTTTCTACTTAGATCTTTCAAACCTTAATTCTAAGCGATTGATTTTTATTCTAATTCCTTCAATCATGTGGACAGTACAATTCTATAAATCAAGCACGGAGAAAAATAAGTCAATTTCAGCAGTCATTAACGAAATCAATATTTACATGTACATGTAAACATTGATTCCGTAAATGCCTACCATTGAACGTCAGCTTTTACTGATTGATATTCATAATTTGTTTAATATTTGAATATTTTAGACATTTCATACTTTTTTACCTTTCTCGTATACTAAGTAAACGTATGTTCGCTCCAAAAACAAACTTTTTATAGAAGGCCCGGAGACCCTTAGTGTTTTATACCGGTAAATGGCCATTCGTCTCACTTACTTACTTATGAATCCTGTACACATCCGGTGGTACAAAGGGCCGACTTGAAAGATCTCCATCCTGAGCGTTGCCCAGCTATCGCTTCAACCTGTTGCCAGGTTAGATTTCGGTCGACTTCTTTTATTTATTTATTGAGGCTTCGCCGCCAAGAGCCTCTGGGTCTGCCTCTGCTGCGATGTCCCGCTGGGTTCCAGTCTAATGCTTGTTTACAGATTTCGTTTCCGCCCCTACGTAGAGTGTGGCTGACCCAGCCCCAGTTTCGATCCCGAATTTTCTGTTGCTATCGGCCTCTCGTGACAACGACGATGAAGCTCGTTGTTTGAGATCCAGTTGTGAGGCCACCAGGCCCGAATTATATACCGCAGGCATCTGTTCACTTATCTGCCTGTTTTTTGACGTAGAACTACGTCTGTCTTTTCTATATTGGGGTACACTTTACGATTGCAAAAAATTGAAAATCGTCACGAAAATATGATAGACTTTGAACGTTAATATCTCAGCCGTTTCTCGATGGATTTTCAATTTTCTTGGACCATTCGATCAAGGAAGAGTCGACGCTTCATACCCGATGTACACTGAAGTCGTTTGTTACGCGGTTATTTTTACAGGAATCGTTTTTTATGCGACTTTTTATTCACGCGAATTTCTGGATTTCCGCATTCATTCAGACATACTTTGGGATTTACGCGGTTTTTAACGTTGTTTTAATTTACGCGGCCCATATCTTCCGCGTAAAAATCGACTCTAGTGTGTTACAATATCTATGTATATGCAATAGATATTTACTATTAAAAACTTGCTAACAGTTTAGCACTTGGTTTCAATCAGTCAATCTCGTAAGTGCATCGCAAGCTTCTTCTTCCATAGTACTACATTCCAACTAGAACTTGGCCAGCTTTTCAACTAAGTAATCTATTAGCATTTCTTTAGTTATTCATTGAAAGTTTTTTATGTCCGCCATTGCAGGGCTTTTAACTAACTGCAGTTCGTTTATGCTAACTTAAACGTGCGTTTTCCTTGGAAAGCTTGGGGGCATTTGTTGATGCAGTAGTGGGGCTCGGAATCCTTTTCGCTGCTGCAGTGAATGCGTTCTGGTAAACTTTCTTTGGCTCGTTTTTGGTGATTCGTAGGTGTCTGCCGGATTAAACGCTAAGTCCGACGCAATTCACGTGAAGGAATAATTATTATTATCAATAACGCCATTGACAGCCCAGCTTTCGCAATAGATTTTTCTGTAATGAGCCACCAGGGGCTTAGACTGACTTAGCGATGGGTGGTAAGTCTCTGTAGCAGTTTGCGTCGGTAATGGTTGCAGCTGTACACTATCAGCCAGGCTTGTGCTTTTCAAATTGTGTAATCGATTATCATTTAAAATAATATAAACCTAATTAATACCAATTTAATGTCAGCAATGAAGTTCAATCGGATGTTTGGCATTGTTACCAATGCTTCGAATCGAGATACAATTATCGAACGATTCTTACTCTCTATCGAGTTTTTATCAATTGGTAATTTGGATATGTGAACGCTTGAGAGTGTTGTTCATCCTCTATTACCGTGGGGCATCGAAATCCGTACACTTAGGCACCTTAGTATATGAAAAAGTCATTAGAAAATAGGAATCGAATGTAAATAAAACTTTTTTCACTGACACAGGAGCATGAAGGCTTCTACTTTTGAAGTGTTTCACATTTACTCATTAAAAACTACGAAAAACATGATAAAATAATGGATAAAATCTACTACTCCTGACTCGAAATCCGTCCACTGTGGACGGGTTTCGAATCAAAGGATCAAAATCCGTACAGCTATTATTTAACTAAATATTTAAATTGAAGCAGTCTTATTGACTAAACTCCCACTGTAAATAGTTCGATACGCACCTTGAGAAGCGATCCCTTCGATTTGTGTTCTGCTTATCTTATGTAATGATTCGCAATTAGCAATTAAAACACAGTTACTTTTGGTGCAATTATGCTCTACTCGAAAACAAAATGGCGGCAAAAACTCCGCGTTTGGTGGGTGGCGATTTGTTTTTGATTTTTACTGTTTTAATTTCAAAGCCTTCTTTCCATTTCTTTGTCTTAGAAGCTTACTGCCAAGTATCTGAACAGGATACGATAAATTATTTCTACATTAATTACCTTTAACACCCTCTAATTTATTGATATCTCATAAAGTGGACGGATTTCGGTGCTGTACGGATTTCGGTCCCGCACGGTATTAAAAAAAAAAAATACCTTCATTTTCAAATCTTGGTACAAAAATTATATACAACACATCGAAAACAGATTCAGGCTGGGCTTGAAAAACGCTTGCTTGCATACAGCTACGTAGTTCAACGTCACCTTTGCGTACAACCCGATTGGGCTGAACCTTTGAGTTTTTTTTTCAGATATTTCTTAAACTCGCAAAGGCAGCCCTTGCTTTTTTGATCCGTGCGCCTATGTCGATCTTGTTACCGCCGTCTTACGCCATTTGGCTACCAAGATATTGGAAGCTTTCAACATTCTCCACTGGTTGCCCGGCTACTGTGAAACTGGAAGGAGTCACCGTGTTTACATCCAACGGTTTGGTTTTGTTGACGTTGATGACTAAACCTGCCAAAGAGGAGCGCTCGGAAAGGTCGTTGAGCTTACCCTGCTGAAGACACTTTGTTCCTAAAATATCATCTTCAAGGCGAAAATATTTTTTTCTTCCTAATTTCACGGCGTGGCCTATTGAGCATCGCTTTCCTCACGGTCACAGACTTATCATTCGTTGGGGCATGGGGCATTGGGCTGATCAGGCGGTAGTTGAAGAATTTGCCCCTTATTCTCAACACGCAAATGTGGTCGCTTATCGGCTTCCATAGAATTACTCGCTTCATCTGCTTCCCGATCACCATGAAGCCAAGTCAACGTTCTATTCTATCGCCGCCGCCACAGTAGATGTGGTAATTGTTGGTGCAGTGTTCGCGATGAGATCCATCGCTCGGATTTCACATTTTCCGGTTTTGGGCCACCGTATTTCCTGGATTACTACCACGCTCACGCCGACCTTCTGCAGTTAACAAGCCAGGAGCCCAACACGTGCGGGTTCATTCAAAGCTCTCACGTTCTAAGATCCGACTTTCCAATCGATGACCTTCATTCGATACCGGGTCTGTTGCCGTTGAATCCATTCGTTTTATCTACCTTTATCTGTAGAATATTCGCTCCTTCTTTTCTGCATACGACCATAGATCCCACCGGAGTTGTTCACCCGATCTTCCTTAAGGTTGTTCGTACCCTGGCCAACACAACGGAGGGGAAGGGATGGGTGTTGCTGGGTGAGGGAAGATACATTAATTACGTAACGCAAAAAATGGCAATTTTTAACCCCCCCTTCCCCCCTATGTCACACTTTTTGTATGAATCATTGAAAATTTTTGTATGGATTGTCACACTAAAAAAAACTTCAATCGCGGGGGGAACCGGTTTTAATGATGCATTTCTACTTGTTTTACATGGCTGTGCGAAAAAATCAGAACGAAAAGCGGAGTTTGAGGTCCATAGTAAATTTTACCAATCGACTCAGCTTAACGAGCCATTTAAATGTCATTTTTGTTACATACTTTCTCCTCAAATATTCAACGCTTTTTAATTCAATCCGTTTTATATTTCTTTAGCCTGGTCCATTTATGATTGGAAACAACTTGTTGCTAGCGATGTTTGTTTTGCGCCCAGACAGAAATCGAAACGGTTTGTCTTTTTTTTTTTCTTTATTTATGTGATTTTTTAATTTTAAAATTAAGTTCATCAGTTTGTCGAGCTGCGTTTATTTGTATAAAACAATCCTGGATCTCTGGTCCTTCTATCAGAGATCGGTTTTGGAGGGATTCTACAGCCTTTCGGTACAATTTTGTTTTACGAGAAAGGAAAACAACAATTTTAAAACTGAAAATTGACAATTAATTACCAACAAGACACTCGAATAATAAAATTTTGACAGAAATTATGTCACGTTTTTGTTCGAAGTAGTCACCAATTTGCCAAAAATATTGGTAAATTATAATTGTACTAAATGACCCAATTTATTGTTGAATGAAATGTTCTTTTTTTCAAATTTTTTTCAGAAACAACACATGACACCAAATTTAAATACGATTATCACTAATTGTACCAAGAGGAAACGCCAATTAAAGACACACTTCCTCAATCTTCTGGTGAGGCGCACTGAACAGCCACTCGTATGCACAATAAAAGTGAAGAGCGTGCTGTTCATTTGAAACATTCTCGATCCCTCTTAACTCAGTACGAGGCATAATGCTATGTCTCACAAGCGTGACAGCGAGAACAATTATGACATTAGTTTAATATCAAGATTAAGACGATATATCGCTTCATCAGGGGGCAGCTGAACTGATGATGTAGTATGAATTGGCGCACTACACCAGATAAATCCAGGCTCATCGGAAGAGTGTCGCTTGACCTTTAGTCAGTTTCAACGGCAGAAGTGATAAAACGTGGATTAAATACTCCACATCCTCATTAGCTTTCCTTTAGGGGAACAAGTTTGCCTGTCTTACTCGCAGTGCTCACGGAGCTAGTGTTTGTTTATGCATAAAAGGCCCACACGAAAGAAACACGCACATCGGTGACATCTGGAGAAAGATTGCCCGCCGCTGCGTCCCCGCACTTGATATAATTGAAAGCGATTTCATTAATGCATCCATGAGTTAAATAAGCCTCAACCACTGAAAAAGTTACTCATCGAAACGTTGATACCGTTTCCAGGAAAAAATAAAACAAAAAATAAAAATAAAACACACAAACTAGGTATCATCATTATGTTTTGCCTTCCTCGAAAGCTTAAGTTGTACCGAAAGGCTATTCTAGATTGATTCATATTTAGACTTTTCGCTCCTTTAAATAGCTTAAACCTAGGAACTTTTTTTCTATTGGGCGTGATTGATTCTGACCTTGACATGAGACAAGAAAAATAACCGAAACTGAGTTTTCATTATTGTCCGCAGAATTAGGAACATTGTGCGCAGAATATGGAACATTTCTCGCTTAACTTTTCAAAAGGACCTAAGTAACATTATTTCATGAATTAATTTGAATAGCGCAATCAACAGAACAACATGAAAGCTTAGGACCATTTGAAAAGTCAAGCGAGATTTCATCATATGTGCGCCGAATTAGGAAGCATGTGGCAATTTACAAATCGATTAATAATAGGGGAACGGTTCCGTTTCCCATCTCTCAAAGCATATTTTCATCTCATCGCAAAACAAAGAATGGAATAGTACAAACTCGTCTGACAAGTGAATACATTCCACTAAAAGATTACATTTTTTTTTATCGCTCCAAGTTAATAAGTTTCCTTAGACTAATGAGACATATATGTGCGCATCGTTTCAGAACTATAAAATCCGTTCCATATTTCAACACATATGCTACTATAGCCCTCTTTTCATTTAACGAATTTTCTCATCTGGATATATATACTACATAGGGAAACGGTTGGGCATTTCTCGCTTAACTTTTCAAAAGGACCTAAGTAACATTTTTTTCATGAATTAATTTGAATACTGCAATCAATAGCTTTCATGTTGTTCTGTTGATTGCGCTATTCAAATTAAATCATGAAAAAAATGTTACTTAGGTCCTTTTGAAAAGTTAAGCGAGATTTCATCTCATAGCTCCTATTTCCATTCCATCAAAAACAAAGCAATGAAAAGGAATTTGGTTTGTTTCTTATTTTTGTGATAAAATCACCAATGAACACGCGTGTAGGCAAAAAGAAGCGACGAGATTGGTGCTGTATTTCTTTGTTTTGCGATGAGATGAATATATGTTCAATGAGATGTAAAACGAAACAGATCCCCTATATACAATACGTTAGAATAAAATAAATCAACCTAACAAATCACTTGATGGTCTACCTGATTTACATGAATGATAAAATGGTTAAAATGTGATATACCCACCCTTAATCAAGACGAAAATTCCTCCACAAATTGTGATTGATGCAAATGTATATTTCATTGTATATTTGGTTTCTCTTGATCTCATTTATCCTTTCAACCGAATCTGCGTGATAATAAAAAGGATCAGCACCAGTATCCTCAAAAACTACATACGTAAGGCTAAGAAGGTGTAATGGACCGTCACATCAATATAAATTTGCCATCATAAATAATCCATTACCTGATTATCATCGTATAGCAGTCATCAATCTAATTATGACTTCCGCTTATTTTGTTCTCTACATATTCTAACATAGTATTCTCTTTTTTATCTTGCAGAGCTCTACTCTTCGCACACATCGTCAAGCTTTTCACCCTCCATATCGGATGGCATGACGACGCCGACCTCGTTAACCAACGACGGTGATGCAGGATTGCCGAATGGGGACTCTGCTGGCGGTGCTGATACTTCTGGAGACAAATGCCGCTCTGAGCGGCGCAACCGGATTGACAATAATAATAAAATAATTAAAAACAACAATCACACTAATAGCCACAGCAAGAATAATGACGGTACTTATCGCTGTCAGTTCTGTGATAAAACATTTCCACGTCTAGGATATCTAAAGAAGCACGAGCAGGTGAGTTCCGTTTTATCAGCTTGAACATTATTTTTTGCAACTTGTTTTGAGTCCTTGGGTTACGATTTTATTCAACACCCATAGTCTCGTTATGTCTGTAAGACAGTTTATGTACTTTATGTTTGCATCCTGCTATCAATCTTTTAGTTTATTCTATAGACGAATTTCGCGCCAACCCTTCTATGGGGCTGGCAGCACCATCTCAGAATCGAATGAAACTTGGTGGGCATAAAGATGTGGTATTTCTAAGCCACTCTGCATACTTGGTTTTTCAAAAATTGTCAAGAGTTACATTTGATAAGGGCCTAACTTTTTTCATTGATTTTTTAAAAATCGATGTAACTCTAAAATGACAAGACCTACAAAAAAGTGATGAATGGCGGACTGTCGTGAAATTCCCTGAATTTTTTTGGAAAAATATCCAAAAAATAAAAACCGATTTATACACTGAAAAAAAAAATAGTTTTAAAAATTAAAATCAATATTACAAAAAAACCTCATCTCAGAAATCGATGAATTTTTTTCTGCAGGTAGGTATTTAAATTTTCTAACTTTTCTGGGAATAATGTTCCTGTGACATATTTAAGGAAAAAAAGTTTTTCTAACAAAAACTTTTTTCATGTCCATATTAAGTAAAAATTTATTAACGTGTTTTTTGCCTAACGCGAAAAGTATAGGTTCAGCAGCCTATCATAAACCAACGACACATTTTGGACGTCTAAAAAATTGTTTAGGAAGCAAATTAGCATAATCTAACATTTTTTTTATTGTCCCTTGACCGGTTCACCTCATACATAATCTAACATTAATGTGGACCAACATTTAAAAAGAGTTTATATTTTCTTTGACTTTTTGTATCGAAGTAACTTAAAAACAATTGGGTTCACAAAAAACAAACAATTACTTTGAAAACGGGCAATGTTGCCGAAACGAAACTGAAGTGGTATTTAATTGTAATAGTGGAAAAGAAAATAAGATGTTGTTTTTAGCAATGGCTAACCACTGATCGGTGTAATTTAGAAACCGTTATAATACCTGTAGATGAATTTGTATCGTATTTTATTAAAAAAAATTATGAACTTATAACTCATGACATTATTTGCAAACAGCAATATACTTTTTTTTAAACAAAAAGAGTACTTTAGGTCCAAGTGAAATACTTGTACTGCTGGATTTCTCTGAAAATTATTCATTCATTATCCAAAATGCTGCTCAGTGTTATAATTGGAATAATTCCCAGGCAACAATACATCCATTTGAAGTTTACTTTAAAAGAAACGATAAATTATAAAACGTTAGTTTTATTGTAATATCAGGAGTAATGACCCATGACACAAAAGCTGTTAACTTATTCATTTCAAAATTAATTGACTTTTTGAAACAGTCGATCGATTTTACAAAAATTACTTTTGTGTATATAAATAAAAAGAACTTTGCAAGTCTGTGTAATTTCAATTTAAAATATGGCTTAGAAGCAGAATAGTACTGTTTTGCAACATCGCACGGAAAAGGCCCTTGCGAAGCTATTGGTGGCACTCTGAAACGAATGGCAAAACGAGCAAGTCTTGCCAAAGATTATGGAAATACAGGGGTTAGACAAAAAGGTTGATATAGGAATTTTTTTTATCGAAGTTCAAATCAGCATAACTTTGCGTAGAATGATCCGATTTTGATGAAACCGGGACCATCGGACGCATAAACTCTTCTAGTATACTGTCCTCATACAGAACCTCAGATTGGACCCTGACCACCGGAGATGTTCCGGGTTTTCCGAGGGTATGTTAAAAATGTATTTTTTCTTCTGCTTGTCATTTTATATGACGTTTACTGCCATCATGTTTTATGCTTTCCCTAGAAACTAGCACTAATATGCTAGCGAATGCTGGCTGTAAATCCGTTAGGTATACGCAGAGATATGGCAATTTTCCTGAAAACGGTACGGGATTGGCCATACAGCCTGAACAAATGTCACTTTCGCAGAACACCCGGAACCTCGAGTTGGCGCGAAATTCGTCTATAAGCTTCCACTACATGTTTTAGATCTTCTCACGGACTATTGTAGTACCGGTGGGCGTTAGTTTGGGGCCTTTCTTAGACATGCGGTATGAGCCATGCTGATGGTGGCTGGGTTCGGCGTGTAATAGGCGTGCATCATTTGGTAGATTAAAGTGACAAATTTAGGGGCCCTCCTCAGTAGTGCGGTAAAAAACGCGGCTACAAAGCAAGACCATGCTGAGGGTGGCTGGGTTCGATTCCCGGTGCCGGTCTAGACAGTTTTCGCATTGGAAATTGTTTCGACTTTCCTGGGCGTAAAAGGACGTAAAAGTATCAAGTATCGTGTTAGCCTCATCATATACGAATGCAGAAATGGTAACTTGGCTTAGAAACCTCGCAGTTAATAACTGTAGAAGTGCTTAATGAACACTAAGCTGCGAGGCGGCAATGTCCCAGGTGTATTTAATGCCAATGAAGAAGTGACATTGACAACTCAAATATCCATCTAGGGGAACTGTTCCGTATTCCTTCTCACTATATGTTCATCTCATCGCAAAACAGAGAAATACAGCACCAATCTTGTCGGTTCTTTTTGCTAACAAGTGAACAAAAAAGGGTATCATCTTTTGAGCGCATAAAAATAAAATTACTGTCATTAGAAGATGATATGTTAAACTGAAATGATATATTTTGAATGATCATTATGATGAAAATGAGTGAAGAATTATTTTCAGGAATTACAATCAAAGTTAATAAAGCTTAGCAACACTTTGATAAAAATATTGATTTGACAATATACATCTGAAGAATACCCTGTCCTTCGACCTTTTGACCCAGATTTTTTGTTTCGACATTTTGTCCCTTCGACCTTTTGCCCATTCGACCTTTTGACCTTCGACCTTTTGTCCTTCGACTTTTTTACCTTCGACCTTTTGTCCTACAACCTAATATAATCCCAGTCAACACAAGATCGTATATGATGCCATATAAGATGCTGAAGTGGAGGCGATATAGGTACTTCCCCATACAATATGTACGTATATCGCCTCCACTTAAGCATCTTATGTTGCATCATATACGATCTTGTGTTGACTGGGATAGATCAGTCATATATGTATATCTTCTTCAATGGCTCTACATTCCAACTAGAACTTGGCCTGCTTTTCAACTTAGTAAGGTACTCCGGGGCAAGTGGGACCTAAAAAACGCTAGTTCAGCAAAATCGCTAACGCATACTTAGAAAACAGGGTATTTCAGGACATTAACCACGGATACATCATTATATGCTTCCGTTGTTGAAGTGTAGACGTGTTGTGAGCCATTTACTCAGTTACAAAAATATTGATAGTGACATAAATAAATTTACCTGTGAGACCCACTTACCCCTTCAAACGGGGCAAGTGGGACCTATTCTGCTCTATACTGTCGAACGAAGCTAATTTGAAGAATGTAGATATAATGTTCATGTAATTTCTGAGTTTTATTGCTTGTCAGACTTTTGTTTTTGGCAAAAAAGGGATTATAATGTTAGCAGATATAAAAACAAGACAACAGCCAGTTTACTGTTTAATTGTCTGTTGTCTGGTTTTACATTAGCTTACTTTCTAACCAAATGTGCTAGATGGAAGAGATAAGCAAATCTTTGTTCACTTTTCGAATGAATGTTTCTCTGTTTGACATAAATTATTACATAAATTAGAACTTCAAAAGGAACGTTTTTATTCAGGCGGTGTTGTAAATTTGTAATTGAACGAAATGGTCAATTTATGTCTTAAGCACTTTATTTATCTGGAAATCTGTTAATCTGATGCGAAGTTTAAAAATCACAAAACACAAGACAAAACCTGTTGATCTTTTGTAGGATAAATAGGTTGTTTGCACTGTAAACGGAAAAAAATTGCATAGTTATAACCATTGCTCTTTTCCATGAGGGAGATAATTTTCAGAAAGTAAAATACACATTTAGTAAATCAACTGTACATTACTTCTTAACAACTAAACCAATGATATCAACTGCATTTGATTCAGATCCATATGATATATGAGTGTCAAAGTTATTCTTCACTAGACAACAATCTAAAAACAGGTAAAATGGCTCTATCGAAAATGTTGTTCAAATATGTCCCACTTGCCCCATGTATGTTAAAAATCAAGGGAAAGTGAAAATTGCAGATTTTGGCTTTAATCAAAACTTTTAAATAGTTTTTGATGTCAGACAATTATTTAATTGCTCAAAATATTCACTTTCCACATCAATGATGAATTTAGAAACGACTATTTTGTAAGTAATAGATTTTGCCGGTAGTTTAAAGTCATGATTAAACAATACCATTAGTATGGTGCCGCAAATGGTTTTGATTTCAATTTTTTTTTGTGCTAGGCGAATTCGTTGATAATTCTGCTTCTTCTTTCTAGAACATTGTTATCATTAAAATCGTTCACCGATTAATCGGCAGCCATAGTACCCACTTACCCCGTATTTTCACTTGCCCCGGGGTACCTTATTCTATTAGCATTTCCTCAGTTATTAATTGAAAGCATTTCTATTCCCGTCATTGTATGAGTATGTGTCTTGCGTGGCAAGTATGTTAGTATGCAAGGGACTGTCCACAAACCACGTAGACCGAAATTTCACATTTTCAACCACCCCCCTCCCCCATAGACTTTCGTAGACTTTTCCGAAACCACTTCTCACCCTTGAAGTCTACGTAGACTTTTGCAAATTTTACAAAATATCATGTGTGATTGGAAAATATGGAAATTGATTACGTTTTAAGCGATTCAGCTATTCAAATAAATTTGTAAACATTACAATTCGAATTTTAAACATAAGAAAATCAAACTGAATCAAATCCAACAAAACAAAAATCAAATTTAATTCTCTGTCCACATCTCCTGAAACCAATTCTCAAAGCCAATGAATTTAATATCTGTTGAATTCGATTCCTCTTAAAAGGTGTGTGCCACCGTCGCCGACTAGTGTGCCGACAGGACACTATTTAAAATCTGTCACGCATCTGACCTATAATGCTCCAGGCCGGTTCAAATTTATAGAAAACCGAAGACCTTCCAGAATTTCAAATAATTTCGAGTTGAAATTCCGAGAATGTCAAGTTTACAATTCATTTACATTCCAATAGGTTTTTCGTGTAAATTTCGTAGAATTTCTCGATTGATAACCTTTAAAGCTTCCCGGTAATACTTCAATGAACTGGAAATCCCGATGCTTTTCTTGAAAATTCCATGCTATATCCCGTTGAATAATCATCCGTTGATATCCCAAGAATTTCCTTCTAAATTTCAAAAGTATTTCCGTTAATACTCCGAGTAACAACCGTCTAATACGAGTTTAGTAGTTTCCATTTAATTCCACTACCTTTTTTACATTTGCAGATACGTATTTCGACCTCAACTGTGAGGTCGCCTTCAGTGTCTCGTACTTGTCCCGACTTAGTCGAGTCAAGTACGAGACACTGAAGACGACCTCACAGTTGAGGTCGAAATAAGTATCTGCAATGATAACAAAACGTAGTGGAATTAAATGGAAAGTACTAAACTCGCCTTAGACGGTTGAATACATTCCACTAAACAGAGCTTCAAATATTTTTATGCCCGAGTAAATTTCCGTGACAATTTAAAATTATTTCCCGAGGTAATTTTAAGTTTAATGGAATGGAATTATGTTATGTTAAGAAAATTACTTTTAGCTTTTTAGTGGAAGTTCTTCACTTGTCATATGACGAGTTTGTACCTTCCCATTAAATTCCAACACTTGATAGAACCTCGACAGATACGTATTTCGACCTCAACAGTAAGGTCGAAATACGTATCTGTCAAGGTACAATCAAGTAGTGGAATTAATTGGGATGGTACATCTTATGACAAGTGATTATGTTATGGTTATGCAAATTCTGAGCAATGACCTTAAAAAAAATCTATTTACATTCCAAAGACTTTTTTGAATAATTTGTGGTTCAAATTATGGAGAATTTTCAGTTGAAATTTTGGTGAATTTCTCGTAAAAAAATCGAATGAAATTTCATGAAAATTACAAAGGTTTCCTCACAGTTTTTTTGTGGAAACTCAAAGAGTATTTGGTAGGAAATTCAAATAATTTCTTGTGAAAATTAGCAACAATTTTGTTTAAGAAATGCCGCAAATTTTACATCGATATTCCAAAGAATTTGAATTAGTTCTCCCGAAGAAACTCGCTTATACATATGTCCAAAGAATTCCTCACGAAAATTCCGAATTTTAAGATATGCCGCAAATTTTACATCGATAATTCCAAAGAATTTGAATTAGTTCGAATTAGTTAGAAATGTCGAGGCCCAGCCGAAAATCAAAAGATATTCAAGTAGAACCTGCAATAAAATCTAAGTGAAAATTTTGATAAATTTTCGAAAGTGTTTATTTATTTATTTCGACAACCGACGTAAACTAGTACATTTACAGTATGCTTGTTTTTTCTTAATGCTATAAGGCCGTTACAAATATTTAATTAACTTTTTGACCTACTGGTCTCCGAAAGGTCAGGGGGGGGGGTTAAAAAAAATATTGAGATGAAAAAAAAATCAAAAAACTCCTCGGATTTGTTAAAGAATGTTTTGAAAATCCTCAAAATTATCCGAATTTTATTTTGTTGCCCCCTCAAAATATTATTTTTTCAACCGTCTAAAAGAGCTAATATATTTTTCTATTATTTTTTGGCAAAAAAAAATCCGAGGGGGGAGACAAAATAGATTTTAAATATTTGTATCGACCTAAATACGTTATTATAAAAATATAAATAGATTGGATACACTACTTAGTATAATTTTAAATGCAATTTTTAGATGTGTAGGTTTTAGATTGAGAGAAAATATTGTTTTAGATTCTGCCGAGACATTGTAAAGTCAATAGTTTCGCAGTGTTGATGATAGATGGCCATCATCTGATTGAGTGGTCCGACAGTGATTAGTTGGAAATATTTGTCGATGGCGCAGTTGTCGAGATGGTAGGTATGTAGAAATTAAATTTCGATAAAATATTTGTTGAACTGCAACTATATCGTTAACAAAAGAAACCATTGCAATCTCCCGACGTTCTTTCAAAGTTTGGATGTTTATAAGCTTGCAGCGTGCCTCATATGATGGAAGTGGGAATGTTGACAAACCTAATTTACGAAAAGCAAATAATAGGAATTGTTTTTGTACTGATTCTAATCTTACTTCGTGTGTTATTAAAAATGGGAGTCATACAATGCTGCAATATTCCAGAATCGACCTTACATAAGCAATATATAATGTTTTTATTGTGTATGGGTCATGAAAGTTATAGCAGAAACGTTTTATAAAACCCATCATATGATTTGCTTTATGAATGATGGTGTAGTAGTGGTCGATGAACATTAGTTTGGAGAATTTTCCTGCTCAACACAGAATAATTTCCTGGCGAAATCCATGATAGTTTAAACCATAGTTCAGATTATTTAATATACTATGGTAATACTTCAGCAAAATTTAATAGATTTTTGTGGCAAAATTCAAGAGATTATTTCGGTAAAGTCTTGCAAAAAAAAAATCTTGGAAAATCCTAAAAAAATGAACAATTGAACATCGCTCATAGCTGGCTCGAAGCTAGCACCGCCCCCCTTTCCTCAAGAGCCAACGTGGTTTATGGACAGCCCCCATGTATGTTGTATGCAAGTATGCAAGACGAGAATGTTTCTCACCCGAAAACATCCTAGTCTGGGCCGAAAATCAAACTCGCCATGTTGTTTTTTTACAATTAGTTATAAATCTCATCAACCTGGGCAAGGGTCATTGCCATTCCGCAAAGTTTATTACTCGGACGCTCTACAATCAACTTCAGGTATCAGGTATCAAGACGTCGGCTCCAGGGGCACGTTCACCTCAATTCGGGAGATTTGTGCCATCGCCTTCACAGCCTTTCTCATCACGCACCTGACGGAAAAGGAAGTGAACAAAAAGGAAAGGAATATGGATGAGAGAAAAATGGGAAGTTTGAGAAAGGGACCCTTGAAGAGGGCATACAACGTATACAACACGTACAAAAGCTCTTAGCTCCTCACCACAACGGGTTATGAACAACAGAATACTTTGAAGCTTCAGGTTTCTGTAGCCAATTTCACTTAGTAAGATGATAAGAAGTTCCATAATCGGATTCAGCATTCAGGTGGGCAAGGGTCATTGCCATTCCGCAAAGTTTATTACTCGGACGCTCTACAATCAACTTACTTGGCTTTTGATGTGTGGGTGATATCTAGTTATGTACACAAAATCAAGCCACTTGGTTCACTCGAAGCTAGTAATAAACCCTGCGAATGGTTATAGGAGTTACTGCACAGGCAATCCTTCTCCCTTCATGTAGATACTTTTTATATTTCCTGAATAGTTGGTGAATAATTGATAAAAGCTGTGTTTTGCCTTTCACGTACACCTTCTTCTTCTTCTTCATTGGCATTACATCCCCCACTGGGACATTGTCGCCTGGCTGCTCAGTGTTCATTAAGCACTTCCACAATAATTAACTTCGAGGTTTCTCAGCCAAGTTACCATTTCTGCATTTGTATATCATGAGGCTAACACGATGATACTTTTATGCCAAGGGAAGTCGAGACAATTTCCAATCTGGAAATTGTCTAAGACTGGCACACGGAATCGAACCCAGCCACCCTCAGCATGGTCTTGCTTTGTAGCCGCGCATCTTACTGCACGGCTAAGAAGGGGGCCCTTTTCTCGTACACCACGTGCTCCTAATATGCTGTTCGCTCCAAAAATAAAGACCCATATAGTGTTATATACCAATCGGCACAGCTTGACGAACTGAGATGATGGCTGTGTGTGTATTAGGGTGGCTCAAATTAGTATGGGAAAAACTTTTTTCAATTTTTTTGATGGGCCGCCCTCTTATTCATTTCTTTTTGATGCCCTGATGCTCTGGTCCTGGACAAAATTTTAGCCAAATCGGTCAATGTTTGGGCGGTGCTAAACTCGTTGGAAGTTTATATGGAAAAATGTATGCAGAAACATCCAAAAACAGTGAATTGCAGTTGGACGGCACAACTTACGATGAAGAACTATGATACTCATTCAGATCTTGAAGAATTTAATACAAAATGTAATGCAGAAAACCGCGAGAAGATTAGAGTTTGCCCGGCTAAGTTATTGGCATTTCTCTGAAGTGATGTTTGAGCAAATTTCGTTTCTTTTACCTTTGAAAAGAAATAAATTCACCCCTACATCACTCCAGTAAAATGCTAGTATCTTTGCCTAATAAACTCTAATCTTCTCGCGGTTTTCAGCATAACATTCTGTATTTAATTCTACAAGAATGAGTATCATGGTTCTTGATCGTAAATTGTGCCGTCCAACTGCAAATCACTGTTTTTGGATGTTTCTGCATACATTTTCCATATAAACTTCCAACGAGTTTAGCACCGCCCAAACGTTGACCGATTTGGCTGAAATTTTGTCCAGAGCATCAGGGCATCAAATAGAACCGAATAAAAGGGCGGCCCATCAAAAAATTTGAAAAAGTGTTTTTTTGAGCCACCCTAGTGTGTATGCATGTCTTTGTACAAAAAAAACTCTTATCTTTAACTGATTTGCTCGCTAGAACTTGTATCCTGGAATCCTGTGCCCTTGTTTCCTCTTGAAAATTGGTCATATCGTACTATTGTCCTCAAAGATATGGCTAAAATACAATTGGTTTATAATGCACGAGATAAAGCACCATTACCGCAAGGTGAATTAATCAGGCACTGATCGTATCTATGAAATAAATCATGAAAAAGCAGTGGGACAGAAAAAGTTTTGCGCATTGTGAATTCCGGACAAAACTATGTGTTCTGGAAACCTGTTGAAGCAGTAAAATCCTATTGAAGGCTAAACTGATTACCAAACTGAAATAGTGCGTATTGTGTTTATTCTGTAGTACGACTACATTGTAGATGCCGCTGACTTATCTTCATAAATAACGGTATCCGAGAAAGCCACAAAAAAATCATAGCGGATGAAAAACTGTAGATGAAATTTGTAATATTCAGAAATTACAGATAATTTGTTCGATAATTACGTGTATCCCCTCGCACCCTTCGATTGTGAAGGACAGCGGCGCGGAATGTCTACGTTTGTTGGATCGATCTTACTCGTATCCCGTCGGGGCCTTTGGTGCACGTAGATACATAGGATGTCTACACGATATAATTGTGCCACTCTCCACCATACAGTAACAGCCGTTGAAACTGCCGACTAGCTTTTAACTAAATTGTGAGAGCACGACACCGGTAGACCAATGATTTACGCGTTTGATTGATTGACTGGTCAATAATCGAAGCATCGCTTATTGCTGTTTAATAAGTCCACCTGTTCGTACTATTTTTTTTTATTTAATTATAGTCATGTGTGATAAAATACGCACTTTCAATATTGGATATGCTATAAAGAAAAACGTACCATATTTAGAATGAAAAGTCATCCCTTTCAATATTTTTTTAATAAAACACAGGACAATAAGAATATCCATTTCTCTATATATAAACATTCTCTTACATTTTATTTAGGTTTAAAAAAAATCCTCACATCTGAGTAATAAAAATATCATAGCATAATAATCAACCCAATGACATATACTGTTATTTGTACAGAGCTTTGAAGGATTTTTTGGGACAGTGCTATATGTAAGCTAATAAATGCATTTATTTCCACACTCCTTTACTTTTATTATTTTTTGCTTGGTTTAACTTCGCAACGATTCGGAATTGGAAAATATTCAATGTCACAGATCAATCTGGTTGATTCACAAGATACCCTGTCATGCCCGTGATACTTTGGATGTTGAAAGAAAAGCATGGAGACAATTATCTCTACCCAGGTATATTCAGGCTCCTAAGTGGAACGTAATAGGTATACGTGAGGTGCTACATAAACGTGAGCATTAACAGTTGCGGAAAAATAGTCATTTTAATCGACTGACTTAATGGTGCCGATAATTGCCCTTTGGTGAAATCAAAGGCGCCCGAAAGGAAGTCGATTGCATACTCTGCTTAACGCTATATTTCCAGTTGAATTGGATTGAAAAACACAATAAATATTTTCTTCTACCATTCAAATATTATACGGCGTATATAAAAATCTACTCGCGTGATGTCTTTTAATCATAGCTAACAATAAGCTCCAGATTGATAGTCACCTAGGAAAACCGAACTATACCTAAGCTGTTTTTTTTAGTCTTTATTTAAGTGATAGGGCTATTGTTATTATTACATAACTCAATAATATCAATTGTTTTCTCACCAGGTATTCACCGACGAAGGACTCTTCAAAAGGCTCAGATGTTTTTAAACTTTATTCCTACGTGATTTTTCATCTTTAAAAATAAGTTCATCACGGTAAACGGTCTCAGCCTTTTGAGCAGAATACGTGATATATTATTTTGTACGCCAAATGTGGGAGTGTTATTCCACGGTATTTGGTGCACTCAAGATTTCCCCCTTCCTTAAAAAAGGCCAAATAAGACCGTCCAAATGCTGCCTTGTTCTTCTAATTGTAAATTCTAACGGCAGTTGATGAATAAATGCATTTTTAGGTCGTTAAAACTGATCTAATGCAATTAGCGCTTAGTATGCTGATTTGTGATTGATTATATCCATGAATGCATTATTGTTGATGATTTGGGTGGCCTTCCCAGTCAACATTTTGGTACCTATATCTCTTGATATAGGTTATTATATAAGAACCAACTTAATCGTATATAATGCACAGATTGGCTAAATACGTACCAAAGTGGTGGCGATACGATTTTATTATACGATTTTTTCCGACATCATGAGAACAGTATAACGATGTATTACGATTCACATAGGCATTCATCCGCACTCATATAGGATATTGCAAGGAGTATAAGTCATTACGAGTTTTTATTCACACAATTACGATTGATTTTCACTACGGTAAAAACTATCGTATACGATGCATTCAATACAACATCCTTTGACAATAATCTGACAAAGTTTGATTTACAATGCGATTCAGATTTTTGATGGACGCAAATGCGACTTTATTTGCTGTTTGTTATACGATATGTGGTTTACTGGGTTGTTGGGAATAAGAGGTATTATTCTGAAAAAAAAACAGATTTCCCGCAATTTTTATGATTGCTGACCTACCAAATTAAATAGATATAGTACCGCCATCGGGGGTTGACAATTGGTCTGGGGGTGATTATGGATTATCGCTTTCACCGACAATCTGATGGTGTAGAGCAAAATCGTTCAAATAGGTCTCTTATATTTTAGTCTTCTTGCCCTCAGGTACATTCAATCTATTCTACAAGCATTCTAAGTGGATGAAACAGTGACCCATTCTCACCCCCATTTGACCCATTGTCACCCCTAAATATCCTGTCAATGCCGCTTTGCATCGCTAGGTGTTTTTTCTCGGCATTGTAATACGGGAAGAGATTTTTTGAATAATGAGTCATTATTCCTATTATCAGGTTCATAAATCTGAAGGTCACCTGCAATAGTGAATTCCAAATCGTTCCATATCAATGAATTAAGTTCATTCAAAGTTAATTGCCTATCCAATTACGGGTATAAAGCCACCTGGAGTGATTATTAATTACCGTCGTCGGGGGTTAATTTGGCGGGTCAGCAATCATAAAAAATTGCGGGAAATCTGTTTTTATCTCAGAATAATTTTGGCGTATGTAATTAAATTTTACGGAATACATTCGATTTGATAGGTCGCGAGCCGCATCGTGCCTCAGCTGATTCTAAAAATTGGCGGGAAATCAGTATTTTTTCTCAGAACAATTTTGGCGTCAATTTTGGAGTCAAGTACGATACACTGAAAACGACCTCAGAGTCGAGGTCGAAATACGTGTATGCAAAGATTACAAAACGTGGTGGAATTAAATGGAAAGTACTAAAATGATAGTTGCTCGAATGTTTATTTCCCTGTAAAATCTACTGTATGCAGAGGTTTATAGGAAAGAACTTCGTTTCGCCTAAAATTCATTTATTCTCTGATTAGATCTCGAGTTATGCAAAAAGTTCTGTTTCATTTGTATGGAACCCCCCCTTTCCAAAGCGGGGAGGGGTCTAGAACCATGTTAAGAACCTTCCCCGGCCCCAAAAACCTATGCATACAAATTTTCACGACGATCGGTTCAGTAGTTTCCGAGTCTATAAGGTTCAGACAGACGGAAATTCATTTTTATGTATATAGATGTAAGATGTATATATATTACAAGTACTGTAAAATGATTAGTAAATGCTTTCTAGAAAGTTTCTTTAATTTTTAGCACCAAAGAGCTCGCTCTGTAAGAAAACGGCAGTTCCACATACAAAATCCCGATACCAGCACGAAAATTGATCAAGAATGGTGGCGAAAGCTTGTCCGAAAAAGCCAATATTGGTACTGCGGGAAGAGACCGTCAACGATGATCTTCAGCTTGTCCAGACACATTTCCGCTGACATCGCTGCACCCCTGACCCTCGCTGTTACGACCCGTTTCCCCAAGGATCAGCGTCAGCTTCCCACTCTTTGAAGCAGTTGGATTGGCTGACTGTGGCGCCGGGAGTGGGTGGGACAAGCAGGACATGTCCTACGCACGAATTTCCCTGGTTGGGACAGTCAAAGCATTGCATTGTCCTACCCATGATTATTGGTAGAACAAATGAAGTCATTAGCTGGTAAAAATCTGTGTGTTATTAAAAGTGTGTGTGTGTGTGTGTCATCCTCTATCCCTCACCCAGCTGGGGGTGTTGGTCAAGTAGTACTACGAATAATTTGATCATATCTCATGCTCCGTAATGGTGCCCTTTTAGTTATGAAGACTAGTGCTGTAAAAAGGAATCACTGCTGAAGCAAGAAGGGTGTCTTCAGAGAGTGTAGGGGATGGGGATGCACTAGCTAGCCATAACAGGTACAGCAAAACTTCACAAGGACGCCCTTATTCGTACTGACTACTCAGGGAGTAGAAGGTCGAGAAGAGCCACCGCTGCCAACTAAAGCGTGAACCGGATACCTGGGACTCCCACAATATCCGCAGCAATAGTAGCAAACGATGCCCTGTACGTATTTAGTTGGCAATATATGAGGTAACAAAAATATAATAGATACAAATGAGGTATCAAAAATATAATACAATTAACTCTCTAATTCCCAAGATCGCCTTTAGATGGATGTTTTTAGTTTTTAAATAATTAAAATTCATAATTCATTTTGTTGACAGTCAATCAAAGTGTATTTCAAAGTAACTTTAAGAAGCTTTATTAAAAATAACATAGTAGTTTTTATGTAATGTGTTTCATAAGTTGGTTTTATTTTTATATTTTAGTATTTAAATTTGTATTATTTTGATGAGTGAAATATTTGTGGTTAGTATTCTTCCACAATAAATCCGTTATCATAAAGAGCTTAAAAGATACATAATTCTTTTAATATGATAGAAATTATGTCCAAGTCTGAAAAACTATAGCAACACAATTCTAAAAGTTTAAAATCTGAATTTGACAAGATGGAAGTAAAAATGGTTTTGAGCGAATACGGACATTTGGGACTTAGAGGGTTAAAGGAAACAATTGGAACTTTCTCACCAGATTCAAGTGTTTTTTTCTTCTCCATCAACCAGCTCCGCAATTCAGCAGGATACGCGAACAACGACGACCACAGAAACGATTTTTCCGGCGATTTTCAGTAGATGGTACAAGTTAAGGAGTTCGTTTAAGGGGTTTTTCCTTTTTGTCATTTATTGGATAGGGGTCACATTGTAGGCGGTGTGGAATCAGCATGTCAGTTTGAAAATTGTTTCTTCTTCCGGACGCGAAATATTATTCTCATGTATCACTTAGAGCGACAAAAAACCACAGAACAAAAAGCGGGCGAGAAAAAAAACCGTATCAGTAAAATCTCTCTACATAATACTTTTTACTTAAATTTAAATTAGCAAGTTAATCTGTGTGTTATTAAAAGTGATTTCAAAATTAATCAGAGTCTTTAGAATAATCACAGTGGTTTCTAAGATCCTAAAGGAATAGACTACTGATTGGGCTTTAGGACTTTGAGCACTTTATAATCTCGAAAGCGTTCAAGATGTCTAAAGCAAGGATCTTTTCGACCATCTTGTAATTTGGGTTCAATCATTTAGTAGTTTGTCAATATTACCTCATTCCAGAAGCTGACTTTCAAAATGTGTAATATGATGAACTTCTTATCTGAAGATTTTTCTACAACTCTGTCTAACAAATCGATGTTTGAATTTCTCTAAACACGGAGGTAATGCACTAGGTGCAGTAAATTATACTAATTGATAACAAACTATCAATCATTCAGTTTTAGTTACTGCAACTGGCGCTTTATGTCCGTTTTATTTAGAATTAAGTTATCGAACTATTAGGCAGAGTTGAAGAAAAACCTTTGCACTAGAAGTTCACCATACTAAACATTTTGGAATTCAACATCTGGAATGATTTATTGACAATCTACTAAATGATCGCACCTAGATTACTAAATGATCAGAAATATCCTTTGTCCAAAAGTTTTCCAGAAGGAAAAAAAGTTGTTGAAATCAGCAAATGGGATCAATTAAAACTTTTGAATGTGTTGATAGATGAAGTGCGTTTGAAAGATTCATTGAAATCCGAGGAACCACAAACATCACAAAGTCCACTTGAAATCTGGTCCGTAAGAAATTCTGAGCTCTCGAAAGATTATTTGACAGTCAAATGATTTTTTAAAAGTTCGCTTTGAACCGCTAGATCCATAACCAATAATAAGCAATAATTGATTAAACCATTGAAGATTTATACAAATTTCTGTGATCCTTGACTTTTGCCGGAAACTTGTAAAAAGGTTCAATGATCGAGAATTCAAATATGTATGTCTTAGTTATCCTTAAATAATCTTGGAAAAGCAATATTTTTCCAGAGAATCGTAGAAAACTTATCTGAGTATTGTGTCGACAAAGATCTTTTTAAGTCCAGATTATTTCTAGAATTGATTATGTTGCTGCTACAAGCATAACTGTCTTATATTGATATGGCTTTCATTTCAACATGGAACGGTAGCTTTTACGCTTTTGGTGGCAGTATAGGTAGAATGTGCATCGATTTCGGAAACAAGCTCGGTGATCTAGTCTATAAGCAGAAGGTTGTGGGTTCGATCGCAAGTTCGTCCCTTTCCTATGCTGTATGCCGTAGTTTTTTCTGTGTTTCACGTTCTACCGAAACTATTCCTACTGCTATACCTTCCACACTAACAGCTCCAAAACCTTCCGTGGCACCTATGACTGAGAGGTCGTAGAGTTATCTGCACCTCTGTAGTAAGTGATACTACTCTCATGCCATAGTCAAGGCTTGTAACAAACATGATTTTTTTTCGAATCGTTTAAAGCCAATGCTAGTACCCTAATACCATAACTATTGCTCAAACTGGCATTTCCTATTTGTCCTACCCTCGCAACGTGGATGTGCTCCTGGCTAACTTTAATCTCCCGTTTGAAGGCCGATCTAACTTCATGGAAGCTTATCTTACGCTCCTCTCTGACCATTTCAGACCTTGTTCTCTGAAAGCGTCTGCTGATTCTGAGACAGGCAGTATGATGACTAGCATGGCTGTTCCTTGGCTAGCCGCCGGCTGTTACTTGGCTCCAGTCTCCTTAGCATCGTCACATCGCATGCCATCACAGGAGTTTCTGTCAGCTCATCTGCATCGTGATTTGTAGTGCCGCTGTCTGCTCAAAGTGCTTCGATTAAAAGATCTTTGTCTAAGTCCTTCGTCTTCCGTTTTCCCCCGCTAGTTTTATTTTCTCGTCGTTCCGTCGGCATTCGTGTTCCAACACTATACCGGATCGCCTGGTGATCACTATGTGTATAGTCCTCACTAACTATCCAGGTCATGTTCCTCACCAGCGACGGTCTGCAGAACGTGACGTCGATGGTGGACTCCCTGATATCTCTGGCGAAATGCACCCCCTGCTTCAAAGGCCCCCTCACCCAATTATATTTCGCTTCGAAGCATTGGTAAAGGCTACTTTTTGAACTTTTTTCCCTACATAATACCAAAACACAATGCCAAGCGTAAATCCGCGAGTGAAAAAAATCGCATATAAAGCGAATCGTATAAACAAATATTTTGCTATGAAATTCCTCCTATACTATAGGGTCTTATACAGTGCTATGATTTGACTACATGCATTGGAAATGTTATGGAGAGTAAAATTAGATGACTTTTTACAATTCTATAAAAAATAAACACAAGAGTGTCCATTTTAAGGGGACCCATTTGGGGGGTCCACAATAGGGAAGTAAAACGTCCCGAAACGAAACATGAAAATCAAATGAAGTGTCGACTATAGGGAAGCAATTTCCTATTACGGCCCCCAGTGGGTCTACTATAGGTCGAATTCAGTCGGACTTTAAAATGTTAATTTCAACGACATGACAGGAAGAAAAAAAAATCCACTACTAGGGGGTCCTTTATTGGGCATTTTACCTTAAATGGTTTTATTGTGTTTTTAAGACAAAATAAAGATATCTTTACATTTCCAATGGATTATCCCAAGAACCATAAACATGCAAGACAGCAACAACATCGTTAAAGGTTGTTTTCTCCTCTCGTTTGATGTCAAAGGCTGTGACCTTTGACCATCCCCTTCATGATTCTTAGATCATGTTCTTCTGTAGCATCAGAGAGACGTCCGTCGCCAATGAATGTTTCACAAACGTACCAGATTTCAAAAGAAAACGAAAATAGTTTGCCTGTAGGAAAAGCTGTGTTTTATTGTTGACATGAATAAACCTTCTCGCTGCACTTTTGAAAGAAAAGCAGTATAGCCTAGACTAGACCACAGTTTCCCAAACTGTAAGTCGTAGGTTAGGTTTCAGTCTACATTGCATACTCAATTATAACTTGTAATTACAATCCAATACAATGAATTTTATAAGGAACAATAAATCATGTTCATGTTTTATCATAACAATTTTTTTTAAACATCAATATTGTATCTTCTGAATATAAAAATTAGTTGGTCTGTGTTCGCATCCGCATAACGCAACAAATCGGTGATTCATTCTTTCAGCAAATATGTCTGCTACAATTTCCGACGGGTAAATATAATATTTGCTCATGTAAAAATCACATACGGATAACAAACCACTGAAGAAGTTTTCACGTATGATACGAAGTACCTATCCGTCGATACAAAACGGAAGAATTTTAACATGTTATAGTTGTGTAATTTCCCGCAAAGACGCTAAAAATGAAAAATAAAAAATCATTGATTTGAATTCAATTCGGGAACATCTGGCCTAGGCGTTATATCAGTGGTTGCATTGTCATTGGAATTATTTTGCCATTAGGAATGGTTGGTGTGAGTTCTGAAAAGCTACGGCTTCCCTCACCCTTCCTAATTAACAGCAAGGATTGTTCTAACTAGTTTTTATTTATCGTTCTGCGCTGTGTTTAACACGACATGGTCCTGCAAACTTTTCCCCACAGAACGGCTCTTGTCGGCAAAACTTGTTCTCGTCTTTTCTGGAATTTCATGCCGGTTTGTGTTCTGTAAGATTCATTCACGTTATAGTCAGTTCATTTGCGAGCGCATCAAAACAGATTTATGAACACTGAGTGCTTCCATATTGCGCATCACACAAGTCATAATTGCAATTATCCCAAATCAGGAAGTCTTAAGTCTCCTGCTCGCGATAACTCAACAGTTAAATAGTGAGACAATACAAATTTCCAGAATACCAATGTGGCTTTTGAAGCTAGATATACATTCCTCAAGACTGCGGCTGTAACGGTCATGATTATGCCTACACGGAAAAGATATAATGAAGTTATCATAACTTGTATGAGTCATTAATGAAACAATATATCATATTAGTCCCCTACAATGAAATAAACAATTCAGGATAATTTTTCAAAATATAGGTTCTTGGTATATACTAACCGTTGCCAATAGAGTGGTTCACAAAACATTTCTGTAGATTTTGTGTTTTTTTTTGCAAAAACTCATTTGCATCTACATAGGAGAAATGAAGGCTTCGGCAGGTTTTGTTATATTATTGTCAGGGGTTTTTTCTATAATCAATTATGCTCAAACTTGGCCAAACATTCTTTGCATATCAAAGAATATGGTGGTCAAATTTCATAAAATTTGGTCAATAAAAATCCTCTGACAATCATAGAACAAAACCTGTCAAAGCCGTCATTTCCCCTACAAGAATCAAGTGAGGAAATGCTGTAAAGTGATTTAACTGAAACGGGAGTTATGTACATTTCAATTTCTGGTCTATATTCATAACATTGGCCATTTCGTTCCTAGTAAAGGTGGTACATGTTCAATTCTTTTACATGCTTTCTCATTCAATTTTGAATTTCAATTAAATTTATTTCATACAAAATAATTACAATTGCATTCACCCCCGGGAGAGGCGTAGCGTGAATTCCCGGCGCCCTTGGCAAACTCTTGATCAGGCGCCTCTTTCTTACTAAGGAAATCAAAATGTGTAATAGTTTACAATCAAAAAGTAAGTAAATTTTAAGTAATGTAAGCAAGACTAAAAGGTTTAGTGGATGTGATGCTTTTAATAACAGTCAATATTCGGTGGTATGTAGAATACAGGCCCCAAGAGTTTTTGAGATTTTGACTATTGCAAAATACGTAAGGAACCTCACAAAGAATTTCTAGATTTTCGTATGAAATCTGTATTCATGAATCTTATCCGCTCATACTCATTGAAGGAAGAAAGGTTCAGAATCCCGAATTAATTTCATATTTTTTATGATTTCTCTAACCTATGATATTAATAATATATTAATAAACCAGGGAAAACCATTCAAATTTTGCCTAATATCAGGAATATTGAAGTAAAAAAACTGTTTTTCATGGACTTACGCCCTATTAGATCCAAAATTAAACTCTGTTACCCTACGCGCAAATCATTTTCCACCTGATCGATCTTGTGGTCGTCGAATCGTTTTCGAAAACCAACGGGTTATTGTTCAACATTTTGGTTACGTGCCAGGCCCACCTCAGTCGGCCGATTTTCGCGGTATGAACGAATCGTGGCTAATTCGCAACACTTAAATTTGGGGTAACATTAAGAGCGTGTGAAGATCCAGGGATTTAAGGTGGTTGGATTCGATCCACAGTCCAGTCTATGAAAAAAATCGACTTCCCTGGACATTACGTTTTTTTTTCTTTTCACGTGCATATTTTTTATGACGCCCAGTTCATTAGAAATGCATGGCGTGTATATAATTGTGTTAGATTCAATATGTGAACGGCTCAAGCATCTCGCAATTAATAATTGTGGAAGTGATCATTGAATACCTACGAGACAACAATGTCTCTTTTGGAAATGTAAAGCCAAAAAAAAGAAGGAGAGACGATACTCATTACTTGATTCAATAATTTCTTGGCGATAACAATATATCAGCCGCCACAATATATTAACCGCCACGGATGTAGTTACACTTATTATTTGCGTATGAATGAAATAATCACACTAATAAAGAATTCTAGCTTTTTTTGCCGAAACATGTTTAAGCTGAAACGCATAATAAAACTTGATTTAAATTTATTTCGATACGAAAATTATTTAAGACTTTTAGTGGAATGTATTTACTTGTCATAAGACTCGACTCAAGTACGAAACACTGAAGAGGACTTTACTGTTGAGGTCGAAATACGTATCTGTCAAAGGTACAATAAAGTAGTGGAATTTAACGGAATTGTACAAACTTCTTATGGCAAGTACATTTATTTGATTTAAAACCAATCTGGACCCAATGTTCCTTACATATTTTCTTAAATGCAGCGAAAGATGGCAAAAATAAGATAACGTGTAGTGTAGATGATGACATTCCTTAGCACTTATTTTACTGTCAAAAAGAATTTTGATTTGTGAACTGCACGTATAATGCATCCAAACGAAGCTTCAAACATTGAAAAAAAAAACACTAGGGAATGCACCATGATACTTTATGAATTGAAATCAAAAATCGATTGAAACTATTTCACCCATTCGAGCAGAATTTCATTTTTGTGACAAGAAAAACCTTTCCTTCGTATGTCTTATATCCAGTCATTGATCGTGTATTGTTGCAATACGGAATAGCACGCCAGCACTAACAGATTGTTTAGGAACGTTCAAATATTGCCGTGCGATTCCGAGACAGTTTTTGCCACCATGATGCAATTTTATTTATGGTGGCGTTCCTTTGCGCCGCCTTTGTTTCGCGAAATTCCACTGGGGGGCTCTTTTTGGTTCGAGCATGTGCAACGTTGAGCTTCGATAACCATTCCACGTGAGATTCGCGACTTGATTTATTTAATATGCAACTTCGTTAACTTCCTTTTCTTCAACTACAAAGTTCCTACATATCTTTTTGTGCCTTTTCTTGTCCTCAGAGCCATACCGAACATATGCCATTCAAGTGTGAATATTGTGCTCGTTTGTTCAAACACAAGAGGTCAAGAGATCGTCATACCAAGCTGCATACGGGAGATCGACGATATCGGTGTCCTCATTGTGAGGCAGCATTTTCGAGAAGGTAGGTGCATTTCATTTTATCGAAAAAAAAGTTTTAAAACCATTAAAATTACGTTACAGTGATCATTTAAAAATTCACATGAAAACACACGACAATCAAAAGCCATTCCAGTGCACAATTTGTAACCGTGGTTACAACACCGCAGCTGCCCTAACAAGTCACATGCAGAACCACAAGAAACAAATAGCTCTAACAGGAAGCCCGAATCTAACCTATAGTCCACGTTCTACTAGCTCTCTGTCTAGTAGCGCTTCTAATCCTAAACGAAAGTTCTCACCATATGAACAGAACTTGATGATGGTCAACCGAACGAAGTTGTTAAAATCTGGAGATTTGTCTTGTATGTATTGCACGCAGAACGATTTCGCAAATATTGAACAGCTAGGATCCCATGTGCAAACGATGCACAGTAACATACTTTTAAATGAAAACAATTTTCATCGACATTCTTCTCCTGATTCTGTAATACCATATACTCCAGTTTCATGTGAGTTTTGTACAATGAAGTTTCCCACAATACCTTTGATGCTCAACCATCTGAAAACAAGTCATTTGGATAAAATAAATAGTCCACATAATTACTTGGAGCAGTTTAACAAAAATCTAATGAGCACGTATACTTCATTCTACGGTGCAAAATTTTTCGACGAAAAAAGCGATTCGGCTACGCAATCGGAAATAAAAACTGAACGATCTTCTTGTGACAAAAGTGTCAAAGACGAAAACGGGAATGAAGAAATGTCCGTCCCGGTGGAAGCCAAAACTATAAAACAAGAGAAAAGAGATGATAATGATAACTCCCAAGGTGCTTCTGAGCAACTTGCACCTACCGATTTAAGTCAACCACGTCTGAAGAAACTGAAATCGGAAACCGAGAATCTTTTCTCGCCTAGTCGAGAAACGCAAAAAGACAGCAACAATATCGCGTCTAGTCCAGCGTTGACCAATCCACCTGGGGCATACCTTTGCAATCAATGCAACGCAGCACTGCCCGATTTTGAATCTTTTCGCGCGCATCTGAAGGCGCATCTCGAACAAGGAACAACATCGTCGTTTCTATGCCAGCAGTGCGGTATCACATTGGGCGATCCGCAGGAATACGAAAAGCACGTGACTGGACACTATCTCGTCACCAGCGCGGAATATGTTTGCGATGCGAATTGTTCGAAAGCATTCTCCAAAACTGAAGAACTACACAAGCATTTGTATGATTCCCACACTCAACTACTTTATAAATGTATTCTCTGCAATGAAACGTTTGACAGTAAAGTTACCATACAGGTCCATTTCGCCGTTACGCACTCCAATGAGATAAAACTCTATCGGTGTTCGGCTTGCGCGGAAGTATTTCGAGTTGAGCGAGAATTCAGGTAAATCTGCTTAATGATTTTTTATAGAGTAAAACTTATGAACTTATTTATTCTTTTTCAAACAGAAACCACATCCGATCGAGACATATCACACCCGGTGCTGTACAATGCGTATTCTGTAGAGTCGTCTGCTCGTCGGAACTTGAAATGCAGTTTCATTTGGCTGCACATGCAAGGAAATTCAAGTAAGATTCATCTTTTTCTTAACAATTATTCAACTATGCTGTCAACATTATTAGGCATACGAATTTAAAATTAGTTCCAGTGCACGAAACTATCCGTAAAGTTTTAATGACAATTACCACATGTAAATCTTCCGTAATATATTGATTAATTTATTGTCGTAACAATTTAAAGAATATGAAATTTCAGAGGCGTCGCGTCCGCATGTGCAACCTGTACACTGCACAGGTAGCAATAGGTAGCAATCAGCCACCTGGCACGACGCCATGTTTTTGCAGCCAACATCTCAAAGTAAAATTTATGGTAGTATTTGTGTTGTTTACCAACATCTGATTTGATTCCCATTGGGATCCAGATATGTCAGTGGGGACCAGTCGCGCAATGTTGGCTGCAAAACAAGCCCGTTGTGCGAGATATAGATGTCACCCACCTGGTAGCAATTTTGTTCCTAACATTTAAACTCTCGATAGATTTCTTGTCATTCTTATACAAACAGATACTTGGATTATGTGCATTTGTCATAAGTTTAGTACAAATTTAACGATTGGGTATAAATACATAATCGTAAAATATGCACGGATTTTTTACAGGCGACATGTGCTATGAGCAAGGAATGTAATTGTCACTGAAAAATGCAAAAAACAAGCAACAAAAAAGAATAGCATTAACCTCATCTGCAGAGGATAAAGACAATGTTGCGTTCCGATTTATTTGCAACAAACATGGAGAGAAATTTGTTGTGAAATTTTCAAACTGCGATAACTTGCATATTTCAGAAGTAAAACACAAATCATGTGGACAGATGGTTAAGTTTATGTCTAATCATTGATAACTGATGCTTATTTAACCAAAAACATCATCGAGAACCGACTACTTCTCAAAATGCGCGGCAGGCGATCATTGTCCTATTCTGTTGCAGTTTGGGACAAACGCTTATTGCGAGTTGAGTTTGTCCCAACATTTACAAGAGAGGACAATGTTGTTGTCATTGACAATGTTGTTGTTTTACATTCCCTGGCTATGAGGCAACTGAAATGCTGCGATGGGGGCGCGTTATATTTTACTCCACGATACCGAAACGACGCACCGCCACATGTTGTCCAACACGTGCCCTTTCAGAAGAGAACGGTTTGCCATGCATCATACACGCATTATTTTGTATGTGTAGGTCATCCCGCTTTAACCGCAATCGGTGATGTATGGGTAGCCAAAGCGTTCATCGTTGGCAGTGCACAGTTTGGTGCCGATGCAGAAAAGCACATCGGTTTGGTGCCTACCTATCCATACCAGAATGCTGATTCGCCGACGCGTGGTGCTTTGTTCCCTAGGAGCTGCTAGCTAAAAGGCGTTTTGCCTCATGAGTTTTCCGGCAACAGAATATCACCACTTTTTTGAAATGTGAATATTATCAATATGATTGAGATTTTTGACAATTTTTGAATGGCATCAACTAGCTATCTTGTTTAACTGTTGCATAGGCTGACCATACGTACCGTATTTAACGGGACAGTCCCGTTTTTTAGACCTTATTTGGCTGTCCCGTCGTAATCTAAAAAATCCTCAATTTGACCCGTTTTTTCATTGATTCGTCCAAAGAGCTCCAAAATAATATTCAAACAAATCCATATTTTGGGCAGGAATTTAAAACCAAATACAAGGAACACGATCGCAGCAAGCCATGCGCGCGGATGGTTGCTTTTGTCACGTTTTTGTTCGTTCCCGCAACAAATAGATTTGGCTAATGTCTATATTTTGCATATATGCTCTAGAAGAAAAAAAGTTTATGTGATCTGAAGTTTAAAATTTACGCGTTTGATTACCTTTAATGAAGTGTGTTTCTTAATTGAGTGCGCGAAATCGTTTGAGGAGTTTGTATACGGAAACGTCCTTGGTGTAATATGTGTGGCTGAGTGATAATATCAGAAATACATTTATTATTATTTAATCAGACTAAGGCCGAAGTGGCCTGTGCGGTATATAAGAGTCTTCTCCATTCGGCTCGGTCCATGGCTACACGTCGCCAACCACGCAGTCTACGGAGGGTCCGCAAGTCATCTTCCACCTGATCGATCCACCTTGCCCGCTGTGCACATCGCCTTCTTTTTCCAGTCGGATCGTTGTCGAGAACCATTTTCACCGGATTACTGTCCGACATTCTGGCTACGTGCCCGGCCCACCGCAGTCTTCCGATTTTCGCGGTGTGAACGATGGATGGTTCTCCCAACAGCTGATGCAATTCATGGTTCATTCGCCTCCTCCACGTACCGTCCGCCATCTGCACCCCACCATAGATGGTACGCAGCACTTTCCTTTCGAAAACTCCAAGTGCGCATTGGTCCTCCACGAGCATCGTCCAGGTCTCGTGTCCGTAGAGGACTACCGGTCTAATTAGCGTTTTGTAGATTGTCAGTTTGGTACGGCGGCGAACTCTATTCGATCGGAGCGTCTTGCGGAGTCCAAAGTACGTACGATTTCCAGCCACTATGCGTCTCCGAATTTCTCTGCTGGTGTCATTTTCGGCAGTCACCAGTGAGCCCAAGTACACAAATTCTTCTACCACCTCGATTTCGTCACCACCGATGCAAACTCGCGGTGGGTGGCTCACATTGTCTTCTCTTGAACCTCTTCCTATCATGTACTTCGTCTTCGACGTGTTGATGACTAGTCCGATCCGCTTAGCTTCCCTCTTCAGTCTGATGTAGGCTTCCTCCATCTTCTTAAAGTTACGTGCCATAATATCTATGTCATCGGCGAAGCCAAATAGCTGGACGGACTTATTGAAAATTGTACCACTCGTGTTAATCCCTGCTCTTCGTATTACCCCTTCCAAAGCGATGTTGAATAGCAAACACGAAAGACCATCACCTTGCCGTAACCCTCTGCGGGTTTCGAAGGGACTCGAGAATGCCCCTGAAACTCGAACTACGCACATCACCCGATCCATCGTCGCTTTGATCATGAACATATATAAATTGCTCAGAATAGATCTGGAAGAGTGAAGAGAATTGTTTTTGGACACTAGAAATGATCATCGTTTCCTCAGTTCATTGAACCGGAATTGGATCAATTTGGTGAGATTGTTTCAATATGTTTTTATATGATTCCAAAACTAAATACGCGCTGGATTAAAAAATCCGGAAGTTTGTTTATGGATCCATTATCCAATTGATAATGGTAGCATAAACAGGCGGGGCTTATTGTAAGTGAATGTGGCCTCGGACTGGACGTGAGTGACCAGGCAGTCTGAAATGGGTCACTGGAGCTTCGATAGAGCTAACACCTTCTAACTCCCGGGCTAAAGCTGACTTTAATACAGTCAGCTTTCTTCCATAATACCACTGCCAGACACTAGTGGGAGTTAAATTGAAGATACACACAAAGAATTTAAAACCAAATACAAGGAAAATGGACGAAATCTATCTAGTGCGTTTGTCCCGTCTTTTCATCGAAATAATCTGGTCAGCCTACTGTTACATAATGTAAAAATACCCATGAATAGCGTTACAAATAAGACAATAAAGCAGTGTTTGCTTAGCTAGGACATATTGCCCTCCCTTCCCCTAGGTACCTATAACGCTTCAAACAGCGCATGCGCGTTTGGCTGAAGAGCGCGCAATCGGAACAAAATCAAGCTCTATCTGGTACAAGGGTGAATGTCAGAAAAGATAATTCTCTTCGTCGACTTCCCAGCTTTTGAAAAAAAATAAAGTGACAAGCAGAGGATTTCTTTGCAGTTTATCACCTCAGAATGCTAGTTTGCATTGTTTTCTATCGTTCTAAGGTGATAAATCACAAAGAAATCCGCTGTTTGTCAATTTTATTTAAAGGAGGGGAAGTCGACGAAGAGAATTCTCTCCTGCGACATTCGCCCTTATTCCAGATAGAGCTTGAAATAGAAAAAGAAAAGAGGCGGTGATTAGGGAAAGGGGAGGTAATATGCCCTAGCTAAGCAAACACTGCTTTATTTTCTTATTTGTAACGCTATTCATGGGTATTTTTAGATTATACAACAGTTAAACAAGATAGTTAGTTGATGCCATTCAAAAATTGTCAAAAATCTCAATCATAGGGGAAGAGGCCCCAAAACGCGAAGAATGCACAGTGTTGCTTTTTGCCGATTTCGTGCGCTTTTTAATAGCATCGTTTCTGTTGATTTTTTCGCTGTAGTTTGTTTGGAGAAAACGTTTGATATCAACGTTAGATGATACATAAATGGGCCTTTCATTCTACTATAAAAAGTATGCTTAAAGAATATTTAGTGTACAAGAAAGGCAAAATGCAGAAAATACGTCATTTTTATAAATTCCAAATTCAACAATGATTTGTATGTTTTATTTGTTTAGTTGTCTTCACCTTCGCTATTAGCATCTACAAGTAAAGATTGTGCATCTTCCGAAAACGCTTTCATATGTTGTTTTGGCCATCCACGAACCTCTGCAATAACTGGATCAGACGAAGTTTGAAATCGATATAACACACGTGTAATTTCGTGTAAACATAAGTTTCAATCACTAGAGAAAAGTAGAAGAACAGTAGTTTCTGAATCCTAAAAGTTTTAGGGCCATTTTGCGCCGGAACAGGCTATTTGATTTCTGAACACCCCTAGAAAAAACACCTTTTTCATTATAACTTTTAAGCTTTAAGAGATAGCGCTTCGCAATGTTCCACAAAAACGTGTAGTTTTGTTTGACAAATAACTTTGTAGAAGGTTGGAAAAGTCTTGGAAAAATAGAAAAAAGTTATGATAAAAAATGTGATTTTAGGGATCTTCCATTGAAAAAGTCACATATTTTTTAAAGTATAATAGTTAGACATGGGGTGTCTTTGGCAATATGGCTCAAAATACTATCCGCTACAGCTTTCCCGAAGACACTATGTGTATATCTAGTCTTAATAATAAAGTCTTTTAGTTTTGCACTTAGTGTACGAGAAAGGCAAAAAGGTGTCTTTTAAATGTCTACACATACACATACACACATACACACATACAGACATCAGCTCAGTTTATCGAATTTCTATATAAAACTATGGGCTTATGGGCCACCATCAAATATTGGTTTTTAGTGCGATCCTATAGCCTATACATAATCTTAGTGTACGAGTAAGGCCAAAAACAAGAAAATTTAAAATCTATATAACTCGTTTGTAATTTCGTGTAAACACAAGCTTCAATCGCTAGGCAAGAGTCAACATACAGCAGCTTCAGAGAACTAAAAAGTTGTCTGCGCCATTTTGCGCCGGACCAAGTTATACGATTCTCAAATACCCCTAGAAAAACATATTTTCTCAAATAACTTATCAATTTTAAGAGATAGAGCTTCGCAATGTTCTACGAAAACGTGTATTTTTATTAGCCAAAACAACTTTGTAGAAGGGTGTAAAAGTGCCTGAAACATATAAAAAAGTTATGCTCAAAAACTGATTTTAGGGCCTTCCACGGTAAATGTCACATATCTAGTAAAGTATAAGTCACAGATACATGATTTTTGGCAAAGTGGCCTAAAATACCATCCGCTACAACTTTCTCGAAGACACTAGGCGCATATACGGTTTAGGTGAAAAAGTAAAATTTTTATCTCACTTTTAGGTGGATTAATCATTTCACAGATTTTCTCAAAAAAAGCCCTTTATGATATCTAACGTTTCCTCCAAACAAACTACAGCGAAAAAATCAACAGAAACGATGCTATTAAAAAAGCGCACGAAATCAACAAAAAGCAACACTGTGGAATGGTTCTCACAAAAATTAATGAAAAATTGCATGATCAGATGTGTACGTTGATGGAGTGAAGTACACATCTAAAACCGTTCGTCATCTGTCGACGTAGTATGACAACAGCCCTTCGGAAAAAAAAGATTCAACAAGGGAATAAACTAAAATAGAATAATAATCAATTAATTAATTAATTATTAATAATTGAGGAACGTTTAGATTATAAACTTCATTGTACAGACCCCATATGTATGACATGCTAATTACAAATCAAGCTCTATCTGGAATAAGGGCAAATGTCGCAAGAGAGGATTCTTTTTTAATTAAAGTGACAAGCAGCGGATTTCTTTGTGGTTTATCACCTCAGCACGATAGAAAACAATGCGAACTTGCATTCTGATGTGATAAACTGTAAAGAAATCCTCTGCTTGTCACTTTTATTTAAAAGAGGGGAAGTCGACGAAGAGAATTCTCTCTTGCGACATTCGCCCTTTTACCAGATAGAGCTTGAAATGTGTATTACCCGTCTTATCATTCTTAATATATTTAAATTTTCTGAACACATTATTATTAAGACTTGTCTTATTGTACGAAATAACTTAAAATAAAATTAAAAGATACCGTTTCATTGATTATATGTCATATTGAAAAGCATTATGATTCCTCAGAATTATTTGTTTTTCAATTTAACGCACTGTCACTTTAAGTTTAATTCAATAAATGGGATGTACTTAGAAGCAGATAGACAAAATCAGTGGCGTAGCCAGAAAATTGAAAAAAAAAGAAATTCTTCTTTAAAAATTGTCTCTGGGGGGGTTTATGGCCAAAACCACCCCCGTGGCTACGCCACTGGACGAAACATATGGGAAACACAGTTGAAGATGGATTGTTTATATTGGAAGTGTCATTTCAGGTCCCTTTTTCAGGTCAGGTTTTTCTCAAAATATTTAACTTTGATACGTGAAGCACGAACAATCATCAACTCTTCATAATTTTCATAATTGAATGGGTAACTTTTTCTCTACAACAAATATAATTTTGAAAAAGTATCATCGGCGAGTGCTTACTCGTAATTTTAATGCTGATACATTGACAGCTACATCAAATAACTGAAAACCGAAATACCTTGCTCAGTGCACAGGTTGAAGAATTGACCACGCGACGCCTCCAAATTTATGTATATAGGTATTCAAACCTGGTTTGATAAGGTACAAATTAGTTCTAAAAAATATAATTATTTTAGAATTAAATGACGTTTTATGTTTATATGTATAGATGCGAAATTTATAAAAGTGTCGCTAAAGATTCACAAAGTAGAATCTTCGACGCAAAATTCGGATGGAAAGATCGCTTAGGCCCGATTCTTCTCCTCCGCTTAATGCTCAAACCAAGTTTAAGCGTATGGGTAAGCACCGCTTAAGAGTTAAGCGGAGGTGAAGAAATTGGCCCTTACTTAGTTAACTTTTTTTTAATTATATGGAAATATTTCAAAAGTATGTGAGTGAATTACTTTTGCGTGGAGTTAAACGCATTTTACAATGGTATGGAAATGCTCATATCATCTTGCAACATTACTTGTACATTTTTATGATACAACTGAGGGGGATGGTGTGTATAGATTTGGTAGTACTTATATGAATAGTTGAAAAGCTATATGATTAATTCAAAAAATAAGTATTTATAGGATGCCCGGAGAACCATAGCACATACAAACAGACAATCATTTGATCGTTTCGGGCAATAAATTAAAAAAACACATAAATAAATAAAAAAAGCAAATTAACAATCAACAAACACCAACGCTATATGTAGTTCTCATTGTGTTTAGCAAACGCGTTTTACCAGGTGGCGGTAGTGTGTCAAAATGAAAAATACGAGACTTCCACATAGGGCTGAAGACGAAAGGCTAAAAAAAGTATAAATCTAACATAAGGCTGGAACTTGAAAGGCAGGAAAATCGTGAGAAACAGATCCTAATGGAAGAATTCACATTGGACGTTAATAAGGGTACAAAAGGAAATATACCGAAATTTTCTTGCGACTCATTGTTGTCTTTAAATTTTGATATGGATTTTTTTTTGTCTGGGCAACACAAGAAATTTGGAGGTAGGTAGCATACAAAGGAACAAGACTTTATTAATTGTTCTTGGTTCTTTCAATTACTGCCTTATTTTTTATTCGTTATTTCTTTCTTCTTGTTACTTTCTTCCTTCTTCATTCTACTTTCTTCCTTCTTAGGTCTTTTTCGTTCTTCTTTCTTCCTTCTTCACAGAGATGCATTCTGAACACGAGAACGTGTATTCGTGTTCAAAACCTTTTGAACACAGCATACCCGGGTAGAGGTGAATAACAAACAAATAACATAATAATAACAAATTTTGATGTTATATCAAGTTTTGTTATTCCTATGTTATTCATAAATAACACAAAATAGCATCCTAACAACAAATTTTGTTATAATAGTAAAATTTGTTATTTATGTGTTATTGTCAGAAACAGCAGAATAACAAATGAAGAACACATCATGTAATCATAACAAAATTTGTAATTCATGTATCATTTGCATTTTCAACATATCAATAATAACTGATTTTGATATTTCCTTCTCTGCAAATATTTTGCTATTGGTTTGCTCTTATAATAGCAAAATGAGTTATTTTTTAGTTATTCGCTCGAACAATTTTTGCTATTATTTTAGTTATTTTAGCAACTATATCAAACAAACTAACATCAGATTTTGCTATTCTGTTATTCATATATTAATAGTAAAATTTGTTATTCTTTTGCTATTTTCTTCTACCCGGGTACTATTCAAGAGCACTGACCTGACATAGCAACTTGTATCCTAGGAAAAAAAAATCAATCGACGGCATGCTACACATTTTTCGGCTAGTAATAGAACACGTGGGCATCTAATGGATATACATCAAGCATGTTTTTGCATAGTACCAAATCTAAGGAACCTTAGTTACCATGATAGTTTTTGTTTGCGTACCAACCTAGTGCACACTGAACTGTGTTCAGAGCTCAAAACTAAGAACACCAAGGCACGCTTTTGGCTCATGTTCTGTTCAGGATGCATCTCTGCTTCTTCGTTCGTGCTTAATTCTTCCTGTTACCTTCATAGTACTTCCCGCTTCCTTCATCGTTCTTCTTTCTTTATCTATCTTCCTTCTTCCTTCTTTTGTCTTCCTTATTCTTTGTTCCTTCTTCTTTCATTCTTCCTGTTTTCTTCTTCCTTTTTCTTTCTGATACTTTACAGCAGGTCTTGTAATATCATCTGAGCACAGGATATTATCTTTGCTTGTGCACAAAGACTATCCCTAATCAAACAGAAATTTGAAAAGATATTATCATTGAATAATTTGATGATGACCAACGCAGTTCGGGGTTTGTTCACGATGCGAAGGTGTTGCTACAACAAAAGCTGTGAAAAAAATGTTTATCCATAACGAAATTGCATTTTGTTTACTGAGCGGAAAGATAACTAAGATTGATATCCCATCACTTAATCTGTAATCTTGCTCAAAAGATCGAATGGATGGTTTGCAATGCCTGGTTTACAGCCTTCTGTTACTTGCAGCCTTGTGAGATTTTCAGCATTTCGAGAAATTCAGCCTTTGGAGTTCAGCCTTATGAGTATTCAGCCTTATGTGTTAGAACCTTTCGTCCCCTGCTGCCTCTCATAATATTCTGTACGAAGAACTAACCTTAAAGTTCAAAGGATATTGAATAATGTATTTTTTTTCTTTTCATATTTCAAGATGTCCCGCATGTCCAGAATCATTTCACGTCGAATTCCTGTTAGATAGACATATGCAAACTCATCACAGCCAGAAGGAGATATCTAACGCTGGGGCAGTAACACCGAGCACTGTGCATAATACCGGGAACACTAGTAGCCTTGAGTATCTACATTTACAAGGTCAAATGGCCGCCGCTGCCGCTGGTTGGCAAAACTTGTATGCGGCCAATAAGTTCTACAATCCATTACATGTCGATACGCTGAATCCTCTGAAACATCCCGGGTTTCTTCACGGTTTCTATGATAGTTTAAGCAAATCGCACGCGCATCGCTATTTGGAGCATTCTAAGAAAGGATTCGTGAGTCCAAACAATGCTCCGCCATCTAAGGCGCTGATTAACCTATATAACCAAAGATCAGCATCCATCAACGGATTATATTCACCAGATCATAATGCATCGAGTTCTGGGGGAAATTCACAAACGGCTGGTTCTTCAGGTGTCACTAAGACACAACATATCTATTCTCCAACAACATCATTGCTGAGATATAGTACGAATACATCTGGTGTACCACCAACAACGAGCAGTACCGATGGGTCATCTACAGGACCTGACAAGCAAATTTCTTCAAATTCCAAATCGAATAGTAATGCGAACAATTTCTACAGTTGTGGCATATGCGAGAGAAATGATTTCGGAACTGAGAGCGAGGCCCAGACTCACCGGAAAATAGTACACAATCTCAAAACGGGAGTTAGCTTACGGTGTGCTTACTGCAGCGGAGATTTCCGTTCAAGGTTGGTAACAACAAGTGAAATTCGCTGATTAGCCTTTCTTGGTACGCTTGGGGCCGTAAACTAATTACGTGAGCATTTTTTTCTGAGTTTTTCAACCCCCCTCCCCCCTGTAAGATTTTTCCTATACAAATCATTTTTATTTATATGGAACGTAAGAAAATGGCAGACTCCCCTTCCCCCCATAAGTGCTTACGTAATTAGTGTACGACCCCTTTGGTGCACTTATGAGTTACAGGATTACTTTAACACCTAACTTTTGTCCGGTGCTAAAAGTATTTATGTATGCGAATATGTAGTTTAGTCTAGTCTTGTCTAGTTTAGTCTAGTCTATACAGAGAGCTATTGACAGCATCTTGGAAAGTAATAGATCCGATTTTTATCATTTTTATTATCATCACGTTAGCGTTAGTATATACTCTGAACGATGCCGAAAACCTTTGACGAAGAAAGATCGTTGCTGGAAGCTGAAACCTTTACAAAAAAATGTTATTAACTCTTCGAAGATTAATTGCTCAACTCATATGCAGGAAATCAATGTTTCTGCCTGCACTATCAAGCTTCCTATGGTGGTAAGAGGGCAAAATCCATATTCCTTTTTGTCCGGATTTTCACTTTCAGAAATAATTCCGAGTAGCTTCAAGAAGCTCCCCAGTCCAATGGAATAAATAAACAATTTTTTTATATGGTTCGAATCTTCGAAGCTTCATAACTTTTTTGTAGACGTTCCAGCATTACTGGCATTGCTGAAGAAGGAATGTTTTCTGCAGCAATGCCACTTGGTTTACGATGAACTGAAACCTTTAAACTGATAAACTGCAAAAAAAATCACATTCTTGGTTTTCATTCTTTTGTATTTCATAGGATGAACTTAGGAGCTATAAGATGAAGAACAAGAAAATAACATTTCATATGAATCGAATTATTAAAATATAGTTTTTAATAAACCAAACAAAGATAATTTCAAATGCTATCTTTATTTTAGGAACGAGTTGGAGAATCATATGAAGGTTACTCATAACACCGGAGGAAAACATAAATGCTTGATATGCGATGAAATTTTTCCATCCCCTGCAGTATTAGCAGAACATAAACTTACACACTGTAAAGTTGGTGCTTCAGGTCGTTGTTCACATTGTCCGACTACTTTACCAGATGTGCACACCTTCAAAATGCACCTTACTCAACATCATCAAACTGCACCAGGCGCAACTACAAATGCAAGTAATGCGTCGAATAATAATATCAGTGCGGGAACCGGCCAGGAACAAGAACGGTTTCCAATTCAATGTATATGCTGCCGACAAACCTTGAATTCCGAATTCGAAATCAGTTTACATGCAAAGTAAGTGTTGGTATTGATGTCTTTGGCCTAAATATATATTCAAATATTCCTTGATTTGTAGATTCCATACAAAATCCAATGAAACAAATGAACGAACATGTGCACTTTGTCTGGAACCATTATGTGCGAGTTCGGATACGAAAATATGTGACACTTGTCTTAAACGGCATAACTTCCCATCCAAATTGCTATCGATCAACAATTTCATCAAGTCATCATTACCACCTGCATCATCGGTAGCTCAACCACAAGAAGACGCCTCTAGTCATCACCAACAACCTCAACAAATTCAACCTAACACTGTAGTCAAGTGTAACCTCTGTAAAAAGCATATGTCCAGTGTACAAAAGCTTCAAGAACATCTGATTGATCACACTTTCGCTGGGTGTGAAGATCGCGGATACATATGCTATCTGTGTTCTTCTGTATTTACATCTTCCCTAGGACTACAGAATCATATTGCTGATCATGGTCCACAAGCGAAACCTTACGACTGCAACCATTGTGATGAAGCTTTCTACTTCCGAGCAGAATTGGAACACCATCTAATAAATCACGAGTTTGGTAAGATCAATTTAGTTGCTAAGAATACGAATGAAACCACTGTAGTACAAGACATTAAATCGGAAATACCAGAAACTACAGTAAAACTAGATGATGAAAGTCTATCAGGTCCAGTTGCCGGTACAAGTGTATTCAAGGATAAACATGAAACCTCGATTAGTCATAGTAATGAAAAGCTCAATGAGAACTACAAACAAGCTAATGAAGACGATGAAGAGTACATTGAAGTTGAGCATAACGTTGAAGAAAACAAAAGAATTGAAAACAGAACTTCTCAAGAAGAAAACGGAGACAATTCTAATGAATGTTCAGATTGAACGTCTCGATACGTATCAGCTATGAATGATCAAAGCCCTACTGAAAAACAATCTTGGTATTGTATAATTTATATACCGAATGTCAGCATACGCATTTTTTGTAATAGCTTCTTTACATTTTGTCCTGAATATAATATAAAATATGTACCTACCATCTACTCGCCACCAGTCTGATATCAGTCTTATTTTAAGGAAAGACATTGAATGTGATTCTAGCGTAGTAGCGTACCCAACAATAACAGTTGCATAGTTATGCGCAAAAAAAAAATGCCAGTGTTGTTCAACCAGTAACACACACGCACACACTCGCGAATGCCGACGGTCCGTTGAGAGACAGCCAATCCAACTGATTCAAGGAGCTGTGCCGGGAAGCTGACGCTGATCCATGGAGCAACACTTATCGGGTCGTAATAGCGAGGATCATGGGTCCAGCGACGCCAGCGGAAACGTATCCGGATAAGCTGAAGATCATCGTAAACGGTGTTTTCCTCAGCATGATTCTACGACGTGGCCGCCTATATCATACGCAGATGAAGACGGAGTAACCATTACAGGTATGCAAGTGTCCAACGGCGAGCTGTCACCACTGGCGAAAGGTCTGAAGATGAAGAAGAGTCCGGATGGAATTCCAAACGTGGCTCTAAAAACTGCGATACTGGCGTTTCCAGATTTGTTCAGGATGTGCTGCTGCCGAAACCACCGGGGAATCCAGTATCGTGAAGGCCCATATGCCTGCTAGATACTCTGCACAGCAAATGGTTTTGAAAATTCAAAGACGTGTAAAATTGTCAACGTGTAAATCCCAACAAACGAAATAACAATTTTATATTTAATGTAATTTGACTAAATTTTACAAGCAAGCACAGTTTCATTTTGTTTCGATTTAAAAGAACAGTAAGATCAATTGATTGTTACGTTTATTTGCATGCTTCAAATATGTGCATGAAAATGCATTAAAAATCACAACATAGTTTTATCTGTGTGGGAAAGCTTCTGGAAAGGATTATCCCTAATCGGCTGACTCAATTCGCGGAGGGGCGGGACCGGCTTAGCGGAAAAGCAGTTCGGACTTTAGAGAAAGAATTTCAACAATTTTATGTACGCATACCTTGAAGGAAGGGATGAATATTGAAATGCATTAAAAACAACCGAGCCAACCATTTAATTTCCTTTGGAAAATTCGAATGTAGTCAACTAATCCATACTGTACGCTCAATATTGAGAGTGACTGTAAGTTAAAGCAAAAGTCAACAAATTCTTCCAAACTAATTGATCTATCGGTTCAAATTATTAACTGCAAGGATGTTAATGATCATTCAGTAATTTGCGTTCGATCCTTTAGTAGTTTGTCAATAACACATTCAGAAGCTGAATTTCAAAATGTGTTATATGGTGGACTTTTAGTGCGAAGGTTTTTCTACAACTCTGCCTAATGGTCCGTTGTTAGAATTCAACTAATAACAGAGTTATAGCACTAGTTGCAGTAACTTAAACTAAATGATTGGAATTTTGTTATCATTTAGTCTAAGCTACTGAAACTATAGCTGTAACTACGCTACTAGTGAAATTCAAACAACGAACCATTAGGCAGAGTTGTAGAGGAACCTTCGCACTAGAAGTCCACCATACAACACATTTTGAGATTCAGCTTCTGGAGTGAGTTGTTGACGATCTGCTAAATGATCGAACGCAAATTGCTAAATGATCGATAACATCCTTGATTAACTGTGAGGTTTCTAAGCCAAGTTACCATTAGGGGCGATGCAAATATGACGTTCACTACTTTTAGGGATTTCTAGACCCCTCCCCCCTCTGTCACGCCTTTTTGTATACCTAGTACATGTACTGTCACAAAATCTTAGACCCCCTCCCCCTAAAACCTGTGACATCAGTTTTGAACGACCCCTTTCTGCATCATGAGGCTAACACGATGATACCACAGACAAACATACATAACACATCGAACGTTTACTCATCAAATTCATCGTCGTTCAAACACTAACGGCATCTGTTGTTTTCAGTTAGTTGGGCAAATCACGAACCAGATGGCGGTAGTGCACAAACGTCAAACTCGAGCAAAAACGATGCGCGCGCCACGAGTGATAGATTGGCCAACTAATGATTATTTGAGTTGACCAGTAAATCAGTGAACGACGGAAATTTGATGAGTGTTAGTCTGTTTGTCTTTTAAGCCAAGGGAAGTCGAGTCGATTTCCAATTCGAAAAATGTCTAGACCGGCATCGGGAATCGTACCCAGCCACCAAATATATTATATTAACAATATGGTTCACTTCGAGTTTTTCCATACAACGAAATGGCGAACAATTTGCCGGTGATAACAACATCATCTAGCGAGCAAAGAGGAATCTAAACATGTTTTTTTCTAGCTTGTGCTGAAAAACCCTCCTGCCATCTTCCGGCGAGTAGTCATACAGTTGTTCGATGACATTTTACAGTGTTGGGATGTCCATACATTTTTCAATAAATCGATTACCGGAATATCGACTTTGTTAAATGCAAACACTACTGTAAATATTTCGATGAAGCAGTGCAAAAGCAGACAAACTACACCTTTGCTTCAATCTTCAAACTTTGAAAGCCGTTGCGCAAACATTAAAATGATTGTTCCACTGTAAACATTTCTATCATTTTCTTCAGCAAGAAATTTTATTATTTTTCTGAATATTATCGATATTATTCCAATGCATCATTCTTCTTCCTCTTCGGTGTCCTAAATTCCTACTGGAACTTAACACCTGCGTTTGAATGAATATGTATCTTGAGTGCAAAGCCATGAAGATGACACTCATCCGATTGCGTTTTGTTATGTTGCGCTTATCATAATGGGTATGATTATTTTGTTACATTTAGACATGGAAAGTGAATTGAACAAGTCGCTTGGATTAAACGCGTCCAAACACCTTCGCTCAACTCACTTGAACGGACAGTAAGTTGAACATGTTCAACTCTTGGCAAAATGACAAATTGCATTAAACTAAGCTGTTCATTTCACTTGCCCTTTCAAAACGTAGCATTACGGTTAGATATTTTGGCTAGAATTAATTACGCCTATTTTATTGTGCTTTCTCGATTTCGTATTCAATATCAGATATTTTTTGGGATTTAATAGATTATTTTCGATACTTTCGCAAGAAAAACTAGTTGAACGTACCCGACCTTGCTCGGGATTATACTACAGTCGCTCTTCACATCTCGATATTGAAGGGACCATCGAGATAGGGAGAGATCGAGGAATGGAAGGAAAATTTAAATGGGTACTAGATCCAAAACAGCTTGTTGCTATGAAAAACGACAACAAAACAAATATCATTGCTTATTGTTGATCTGTATTGTTATCGTCCAAATATGGTCTAGTAGCCTAAAAATTTGAACATATCGACATAAGGAGAGTGAATCCAGAACAAAATACGATTACAACACATCGGGATCGGGATAGAAAGATTCCAAGATAGGGAAGTTATCGAGATGTAGAAAGCCAAAATGTATGTAAATTGAAGGGACCGAGGAAACCATCGATATAGGGAGAGATATCGAGATATAGAACATCGAGATTTACAGAGTCAACTTTTTTTTTTTGATCGGGATGAACCACTGCGTCCATTTCATTAAACTTTTGTAGTATACCCCTTTTGTAGTATATTTGTTTAGTGCATGGCTTTCTGCTCCATTTCTGTTGAGAAGAAATGAAGTAATGTAAGGCCTCTTTAGATTAAGGTACCGCTATTTATACCCTTCGAAAAATGGCTTATACCAACTCTCAAAGGCGCGCCCCTCAATCAGTTTCGGCTCAACAATTAGTGGAATTATACTGATTTTGACCATGAATCGGTACTGAAGTTCAAACATATTTTTGCTTCTTCTTATGAGTTCCGAATTCGTTTTTGTATAGAGATCTGATTTCATTGCGTTTGGCATTTCCGAATCTCACCTTTACACAGAGCTCTAATCAGTCAGAGCGTTCAGCAGATCCACCAAACTCGTATCCGCTTCTTTCCTAATTAATCAGCGCTCTGGAGCTTGGAGATTCATGTTGTCAGCTTCAAGAACCAGCCTAAGGTTGAGTTACGTTTTTACAATTTACTCCATTGACTCCACCCAAAAGGCGCAAAAAATGGGTCATCTAAAAGCAAATTATAGTCGTTCCATACTCTTCCGAATAAGTATTAACAAGAATTATAAGAACTAGAGCACAGTATGGTAGATTTTACTCCGTAATGCAACACGAAGAGTGTCTACCCAGCATTACAGGCTCCGTTAACTGCCTGGCTAATTGTTTCACCCCCAGGCCATTCATCCCCTCAGCACGGGTCGCCTGACACCTTGGGATTCAGGGTTAGGGACGTCATATTGTCAGCTTCAGTGTTGTACCGAGCCTGGCGATATGACCGGATTTACACCGTTACGCACTACTTCAGAGTATCCATATCCCAGCATAACGGGAGAGAGTCAACTATATTTTGCATTCTTACTGTCAATTGTTGAGTTCATTCAGCACCGCACTCTAGATCATTTTTAGCGCGATCGTATTGGGTTTCCTTACAACTCGCATCAAAATTGTATTTTCACAATTTCTCAACTTTCTCCTCAAAATTTAGTGATACTTTATAACACAGTAGTCCTCAAGACGAATCGATTAATGAGAAACTCGTACAAATCGGTCAACCCGTTCGTGAGTTATATTGCCTCAAAAGAAATGCAAACTCATTTTTATATAGAGAGATTGTACCACAAACGTAATTATGTTTGAATTGTGTTTATATCAGACTCTCATATCGGGCAGTTTGTTCACAAAAGTAAGTTTCTCTTTGTCAAATCATATTCACAAATTGAAAACAATTTGGGCATTCTCAAAAATGGGATTATTCATGCGAGTTAATTTGAAAAGAAATCATCATTGATTTTATAAAATCAAGATAATTCAACGCGGTGTGTGACAAAAAAAATGAGCATCGCTAATACTTTCACTACGTGAAAATATAGCTCTTATGGGCCAAACACATGGGAAAACTGTCAAAACGCACGCAAACGTGTCCATTGCGTTTGACCCTTTAAGCTTTCATTTCGTGACTATTTGAAAAAAATCTACCGAGGGGTCCCAAACATCTTTTTTTCTCCCTTAAACGGAACCTTTTAGTTGTAAAACAGTCAATTATTTACCCCGCCACTACTAAATGAGTTTCCTCGATTTTTTCTTCCAATCATCATATAAAAAATTAAGGAGGAATCGATTATTACCAAGTTATTGTCTAAATAACTTGTTTATTGAAGCTCAAGCGTCAAAGAGCATAACGAAGCCAAACTCGATAAATGTATGTAATCCTCTGAAAATAGCTGAGAAACGCTTGGATGGAGATTATGCACTGGTTCGATATCTTTTTCACATATATACCCAATTCTTTCTCAACGCCTGGCAAAATTGAAACTTGTTATGCAAATGAATAAGTTTAACTGGTGTCATAAAATTATTCAAAACGATTGATCATGCTAAACAATAATCTACCATAGTAATATAAAAGCCTTCTTTAGCCATGCGGTGATATCCCAAGCAACATTACAAGTTTTATTCCGTTCTAGGGATGGTTTTCAAATATTAATTTAAAATAATTGTTACAGCAATATCCCTGATCTCCCTTGAATATATTGATATTTCTCCCTAATATATTTATCATGCAAATCAACTACCAAAAAAGTATTTTACGTGGTGAAAACATTTAATCATGAATTATTGGAACGATTAATGAGATGCTTTCACTGAGTGAAAGCTGTTGAGTATTCCTTTTAGCTATGTAGGTCTTCTTTTAACCTGCGCTTGATGGGGAAACGTCATTAACAGTACAACGAAAAAATAATTTTCTCCATACTAATTTGCATGCAAACTTGAAACGGTTTGTGCTAAATCAGTTTTAATCCAAATGAGCTCAAATTTTAGGGGAAACTCAGAATCAGATGAGCACTGTAGATCAAAATCAATTTTTTGAACCACCCTAATGCTCATCTCACAAGTAGGTAAAATATTTTGATCACATCATCTTTGAAAATGTGATAAAAATCGTTACGTTTTCAAAAATCCTTAAGTTTTGAATGTCGGAATTCCATCGTTTTCATTTTGTAAACTCTTATGCATCTATAAATCTATAAATCATAAATCTCTACAAATTTTGTTAATTTACATTTAAATTAAAAGTGTAACAAAACATAAGTAAATTGATCAGGGTCACTTCCTTGCTGTTAAAAAATACCAGTGAGTTTAACCATTGCCTAGCGGTAATGTTTGCTAGCCAAATGTTGAATTCAATAAATTCGGCTCCGTAAGTGTGTGTGTGTGTGTGTGTGTGTATAACGA